>NC_138341.1:30990000-31212500 GCF_046562875.1 Panthera onca | reverse complement strand
AGTAAAGTTAGTGGTGAATGGGTACTTCCCAGCCACAAGGGGACCACGTGGGGACCACGTGGGGCAGCAAGATCGGCCCTCTGACCTTCCCTTCAGAGGGAAGAATTCTAAGGAAGAGTGCACACACCTTACACAAGGTCATCATTTTCTCCATAACTTTTTCAATATTGGGTGACAAACCACAGCTAGCGTCTGTTCCTAAGAGACTGTAAGGCATTTTTTTCGGTTTAATTTTAAACTACTTCTCAGAATTGAGAGAATTTCACGATTTTACAACCTGACCAGTGGTTTGGGCTTTCAATTATTTGGTGCATGGAAAATCTCATGAAGAAGTGTTTTCTTTATGTATTTACATATGTATGTATGTATGTATGTATGTATGTATTAGAGAGTGAGTGGGGGCAAAGGTCAGAAGGAGAGAGAGAGAGAGAGAGAGAGAGAGAGAGAGAGAGAGAGAATCTCAAGCAGGCTGCACACTCAGCGCAGAGCCCAATGCAGGGCTGGATCCCACGACTCTGGGATCATGACTTGAGCCAAAATCAGGAGTCAGAGGCTCAACCAACTGAGCCACCCATGCACCCCAAGACGTATTTTAGATAGAAGGTTCATGTTCATTTGTATTTCAACTGGATGGCTGCATACCAAAATCCAGTGGTGTGGTATCTTGCAATGAACAGATTCAGTTTGACATTGTGTAAAATAATATTCCCTGGGTTTCAAGTTTTCACGTTTCAAAGTGAAAAATAAGCCTTGTATTGAAATGGCTGATTCTAGAATCCAAAGGACCTTGAGATCCCACAAAGGTGAGAGATGGGGGGTGTTTTGGGTAAGGAGAGAGGGTGTTTGTGGGTAATAAAGACAGCATCCGAGGGCTTTACTCCCTGTACCTCTCCCTCCGGGAGAATCTCCTATCCTGCATTGGTTTTGCAGACCTACCTTCTAGAGGGTCCTCTGATGAAGGGAAGGGGAAACCAGGCTTTGCAGCTAGAAGACCAGAGCTTCTTGAATGAGAAAATTGTTCACAGCTGTGTGTTTTCTAGGTTAAACAGCTCAACCTCTTCCAGCTTTGCATGTAATTATCTTGGCTGGATGAGCTAGAGACTTTGTCTACACTGCAGCATGACTCTTAAATTCACATGAGTGATTGCCTTACATGGAAATCCCAAGCATATTTTTATTCTGTCCTCCAGTATTCTACTGAGCAGAGTGCAGAAGTGATGAACTCCTTCAGCTGTCCTGCTATTAGGTCACTGGCAATGGGGTGACCACTTCATCCCAGTTGGCCTGGGACTATCTTGGTTTGAAAACAGAAAATCCTGCGTCCTAGAAACCCCCGCAGTCCTGAGCACCCTACAAGCAGCACTAAGGCTGCTGGGTGGCAAAGAAAGGTGGAGGAGTAAAGCAGCAAAGTGGAGATGAAGAGTTAATCCTGATAGAAATGCAGCTCTGGGAGGAAACCAGGCAGCCAGGCAGTGCCATCAAGGAAGCTGTAAGCCCTGCTGTTCTCTCTCCAGGGTCCGTGCAAAGCTGTGTGCCCCTATCTTGAGGAGGGGGTATCTCTGGGAGCTTCTGCCTCACTGCTTAGCTGGAAAACTACCTACCTTTAGACTGTCTAGGAACTGTCACTCTATTTTTCTTATGAGACCTTGGCTGACTAAAACCTATAGCAACATAATATGCTCTACAAGGAAAATCAGTATGAATTCCTACCCTACAAAAACATCTTTCCTGGCTGTGTCACAAAATAGGCCCCAAGCCACAGTCGTTAAAGGCTGGGCACTTCTCTGCAACACACAGACGAGAAGTTTGGACTGTCATTTCTAATATTATTCTGTTCTCAAAGCAATCAGGATTTCTTGGAAGTTGGTTGAGTCCGGTTGTAGGATAGGAAGAAAAAACACACAAAAAACAGCATCTTGTTGCTGTGGCCTGAAAACAAAGGGATTTCAAGAGTTTCAGTACGGTGCTGGATGGAGTTTCTACTCGCCCGGCTGTGGACATATGAACATCAAATAATGAATACAATGATGGCAAATTGGTACAGGGTGAGCCAGTGAAAGGTGATGCGTTCATAATAATACGCTAGAGCGATAAGCATGTAAAAACCATAGTTTTAATACAAAAGAGAGGTGAATGTAATCGAACAGTTTATTAGTATATGTAAGTGTTCTTTTAAAAAATATTGAGTACATGTGTGTTTCAAAGTATTGATTTGTGGGGCACCTGGCTGTCAGAGTTGGTTGAGCCAACTGAGTCAGACTTTGACTCAGGTCATGATCGCTAAGGTCACGATCTCACATTTTGGGGGTTCGAGCCCCATGACAGGCTCTGTGCTGACAGCTGAGAGCCTGGAGCCTGCTTTGATTCTGTCTCCCTCTCTCTCTGCCTCTCCCCTGCTTGTTCCCTCTCTCTCTCTCTCTCTCTCTCTCTGTCTCAAAAATAAATAAACATTAAAACAATTATTGATTTGTGTTTGTTTTATCACAAGCAGGAGAGAAGCAGCACAGGGGGCTGTGAGTCAGCCACCCCATCCCTGGAAAAGTAGGATCTGTTCCAAGAACAGAAGGAACCCAGTGGCATCTGCAGTCATATTTATTAATCAGGTGGGAAGGAGGGTTTAGTGAATACAAGAGAGCTGGCTCCGGAACGTGTTTCACACTGATGAATTATCTAGTATTCTTGAGAGGGGGAGGTAGTCTTTCACTTCTTAAGAGAAAAAAATCTCAAGATGGCCCCACCAATGGAAACAAACAACTGCTAAAGGAGGCAATGCTTTTTCTGGCGGGGGGTAGGGGTGGTGGTAGGGGGAGAAGGCAGAGCTCTTTCATTGGGCAGCTCGTGCTGTGGGCAGGCCGGCTGGGTGCGCGGCGTCAGCGGTAGAGGTAGTTGGCCTGGATGTGGCCATGATCACAGCCTCCCACCTGTCCCTGTTGTCGAGCATCTTCTTGTTGAACAGCAGCTCCTTGTGCGTCTCCGCAGAGAACTCGAAGTTGGGGCTCTTTTTTTTTTTTTTTTTTTTTTAAATTTTTTTTTTTTCAACGTTTTTTTTTTTTATTTTATTTTTGGGACAGAGAGAGACAGAGCATGAACTGGGGAGGGGCAGAGAGAGAGGGAGACACAGAATCGGAAACAGGCTCCAGGCTCCGAGCCATCAGCCCAGAGCCTGACGCGGGGCTCGAACTCACGGACCGTGAGATCGTGACCTGGCTGAAGTCGGACGCTTAACCGACTGCGCCACCCAGGCGCCCCTCGAAGTTGGGGCTCTTGACGATGGTGTCCGCAGGGCAGGCCTCCTGGCAGAAGCCGCAGTAGATGCGCTTGGCCGGGTGGATTATCATAGGGGGTGGTCCGAGGCTGGACCTCTCTGGTGATGACCTGGGCGGGGCAGACAGCCTCGCAAAGCTTGCAGGTGATGCTGCGCTCCGGTCTGGATGGATAGTGGCACAGTATACGCTCCCTGCAGATGCATGGGCTCAGCGGGCCCTTCTCAACTGGGTAGTTACTTTTACAAAGGAAGTAGTCCTTTTACAAAGGAAGAAACAGAGACGAGAAAGATGTAGTAAATCAGACTATCTTCAACAAAGCTTCTTTCTTCCACCATTTCAAACGGGATCAACTAAGACCTCAAAGAGAAAAAAAAGAGTATGAAAGATAATGCAGATAAAAGAGCTAGTTAGGTAGATTTAAACCTGAGCTCTAAGTAGACTGAAAAAGATGAAGCTCTATTGATGATATGACCGGATTGCCTGCAGCCTGCCATGAGATTTGGTTACAAAAAATAGCACATGCTGGGCTGCAGATAGCAGGGTGTGGGGAAGGGGTTCAACCAGAGGCAGTAGTGACTGGTGCGGGACAAAGGAGGAGGAATGATCTGGTTCCCAAAGCTGGGGATGGAAATGTGGAGCTCTCTCGCCTTCTGTGCCCTGTGGTGACAGTGCAGAGGAACCGAGCCACACAAAGTGAATGGCAAGATGGGAGCTGTGGGAACATGGTGCCTTGGCTCTGGTTAGTTCCTACTGGGTATTGAGTAACTTTGCGTGACAGGAGCAGAGAGTCTGGGAAGACAGATGAGGCCGGGGAGTAAGGGTCAGGGCATGTAGATTTCAGAGACGGGGGAGGCCATGGATGATTCTTTGGAGCATCACAGCTGCCTCTCTGGGGAACAAACAGGCCATTTCAAGATGGGGAGAACCGCGTGTCTGGTGGCTTAGGGTTGCTGTTGTCAGCAGTTACTAGAAAATGTTTTTAAGCAAATATGCTCATGCAAACACACCCATGCACACTCATTCATTCCTAAATACAAGCTGGACTTTTTCCTGCAGAGGCAAAATGCCTACAGAAGGGTTTCTGCACTTTATTGACTAGGAGAGTAACACGTTAGGATTCCCTTCCCACAAGAGCTGAGTGTTCGTTCTCCTTGGAATGCAGATCGGGTGGTCAAGCTAGACCCGTGCTGCCTTTTCCTTTTCTGAATGTTTGGCATCATCAAGTTTTACTTACAGGCAATCGTGTGGCTTCAAGACAATGTCCCTTGGGCCATTTCTTTACTCTGGTAATTCACAAGGTGGCTTGTGCTACCCTGGGAAATGATGGGAGAAGGACCACTGGTGGCTGAAGAATGATTGAGGTCAGGAGCCAAGACAAACTTGGAAGGATGGCCAGCGTGCTAGGTACCAAATGAAAATAAACAAAAGAAAACCAGCCACAGAATCAACCTCACAGGACCTGCATGGTGCCTCAGAGGCCGTAGAGTAGTGGCTCTGGCTTCCCCAAACAGAAACCCTTGGCCAAGCAAGAATTGTCCATGTCAGGGGCTGCAAGGTGCTCTTCCTAATCACAAAACAAGAGAATGTGAGGTCATTGTCAGAAGTCTGAGCCTGAGGCCAGAGTAAGCCCCTACCTCTCTGATACTGAGCTTGAGAGCTAAGCATGCTCCAACACCCAGGGGAACCCCCTTGGCTACACCTTGTTACCTCCTTAGGTAGCTGTTCCCAAGCACCATAGGCCCCTTAGGGAAATTAATGGTGATTGGAGATGAACCTAGATCTGCAGTTAAGTTGGAGGCATTCTAGGAGCCAAACGGGAGGAAATAGGGGAGGGTATAAATTAAAGAGACAAAAAGCGTTTTTGTTTTGTTTTGTTTTTTGGTTCTGGTGTCTGAAGCAGTACTGGGATCCAGACTGAAACTCTGTGGACCCATGACCTATAGGGGATGGAGAACTCTGCCAATCTGAAAGCTTAACAGCCAGCACTGAATATGGCTCTGAATCAGCCACCTAGTGCTTCTCTTCCGTGTACATTGTCATGGGATCTATTTGGGAGAGAGAGACCATGGGGGTATCATACGGGCCAGGGAGCAAATGACCAATCAAGCAGCAGAGAGGTTGAATCACAGGAAACTGTCATTATGTAGGTTAAAAGTTATTAAAAAGCCATTGAAAATGGCTGCTATTTTGACCATTTTTTGGGGCAGGGGTGCTGTAAAATGGCTGTTCCAGGCGGTTCTAATATTTTCTAGTTTTCTGTGCCTGTGTCATGCTGGGCACTGTGGAGGTACCAGAAATTTCAGAACCACCCTCGTCCGTGGGAGTCAGCAAACTATGATCCACAGGCCAAATCCAGCCCAATGCCTGTTTCTGTGGTTTCACTGGAACACAGCCACTCCCATTTGCTTACTTATTGTCTGGGACTGCTTTCCAGCTACTGGAGTTGTGAGTTGAACAAAGACTGTACCATCCACAAAGCTTAACTATTCATTGTCTACCCCTTTATAGAAAAAGTTTGCTGACCCCTGCGTTATATGGTATGAGTGACCAATGATCACTCGGAAACATTACCATTTTTCATCACGATTTAGCTCCTCTCTTTTTCTGCTTTACCTTTCATCATCATTCTTTTTTCTCCTCTACTTGGCTGAATTTTCAGCCTCCCCTTTCCTCGGACTTCTTCACTGTTCTTCCTTGTTCCCAGTCTGCTCCTTTATGTCCGTGTCCTTTCCTGCTCTCCTCTGTTCATTTCTTCTCCCTCTGTTTCCCCGCTTCTGCTTCATCATTGTTCATCTCTGCCACCTCTTATGTCTGCTTCAACTTCTTTCCCTCCTTCTTTTCATCAGTGTCTTCTCCTTGGAACGGTTTGAATTAGGAGGGATGGGCTGGCTTCCCATTCCCCCATTTAGAGCAGCCTTCTCTTGCTCTAACACAGCCTTGTGTTTGTTTCCCTCTTAGGTCTGCCCAATCCATGGGTGAGGAAAGGTAGCATGTAAGATCAGTGACCATTGAGGTTGGTTGGCTGTCTGCCCTGATTGGTCAGTGTCAGATATTTTGAAAACCATTCCTTCTGTGAGATCATCTGCCTCAGCCAGCCAGCCAGCTCAAAATTTAGAAATGCTGTCCATATACCTTTCTCTTAGGAACTCCGTTAGTCACTGTTCGTGGGCTCAGCTTCCGGAGTTTTAATGAGACTCTTTTATTGTTTTTAATAGCATTGTGAGGCAGTGTCTAGAATCCAGAAATTAAGTCCATTCAAAATTAGGATGGGTCTGTGTGTTGGGTGGTGCCTTTCTTTCCACAAAGTAATATGTGTTTTGAATCTGAGACACTTGTGGTCAATGCTTCTCAGAAGCACGTACCACTGGTTGCTAAAGACTTTCTTATGCAATAGTGTAGGGAGAAAAATCAAAACCGGGAGTCATTTTTAAGTAATTTTCAAAGATACACCAAACCTTGTCACACCCCTCATCACTGATTCCAGAGTGACAAGTAGCCTCATATTGTAGAGCCATCAACCACCAGCCCAGCCCACAACTGAATCAGGGGAGAAAGTATGCAGAACACGGCAGCCTCAGAATTCACCTGGCTTTAGAGGATGCTCCTAAAATATGTTTCAGGGGCAAAGACTGGGTTGCATTTGTCCAGAATTTGAATCTATTCACTCCAGTCACTCTTCTTACCCTTTCAAAAGTTTTTGTTAAACACTTGCTCTCTTTTCTCAACACTGTGGTGAGTACAGCGGTTCTGATTTCTGTATAATACATTTTTGAAACTTTTGGGCAAACCACTTAATCATATCTAACAGAAAAGCATAAATAGAAACAAAGAGAAAAGGATTCAGCCAAACAATATATAATAGATATTTGGGTTAATCCTGCAGCTTCTATTTAGTTTTTGCCCATTAGCCCTCGTTTCAGTTTGGGGATCCATTTGTCTCTACAGAACCTGATTCTGGGGGTGGAGCATGTGACCCCGATCAGCATATTTGACTCCACGGTCATTGTGATTGGTTCTGGGTGGGCATGTGACCAAGCAGATCCAGTTAGGGTGAATTTCAAGATTCTTGCTTGGAATTCTGCTCAGTATCAGGGTCTATCAATTCTTTTTTATTTAAAAAAATTTTTTTAATGTTTATATTTGAGTGAGAAAGAGACAGAGCATGAGCAGGGGAGGGGCAGAGAGAGAAATACACAGAATCAGAAGCAGGCTTCAGGCTCTGAGCTATCTGCACAGAGCCCGATACTGGGCTTGAACTCATGAACTGTGAGATCACGACCTGAACCGAAGTCGGATGCTTAACTGACTGAGCCACCCGGGTGCCCCTATCACTTCTTCTTTTGAAGTGTCTCTTATTTTCTTCCCTTCCTTCCTGTTCTTCCCAGCATTATTCACTTCGAGGCCTTGAATTGCTCCCTACATCTCCCTACATTGTCTACTCCCTTGAATTCGTCTTCCTCTCTCTTGCTGGACTCGTGTACCCAAAGAAACTTTTAAAACTTTACTGGATTCCCCATTAATGGAAAAACAAAGTGTACATAGCTCAGCATGGCATTCTGTGTGGTCCATTCATTGCAGCCATCTAGCTCTTTAACCTGGATCTCCTACAGTTTCAACTGAAGCACAGGAATAGAATGACGGTCTTTTTGAGGGCAAAAACTTTATCATGAGCTGTGTTCATAGTCCTTCCCAGGGACTTTTCTCAGGAAACACTGAAATCTGAGCCTAAGTCTGCAGCTAGATCCACACTGTAGGCATCTATGCTGGGGAGTACCAGTGCTAGCAGAGGCAGAGCTAACAACCCTGGGCTCTGTGAGCACCGCATCCTTTATAAACTCCTCAGAACAGTGTGTCCCAGCAAAATGTGTATCCCTTCCAGATGTTAAATAAACTTATTAAAGCAATATGTATCTTGCATGCGGTCAACTCTGAAATGATGGCCGTTTTAAACATTTGTGACTTTAACATAACTGAAACAGATATTGGCTAATGTCTAATTGTTCTGCCTTTTAGAACAGATGTCAATCCATCAAGGATGTACTTTGTTGGGACACTCTGTAACAGGAAGCCATGACAAAAGTGTCTGTTGACTTATTGTAACCTGGGAATTAGTGCTGTGTTGAGAGAAGTCTCTATTTGCTTTTTTAATAACAGAAACCCTGGCCCACGGTGGCCTGTGTGCTCTGAGAGAATGTGCCGAGCCCCAGCCTTGTTTTTCTCTTGCTTTCTGTGACAGGGTGCTCCTCCCCACAAGCCTTTGCCAAGCCTTTATGCAATTTGAGTCAAAACATTCTACATCTGAGCTCATCACATGTGAAAAAAGGGTTTCAACAACAGCTCAACATGTAAAAGTACTGGGGGCTTTTTCAGTCAGTGTTTTAATTCGAATTTACTGAAGCTTGGAAAACTGCATGCAGTTTGTTCAGTGTCTTAGCATTCCCCACTCTGGGCCGAAGTGAAGCAGTTGGCTTCCTGCTGTCGACTAAACAAATGAATAAAGATTCACTTGAAGGAGGTATGTAGACAGTGTATCCATGGCTCTAAGTATTGTCCATTTCACTGGGTGACTTGGGGGTGTTTTTACATATCCAGTGGCCCATTCTGTGCTGATTCTGTGCTCAAAGTAAGAATCAACATTCGTGAAGACCATCTCATCTGGCCAATGTGGATTTCAGCTAGAAGTCCCTCTAACTTCTAAAAGGAGAAGTAGATCCAGTTTGTATCGATTCTTTACTTTCATGGAGGGAGATCTAGAAGTGAAATTAGGCTTCTTTTAGGACTCAGGGTCAGGAAGAACCAGGTGAGAATATATGAAGAAGACAAGAATGGCTTGAGGAGGGAGAATGGGGGATGAATGGATGAAAGTCACATCTACTCTTCACTGCTTTGTCAAGTCATATAGGGACACCAGCACCTACCTGGTGCTCCCTTATTCTTCTCTCTGAGGATTTCTTAGCCCAGGACCTAATGACCACCTCCATCAGAAGGTCATCATATAGTCACGTATTTGTGCTCCAATAACTGAATTTGATTTTTTAAAGCTGCCCTAACCTGCATCCCTGACTTACTGATGGTGAGACTGTATGACCCATACTCCCAAGAATGGTGAAGAGGATGGATGAAAATCAGTGGAGATGATTCATTGACCAAAGATATATAAACCATATTAAGTTTAATCGTAGATAATACAGAGAGGAAAATTTCTCCCTTGGAATCATGCATGTTTATCAGTTTTATGTAGATATTGACTGCCTTTGCCATATGTAAAATTTTATGCTTTTATGGGACTTTTCTTAAAAATGTCTCTTGGTCAAAGTTGAACAAGTTACTGACTTGAATTTGGGGTAGAGTGGTCAGCCCATCAGAAGGTAGACATGAGCTCAGTGGAAAGTAGATTCACAGATGAAAAGGCTCTAAAAATGTGGGATTCCTGGAATATCGTATATGTCTTTCTTTTTCTCTTTGCTGCCTGTCAAGTTTTCAAAGGAAAGAAAAAGCCTGTCTTCTTTTGATGACTCTGAAGAAATGCTTACCATCAATGGTGGAGGCGAGAAGTGTATCTCTCCTATGTAACCTGGGGTTCTCTCAAAACACCCAAGGTGCAGGGCTCTTTGGGAGCCCAATGTGGCAAAATGGTGCCTTTCCAGATGCATGCTGGTGAGTAGAGCTTCTCCCCAGGTCATGGGCTACAGCCTGAAAGGGACTTTAAATTTCCTGCTGGTTATACCCAGCTTGGTATGGAACTGGAAGAGAATTGGAACCCATGTTCTAAGAGAAGAGGCTTCCCACATTGAGCCAGGCTTTCCAACTTCTTGGATCTCTTCTCCTCTTCTAAATCAATTTGCAATCCTCACTGACCTCAGAGACCCTTGCCTTTTTATCTTTCATCCAGCCCTAAGTCATCTCGCAGGACAGAATTTTGATTTTGGGGAAGTGGGGTGGGGAGGGTCCTTTCCAGATTAAACAAGGAGAAAGAAACACTCAGTATTAGAGGAACACACTGCTCCCTGCCTTGTTGCATAGTTTTGTAGGTAACGATAAAACCTTGCTTGGAATGACTGAAGGGCAGACCAGGTTAGCGAATGATCTGAAATATTGAGAACTATGGAAAGGATGCATGGTTATAACTAACATGTATATGTAATGTACATGAACTAGTGGCTAAGAAAGGGTCCTCAGCACTCCCAGGGTGAGGCCCCGCTGGTTTGCTTTAATGAATTGAGAAATGCTGTTGGTATTTAGCATGTTTCTCACTGGCAAACAACTACATATGGAAATATTTGAAAACGGCTTATGCTCCTGAGTAGCTTAGACTTTCTCTTATTTACCTTGTTGCTGACATAAAATCTTTCACTGGTGCACACTTTAGACCACTTTGTGTCCCACTGGCGATTAGCGCATCATGGACAACAGACTGAATCAGACTTTAGCACGTGTTCTGCACTAGGAACTTGATAAACTCCGCTGAGGAAGGTTAAAGAAGAGGGAGCAAAGCAGACTCATGCCATTCAACAAATGTTTGTTGAGTCTTTCTCTTTCCTGCCCAAACAGTTCTTGATGTGGTAAACTGGGGCAATATGAGTAGAGCAGCTAAACACAAAAATAAACAAACAGCACCCACACAGTCTAGGAACCACACTCTGGCCACAGACACCTCTTTCCCCCTCACATCTCTCAGCCAAAAGGCCAAGAACAGAGGCCAAACACAGATTTGAATTTCACTTCCTCTCCCTTCTTCTACCCAAACTCTGGGGATTAGGGACTAGACAGTAGGAGGTGGAAAGAAGAGAAACAAAATCTGAATAACCACAAAAGCAAATGGCCTTGGGGTAGATTCTAAAGCTGACCACAGGAAAAGGAAATCACTAAATATTTTGGTTTTATCTGTGTGTGTGTGGACTTTTATTTGAGTCCCACTGCTTAAAATACCGTCTAGTCTCTCTTTGCGTGTATCTCTCTGCTCCTAATTTCCTCCACATCTTTAATGCGCCCTGTGTTCATCTCTGAACATTATTTTCACTTGAAGTTCATGCTTTTTCCTCACTTTAGCTAAAATAGAGACCATTTATGAATTTCTTTACATTCTCTACTCTGGCTTCAAGTGTTCTGCCAGGTTTTGAGAAGTCAGTCATAACTTACAACTTCTGAGTTCCATTTTTTTCTTACTTCTCCAATTGCTTTTTCTCATAGTTCAATATTTGGCCTATCGCTCTGACCCATTCCTTTCCTCTGTGCACACAGAGGCTTTATTTATTTTTGGTCATCCCTTTCTGAAAAGTCCTCTGACCCAGAGGCTACGCTGCATTTATATGAAACCAATGAAGTTAAGAGGGCAGAGGGCAAAGTGCCATTCGACATGGTGTCATTTTGGGGTGAGGACTAGAGATCCTGACTCGTGCACAGCACATCAACATCCAACCCAAATCCAGAGTCTGTCTGGCATCAGCAGTTTTCAGCATAAAGAGCTTGAGGATAGGGAAAGTCAGGGAGGTAAGACCTTCCCACCAGCCTCCCTCTACCTCACCCTTGCTCCCCTCCCCCACATCTCAGGGTCTCTGAGGGTTCTGATGGACACAGCTGTTATTTCTGTTTTGAGAATGCAGCACATCCCCTTGTTAAGCTTGGTATCAGAGTCAAGGGTATTGCCCGAAAGGATTCCTGCTTTCCTAGGAACT
The DNA here is from genome assembly GCF_046562875.1 of Panthera onca. NCBI lineage: Eukaryota > Metazoa > Chordata > Mammalia > Carnivora > Felidae > Panthera > Panthera onca. The sequence goes on along the minus strand of NC_138341.1, from coordinate 31,200,559 downwards.
ACTTTCTCCAGAGGAGGGACTACCTCCTAGGAACTACTGCCACCGCCACCATAGTGGTGATGCCAACAGGTGGCTCAGTGGGGGTACAAGGGCCCGCATCTCTAACAGCTTTTCTTCAAACCACTAGCAGTCAGCATGCGGCAGAGCATGTGGCCAAAACTATCATATGAACAAGTATATAAAGCCGTTGAGAAAGCATGTGGTTAAAATTATTATGTGCAACAACATTTGAAAAACAATTGGCAAAGCCTGTGTTGAAAATGTATCCCATCATGATTTGTAGAAGGAAGACACTAAGAAAGTGCTGTACTTTGCCACTGGAAAAATGGATAGTTTAAAGGGGAAAATAGCCTAGATTTTGATCCTGTCAAGTCCATTTAAGAAACCCTATAGGCGGATTGGGAGCTGCTGGTGGCGGCTGGTGAGTGGGGCAGCTAGCAAGCACGTCCCCCACGTAAGCTCAGTTCCAACTCATGCTCCCGGCGGCTGGCCCAGTCTCCATCATCTCCCAGCCCCTCCTATTGAACAATTCTAGAGCTTCTGCTGGCTGCAGGTGAGGAGCACGGGTGCAGGGATCAGGACTGTGGGACCATGTAGGGCAGAGAGAGACACTGTGATGGGTGGAGTTTGAAAACTCAGGGGTCCACTTTCATTTCTCCTCACGGTGCTGCCGTTCACTGACATTTATTTGTTATTTTGCATGTGCCAGGAACTTCATCTGTTTTATCTGTAGTCCTTCCAACAACCGTGAACGGGAGATTTTTTTCTCTCCGTTTTCTTGAATGAAACCCATTGGTTTGCTAAGTTAGAACACACACAGCTACAAAAGGCAAAGATCCCACGAAGGTGTCTGACCGTAAACCTGACCCCCTTCCTGCACCCATGTCTCTGCAAGGATCGTGGACTGACCTACAGAATACAGAAACCCCTGCAGTTGAGAAATGGCTTATGGCAAATTTTAGCCTGATTTTATAGACAATTCCATTTTATCATTCAGAGATAAACAAATTTCCCTTTGCAGGCACAAAAGGCCATCTGTGCAGCCTAAAACAACATTCTAACCTCCTATCCAATTTCCTGTCTGCGTATCTTTTTAGAGTAATTATGGCTCATCTCTCTAGGTTTTCCATTGATATCTATGTTCTGTTGATTTTTCTCCAGATGCATTGGGGGGCACATGTCCAAATTAAATATCATTGATTTCCTGCCTCTTATTTTTAAGTTTCCTCTGTCCTTTACTCTCTGTGGGGTTTGTGTTATATTCCCATTAGTATCTTACAAACCTGGGCTGTAGGCTGTTAACTACACATCCGTGACACGAGACAACGAGCTCAAGGCATTCACGTCTACCTGTTATTTAATCTTGAACTCCTCAAGATTAGACCTTGATCATAGGTAATGCTTGGCATCAAGCACTAAAGAACACATCTGACTTTCAGCTTAAACACTCAATTTGCCCTCCTCATCCTCACCTGCCCCCCAAGCCATTAGGCAGGGTGTAATTGTCTATAGCTCATAAATAAAAGTCAAGGCCAGCAGGATTGCAAGGCTTGCCCAGGCTTATGCAACGATAGAACCGTGAACAGGACTAAAAGCTTTTATTGTCATGACTATAAAAGATTAAAACCATTCATGCTTTACGTGCGTTTTATAAAAAAATAATTGACAAGTATTTATTAAATTGCTCTTTATTTGTTGGCGTGAAAAACAACTTTCAGGTTTTTATTTCAAGTGAGCTATGCTCACCTTGGAGCGGCTTTGGGCGAAATGCTGACATCAGTGGAGCATGTTTTCAGCCTTGGGGGCTTCCACTTTTAGTTCCTCATCTCAGGTTTGGTTCCCACCACCTCATTCCTCTGGTGCGCCTAGAGCCTCCTAATCCAACTTCATCTTCCTGGTCTCAACTTTGAAGCTCTGGCCTCTTGGTGCTTCTCAAATCACAGCCTGATGAGGTCCTTTGCCCTTCGAGTCAAAGGTCCAGCTTTTGATGGACTCTCAGTCTGGGACATCTAAGCTCAAAGTTCCTTTAACAGAGAGCTTTTCATTCCTCAGTCTTTAAGAGACACACATGTGCTTAAGAGAGGCGATACTTTGGGGCGCCTGGGTGGCTCAGTCGGCTGAGCGTCCGACTTCGGCTCGGGTCATGATCTCGCAGTTGATGAGTTCGAGCCCCGCGTCGGGCTCTGTGCTGACAGCTCAGAGCCTGGAGCCTGCTTCTGATTCTGTGTCACCCTCTCTCTCTGCCCCTCCCCCGCTCATGCTCTGTCTCTCTCTGTCTCAAAACTAAAGATAAACATTAAAAAAAAATTAAAAAAAAAAAAAGAGAGGCGATACTTTGATTTAGAGCCACATGAATAGGTAAGGGACTGATGTCATAGCTGCCCCTGTGCTGGCTTTAACGAGCATGAGAAGGGAGGGTGAGGGCATGAGAACCCGACCCAGCTGTCGCAGAAGGGAAGCCCCGAGAGAGTGGATGAGGCATGTGGGAAGCAGCCTGGGAACGTACGTTTCAGAACCAGTAGCAATGAGTATGTTTCACAAGGGCACTTACTCCTCTGTGGGCCATTGCTTCTCACACTGATCGCTCCTCTCAAGAATTCTTGGTTTGGGGCACCTGGGTGGCTCAGTCAGTTGAGCCTCTGACTCTTGATTTCAGCTCTGGTCATGAGCTCACGGTTGTGAGATGAAGCCCTGCGTCAGGCTCTGCACTGGGCATGGAACCTGCTTGGGATTCTCTCTCTCCCTCTCCCTCTGCCCCTCTCCCCCCTCTTCTCCCCACCCTCGCAAAAAAAAAAAAAAAAAAAAAAAAGAATTCTTGGTTTTGACCACAAGAAAAAATCCATTTAATTATTCATCTCTGGAGAGGGTGTGGAGAAATAGAAAGTGGATGTTAGTGCATCCCTTTGAAAAAAATTGTACTTTTGGCCAAGAGTCATAAAAATGTTCGTGTCCTTTGAATCAGTAATCCTTTTTCCGGGAATATAGCCTCAGGAAAGAATCCTGCATGTAACATGCAAGCCTGAGCCACAGTGTGAAGGTGCAGATATCCATTTTATAGTTAGGGGCTTAAACTTCCAATGCTCTATTAGCAGGAAGTCGAATGTTGACTTTTTGAGGCTTCCTACAGTCTGCTTTATTGGTCAGGAATACTAGGCACTTTTGTCAATCCAAAGAGGGTCAGAAAAGAAGAGAAATGGACGAGACCACAGCAGAGCCTCCAGCTTCAGTTACTCTGGCTTCTGTCATTACCACCTGCTCTCCTATTGAAAGTGGTCCAGGGCATCCACGTCCAAGGTCAGACTGAGGTCCCTGTTAGCCTCAGCACTTGCCACAGGAGCTGTCTTTGAAATGTAATCCCACACCCCAACGCTGAGCTTTTTAATAGTCTCAACATTTTGGCGCCCAAGGTTCCAGCTCAAATGCTTGTGTTGTCATTGTTCATTCATCCTTCCCAGAATGACAGCATCTTTCCAGAACAGGGTGGCTGGGCCCAGAGGTGCTTCAGTCTCAGCTACATGAGGAACGCAAGCATCCATCATGTTACAGCTGGACCACTAGCCTGAGCCTTCCTTTCCCCACGGCCTGTGCCTCAGTGGTCTCCTTGCCTTTCTTGGCCACAGGACCTTGGGAGGTCACACCGGTTCCTCCACTCTTGGTTTCTCTAATTTTGAATTGTGAGGAACAGGGTTTAGATATTAGTTCCTTCTCTGCTAAGGCAACCACTCAGTGATCTTATATTGAACTAAAATATCAGCTTCTCTATTTTAAAAACAAAAACACAACACCTGTATGTGCATGCAGGTATTTGCTGCACAATTGTTCACAAAAGTCAAATATGAGAAGAAGTGAAGATGTGACATCAGAGGCCTGTGAAGGAAATCAGGATGCGTCCACTCAGTGAGACATCACACAGCTATTAAAATGGTGATTATGAAGAATATGAGAAAACCTGGGTGTTTCCCTCCATCTTCCCAACTTTCTTTTAATTGGTCAAACGAAAAGCAATACAAGACTTATAATTAACTGTTGATATGAAGCTGTTGCCAACAGAACTTGCTGGTGATTCACTTGGGAAAATGAGGGACAGATAACTTAAAGATAATTTTTAAATGTTTGCCTTAAACAAGAGGGTGCGTATTCCTGCTGTTTATTGAGAGCGGGAGGCAAAGCTGGGGATGGGGAAACCAAGAGCTTTGTTTGTCTACACCAGGTTTGAAATGCTTCTTAGACATTGGGGATCCAGAGCAGACAGTAGGATGTAGGGGCTTGAGCTCGGGGGAAGGGTCATTGGTATCAAGATGGGATATTTTAAATTTGAATATCATCAGTATGTAGACGGTATTTAAAAACATGAGATCAGAGGTGCCTGGGTGGCTAGGTAGGTTAAGCATCCGACTCTTGATTTCGGCTCAGGTCATGATCTCATGGTTTGTGAGATTGAGCCCCATGTCCATCTCTGAGCTGACAGTGCAGAGCCTGCTTGGGGTTCTCTTTCTCTTCCTCTTTCTCTGCCTCTCTCCCTCTCTCAAAATAAGTAAATAAACTTAAAACAACCAAAAAAAATCCCCATGAGATAGAATTAGCTCGCTTAGGAAAAGGGTATATAGATGGACAGGATAAGAAGATCCAGACCAAGTCTTTTGTCATTCCAACACATAGTGATTAGACAGAGAAAGGGAAATCAGCAAAAAGTCAGAGGTGGTGCAGCAGGTTAGGAAGGAGGAAAAGAGAAATGGCATCGTGGAAACTGGGAGAGAAGATTTTAAGGAGGGAGTGGTCAAGTGATCAAGCGCTACTGAGAAGTTAGTAAGATGAAGACGGAGGTGATGATGTCCTTTGGATGGCCAAAGGAGGTCGTTCATGACCTTGAAGTCAGCAGATTCGGTGGCAGGGAGAGGAGGAAAGTCTGCTGGAGTTGGCTGAGCTGAAACTGGGAGATGAGGAAGAGAGGCTATGACCATAGATAATTCTTTCAGGAAGTTGTGTTGTGAAAGAGCTAAGGAATGGAAGCGTGCCCGGAGGGAGAAATGGCTGCTCGTGGAAATGATCCAGGGGAGAGGGAGTGACTGCTTACGTACAGAAGAGAGAGGTTCGTGTTCACTGCAGGAGGCGAGGCCTCGGGAAGGATGAAAGGATGGTATCCAGAGCACAGATAGAGAAGTTGGCCTGTAATGAAGAAGGTATGCACATGGAGTCCCTCGCACGGTACCCGGTACAGACAGTAAGTGCTCAGTGAGTACTTGCCATGGTGACTACAAGCATCTGGCTTGAATAACCAAAGGGAACAATTACTGGCTGGCCCAACTCATTGCTCGAAAATCAGGCCGTGAATGATGGCCTCCACAATTGATATGGCCTGGCCAGAGAGGAAAATGAGGAAAAGGCAGAGTGGGCTATTCTTTTCTCCTACAGCCCTGCTCAGACAGGGTGGACTCCCACATTAAGGGGCATTCTTGTGTGCGTGGAAAATGAGAAGATCCCGCTGATGGATGAATAACTGGTAATGACTGTCCTTTCATTGAGTCTGTCGTTTTCTTCTTCACTGGATTGTGTTACCCTATTAATAATGCTCTTCAGAGTTCCCAAGAGCAGCTGCTGGGGCCAGGGGGGATGTGAAGAAAACCAAAACCACAATCTCAAAACCTCTCCTATTGCACAATCAAGATGGAAACCACTATAACTGCCGAGGCACATACCCAGAAGTGGCCATTTCAATGGCCCCTGCAAAGACAGCCTTCTAACCAATTTGTGTGGCAACCAAAGAGACCCCAAGTTATAGCTACTATTCCAGAAATTACTGTATTTAAGCCGGGAACTCAGTTTTAACTATGAAGAATGGTACTGTTGATCCCTTGACCTCACTGTTGAGACAGAGTGGGCTGTGTTCCTTGCCAAATAGCTGAGGAAGAAGAAGTCCATGTCTTCATAGCATTGTTAAAAAGAAAGAATTTCTACAGAAATTCTACAGAAAATCTTCAGTCACTTTCCCACTCAATAGCAATCTACAATTAAGACAAAAATGTGTCAGTCAGGATTCATAGCTGCAAACATTAGAAACTAGCTCTAACAGCTTTAAACAGAAAAAGAACTTATCAGGAGAATAGGGGGCACCTGGGTGGCTCAGTTGGTTGAGCATCCAACTCTTGATTTCGGCTCAGGTCGTGATTTCATTTGTGAGTTCAAGCCCTACGTCGAGCTCCAAGCTGACAGTGCAGAGCCTGCTTGGGATTCTCTCTCTCCCTCTCTCTCTGTCCTTTCCCTGTGCTCTCTCTCTAAAAATAAATAAATAAACTTACAAAAAAAGAATAATGGAAATGACCTGTCCATTTAAATGGAACGGATAAATGTATCATAATATACTCAAACAATGAAATTTACCATGAAGAAAAAAAAGAACCAACTACTGATACGTACAACAATATGAATGTATTACATAGACATAATATTGAGTGAAAGAAGCCAGACAGTATGTATTTCCATTTATATTAAGTTCAGAAACAGGCTAAACAAATCTATGGTGTTAGCATCAGTATGTAGTTAACCTGTGGTGGACAAAGAGCTGAAAGGGAGCATGAGAAGGGTTCAGGGTGCTGGTTAGACAGGTATGCTCAGTTTGGAAAATTTATCGAGCTGCGTACTCTTGATATGTATTCCTTTCTCTGTGTGTGTCTTCATGAAATTCACATAGAAGGAAATCAACAGAAGGGCTATTAGTAGGTCAAAATATCACCAGGAAGTGCTGGAGACCCAGGTTTGGGGCTGTAGGTCCGAGCGTGCCTCCGAAATCTGCCACAAAACTCGAATGGGCACATCTTGCTGTGGCCACTAAGCACCAGCCACTGTCATTTGCTCTGCAGATCCTCCACCTGGGACACACAAATCACTACCTGACATTTGGTTATAGGTGCATTTGTTTATTTTCTGTCTCCTCCAATAGAATGTGAGCTCACTGCTGGCTCATAGTCGGTACTCAGGAAAATTTACCAAGTACAATTGCCTTGTTCATAGCTGAGCAGGGTTCTCCTTCTCACGGATGCCTTTTTTCTTCAGATATCTTATCAGTCAGAATCCAGTCAAGTCTTGCTGTTCCAGGAACACATTTGTTCTTTCGGGCGGTCTCCCTCCTGTATTTCTTCCCTGATTCATCAGCATTGACTTTCAAGTTTTGGTCTTATTCAGTAATCTGATTTCCTGTCATTTGAAGTTCATGGTGGGAGAGTTGTCCTACCGTGACCCCTGTGTGCTCACAACGGAAACATGTGACATCCTGAGGCAAGTGGCGAGGGAGAGGGTGGATGGAGATGAGAACATGTCTATCAGTGAAAGAGTGACGAGGCGATAGCCCTGGTCCCTGACCAAAGGAGACTGCACAAACTCCTTCCGTGCTTATTTCACTTTCACGCCCACTGACACTCTGTCATTCATTTGTGGAACCTGCTGGGGAATCCAACAGTGGAATCTTGCCCTTCCGCCGCGTTCTCTATCATTTAGAATATTTTCAGAAAAAATCTCAGGGGTGCTATGCATCGCCTACAAGCTTTGAGCCTCACCTTTCCCCCACCCCCAAACAGGGCACATGTCCTCCCTGACCTGTGTTAGCCCCTCAATGTCTGTGCTGGGCAGCGTGCATGGTGGCTCTTGGGGACGGTGACCAGGACTTGAGGTCTAAAGACGGATGCCTTGGCTTATCTTGGTGGAGGGCAAGGTAGAGAGAGTGGGTTGCCCCTTATCATTTTACTTAGAATTCTCACACTTCTACTGAAGCCACCTCAACTCTACCCAACAACAGAAGGGCAGAGAATTATTCCGTGTGTCCACGTGTAAAATTTTGTCCTACATTTCTGCATTTCATTCCTGAATTGGGGTAGATGGTTTGGGGGTGGTGGTGGCTGACAAAGCTCAAAAGGCATCTATACCGTTGAGTTGAGAGAAAAGAAACAGAAAACCCGGCTGGTTTCCTTCCACTGCCCTCCCTTGCCTGTCTACTGCTTTACAAGTTGCCCGCAATGCCTCAGATTTTCTTTCTACCTCCATCTCCTCCCTTCAGCAAACTGTTTCTCACTGCCTGATGGACATTTTCACTGGAAGTTTCTAATGGTATCTCAAACTCAGCATAGCTAAAAGCAGATTAATAATGTTTTGTCCCACACCAGGTTTTTCTTCTGGTATCTTTATTTAGCTTAGCCACAGTACCATTTCTCCTTCTACCCAGGCTCCACATCAAGGCCCTCCATAGGCAATTGTTTGCTAAGTCTTTCAGTTCTTCTTCTCGAGAGTTTGAGCTCTTTGGGTTCCTGGGTGGCTCAGTCGGTAAAGCATCCTACTTCAGCACAGGTCACAATCTCATGTTCGTGGGTTCAAGCCCCTCATCAGGCTCTCTGCTGTCAGCACAGAGTCTGCTTTGGATCTTCTGTCCACATCCCTCACCCCGCCCCCGCCCCTCCTCTGCTCTCGCTCTCAAAAAAATAAACATTTAAAAAAAAAAGAATTTGATCTCCCTTTTTCATCATTGTTGCCACCTTCCTAGTTCGGACCCTCATCATTTCCTACCCCTTCTGGCCTCCTTAAGAAGGAGTCCAGGGATTTAGAGGAGGTAAGCATATTGCCTCCACTGCTTATCAACTGCACGACTTTGGGCAAGTTGCTTAATTTCCTCATCTATAAATTGGGATAATACCTCTTGCTGTGAGAATTCAATCAGATTATATATACAAAGTAGCACCAGAGAAAAACTCAGTAACAGGGGTGATTATTACCATTTGTCTTCTGATGACTCCAATTCATTTTCCTCACCACGGCTGGATTTACCTTCAAGGCAGCTCCCATCATGTCTAACAAACACCCAGTGCCCCACCCAGGAGCTACCTAACACCTAATATTCCCATCCCCGCATTCCAGATTTTCCATAAAGTACTTGTCTAAACTTCTGATCTTTCTCCCTTCGATTTACCCTGTGTATAGTCAGATGGACCTCTGCACTCTTTCCCACACCCTCTCTATCTATACCACGGCCTGTGTGAGCTGGCTTATGCCATAACTACTGTTTGATTCACCCTCCCTGTCCTTCAAGGTCTAACTCAGATAGTTTCTTTTTCTCTCCTTCTAAAGTCTCAGCCCATAACCACACCTTTCTGCAGGATGCCTCCCTTTCTTCTGGGTCCTAAAGCTGCCTGTGTGTTCATCTTACCTCTGCAGCTGGAAGAATCCTCATTCGCCCAAGTTCACATCTCCATGTCAGGGTGAAAACTGAAACATTCAAGTGTTCCTTTTCCCCTTCAGCTAACAAGATGCAAAATAACCAATTTGAGCTAACTCTCCGCTAAATCAGTTGGCTAGATCAAGATATCGGTCTTGCTCAAATAAGAGCCTAAGCTGGAAAAATATCTGTGACCCTGAGAAACAGAAAAAAATCTGAGTGTTCTGGCTCAAGCAACGTTCTGCTCACCCAGCCTGTTTCCCGGTGGCCTCCCTGCTTCTGAGCTGTCTGCTTCCAAGGGACAAGGGACGCAAGACTGTACAGTGGCCTTGTCTTGTACAAGATGGGGTAGTCGATTCCAACTGATTGAATGTTCTCAAATGAAACTTGGTCTTTTAAGCAGCAGTTAGATGTAAATGTCAGCTGTCTTTAAACTATTTGAGGACCCCAAAAAAGTCCCCCCCCACATGGCTGCTTCTTCCAGAATCCATGCCAGTTTCTTAAAACCCCACTTATGAGTAGCAATGCTTTCCTCCAGACGCTAGCCACAGCCCGGAGGGCTTGGGAGGAAAACAATGAATCCTGCCAGAAAGCTACGCTTTAAATATATGAGGTTAAATTCCGTTTTGAAAAGTTTTAACTCAATTTCCCTTCTCTTCAGAGCCCTACCTCACTTCATACTGTTTTTGACTTGATTTGAATGTTTTTGAAAAGTCTTTCTTTAAAAATCTAAGTAAAGAATTCAATGGTATATTGCTAATTTTAAAAGGAATATGCATTTAGTAAATATTTTATGAGTGAGGCTAGGCCAGTCAGACTGAAAAAGAATGATAAAGGCTTAAGATGTTTGTGCACATGATCCTGTTTTTATAATTTTGGGGTTTTGTATTGAAATATATCACACAGTGCCCTGTTGACCCATGATTTCATAAATGGTCCTCAAATACATCAGGTTTGTTTGATGAACTTATCTATCTGTAAAATATCTCTTTTTATTGTTGTTTGAATAAAGATTTATCTGACTTAAAAAAATTTTTTTTTACTGTTTATTTTTGAGAGAGAGAGAGAGACAGAGTGTGAGCATGGGAGGGGCAGAGAGAGGGGGAGGCCCATAATCCCAAGCAGGCTCCAGGGTCTGAGCTGTCAGCACAGAGCCAATGAGGGGCTCGAACTCATGAAACATGAGATCATGCCCGGAGCCAAAGTTGGACACTTAACTGACTGAGCCACCCAAGCGCCCCTTATCTGACTTATTTTTGCCTGTGCTTATCATGTTCTGAGAATATTTGTATTTGCTTTCTTCTTTCTCTTTTTGTAAAAGAATTGTCTTGGGAAAAATTTCAAGCATATACGAAATTAGAGAAAATAGTATAATGAACTTCAAATATCAGTTACCCAAATTCTACAATTGTCAATATGTTCCCTCTTTGGCATCATTTCTACTTTTTTCCTTCCTTCCCATTTCTTTTGGCTGAAGTGTATTAAAGCAAATCTCATAATTGTGTCATTTCACCTATGTATTTAAGTGTGCATTACTACAGAGGCTCCTGGAAGGCTCAGTCAGTTAAGCGTCCTACACTTGGTTTCGGCTGAGGTCATATCTCACAGTTTCATGAGTTCAAGTCCCGCCCACCCCGCCCCTGTAGGGTTTGCACTGGCAGTGTGGAGCCTGTGTGATAGTCTCTCTCTCTCTCTCTCTCTCTCTCTCTCTCTCCCTTAATCTCTGCCCCTCCCCCACTCACACTGTTTGTATCTCTCTCCAAATAAATAAATAAACTTAAAAAAAAGATGTGCATTACTACAAATATGGGCATTTTCTGACATAACCACCATATCTATCAAAACTAAAAATAGTTTATTGGTATCATATTGTACACCATCCAAATGAAACTTGCCCTCATTGTCTTTCTACTGTTGCATTAAGTTGGTTTGCTCAAATCAGGATATAAGCAAGGGCCACACATGTTACTGAGTGTTTGGGGCTGGAAAAGAGTTTTAAAGTTTGGTAATGGAGAGCATGTGAAGCACTGTGAGCTAGAGGAGAGGCTCTGGACAAGTGTTACTGAATAATGTGTCTTCAAGACTAGAATGGTTTAGCTGCCAGGCCATACTTCCTTCTGCGTAACTTCCTGTATGGATGGAAATTTGAGGGACTCCAGGATTTGTTCCGTTTGTAGATGTGACTTCTAGAGGAACTATTCCACCTCCTCCATCCCTTCCTTTCCAGTAAATATCACAGAATACCCTTCCCAGGCAGAAAAGAAAGGTAGAGACTTCTACAGTAGCCATTGTCACAGCTTTTGCTGGAAATGCCTTACAAAATTAGCTGTCTCTATCTGCAGAGATGAATTGCATGCAATCTCAGTCTGTCCCTTTATCTACTACTCCATTTTTGGTAAAGTAGACATTGTGTTCGATAGTCCTGAACTTGCTCTGTGCTGATATCAATGACTTCTGGGTCGGCTAACTATACTGGAATATATGTCAGCACCTCTGGTGTTAATAACTTAGTCTGTAAAAACCTATCTAAAATAGTCTGGAAGTATTGCGCAACCCACCTGTTCATTAATATTTTACCATCTGTGGATCCTAGTGAAAAATGGGTCTAATTCAAAGAGTTCACTTCAAATATATTTTCTTTGGCTCTGGAGACCAAATGAATTGGCAATAAGCAGTGGTGGGGCAGCTTCTGTCAACGCACAGTGGGAGTCAGGGAAGAACCCCCCAACTCCCTCCTACAGCTCTTCCCAGCAGACTTCAAACACATTTTCTCGTCGAAAAGAGAGCCCTCCAGGCTCCTAATCACCAACCCAGTGGGATCCTATGTGGCTGGGAATTTCATAAAGCAAAATTCCCCAGGGAGTTTCAACAGAGGTGCTCACGAAGCCAAAACCCCATTAGCTCTTTGGCCCAACACAAAAGCTGAGCTGCAGACTAGCTTCCCACACTCTATGCTCCCAGTCATTCTCTTCAGCAGCTTATTGTTCTCCTCAGTGTCAGTTCTTGTCCATTGCGGGGTAACTCCTGGAAGTCTTGAGAAAGTGACTCCTGGAAGTCTTGAGTAGTTGGAGGTGGGGGTGGGGAGAAAACATCATCACCACACCCATCATCATCATCATGCCATACATTTCTCTAGCACTCCATGGTTGCCAGTTACAGTCATGAACATGGTACTCTTGATCCTAGTGACCCTGTAAGGTAGGGAATGTAAGATATCTTCAAACCTGTTTTATGTGTAAGCAGAGTAAGTTTCACTGAGATTAAGGGCCTTGTCCAATGTCCTGCACTTGGCAGAGCTAGAACCAAAGTGCCAGTCTTTGCCCTCTACTTCAGTGCCTTGTCCTCTTCTCCATGTGACCTCAGTGTGGGCTTACCCCTGCAGAGAGTCTTTGACTCACTTTCCTAACTGGTGGACCCAGCTTGCTTGTGTGGAAAAGAGGTATTCCTGTCTTTGGGATCTGGGTGGACCTGGGGTGGCCCAGGATAGCAATCTCTTCCTCAAATGACTGAGTCCTTTTACATTATGCCATAAAATTATTGTCATTTTCTGTGTGCACAATGACATGAAAAATGTGGCAGACTACCTTCCTTAAAGCAAGGCTTAAATGTTTCATCTTCCCACTGACCTTAATATCTGAATGCCAATTGATAGGCGCTGGTCCTGAAAAGTCAGGTGCATCAATCATAAAAAGGAAATTAAAAATTTAATTGACTGTTTTTCAGTGAATTTTAAAAATCAACAACATTTTGCCCAATAAGCTTCTCATAACTTGCATTATGGGTTGAAGTGCTATTTGAATACTTCTTTTTAAAAGCTTTATGGTCGTTTGCCATGGAAGAACTTCTTGTTCCTTTTCCCTGTCTCCTCTAGCAGAGTAATTAATCTCCATCTCTCCCATCCTCTAGTGTATTTAGGCCAGGTTCCCTGACCTACAGTCTACTTCATGGTATTTAGTTCTGAAACAAAATGAAGCAGTCCCATTGCATGGAGTAATTTCTTTGTTTAAACTTCAAGTTGGATTAGCTCATGTCATTACTTTCACTTGGGCTATTATGAAAAATTTTCTCTCCATGGGTTTTGTTTTTATTAAGTTTTCAATTCTGCTACTCTTGATTCAGGTCCAAAAGCCAGTTAATGGAAACATGGCCTCAGGCAAAATTAAGATGTTCATTTTTAATACATATTGATTCTTTCTATCTTTTCCAAATCTAGCCTCTTCCCTTAACACCCCATTCTAGCATACCCTGGGAATCAGCACCCAGAGCCTTATGTTTTCTATGCTTCCTCAGTTAACTCTCATACTGAGAAAGTCAAATGCACACTAAAGTATGTGAATATTACTTCATCAGTACTTGGTTTACTATTTACAAAGCCATTTCTCATGTGTCTACAAGATTCTGGACATAAGGGTGTATAATATCAGAGAGATGTTTTTGTACCAGTCTATCCCAGAACAGCATCTGGATTATTCTTTTGCATGAGGAATCATTCAATGACCCATGAGAAGAATATTGTATTGTGAACCTTTTCACTTAGGTAACAGAGAACCAACCCAACCAGCTTAAACAAAAAGATAATTTATTTTCTTATGTAGCTGAAGAGTCTATGGGTATGCTTGAGTCATGGCTGGGTTCAAAGCCTCAGACAATGTCATAGGGACCCAGTCACTCTCCAGTTCTTGGCTCTGCTTTCTTCTTTTTTCACATAGACTGTCTGCTCTTTGTGGACCAGTGGCTGCCAGCAACTTCAGTTTATATCCTCATGACTACAAGTCCAGAAGTAAAGAGTTGGAATCTCTTCCAGTTGCTTGAAGACTAGTCTAGATTTAATTCTTATTGGCTTTATTTGTCTACATCATTGAGCCAATCCTTTGGCCAATGAGAAATCATATTCTGAGTGGGAAGGTCTGGATCACATGTCCACCCCAAGGTCATAGATTGATTGTATATAGACTAAAAGGCAAGGATGATTCCCTAAATCACAATCAGGGTACTGGGAAGGTACAAAACACTATAGTGCACAATTGTGCAATGCAATTGGTAGTGAAAACATTTAGATGGTTAGTCTAAGAAGAGTATGGACAGACAAGTAACTCACCTTGAAGTGGGAGAGAATAAAGGTGTTTGGCAGACCTACTACTTCCTAATGTTCTTGGTGCCAAAAAAGTGCTTCTGACCAAACCTCTGGAGAACTGGTTCTAAGTTTGTGGTTGGGAAAACAAGTGCAGGGAAGCAGAGGGAAGAGAAAAGGGGGTACCTGTAACAAACCTGGAATATTAGCTTCTAGATGTTTATAGTACCAGGGCACTGGTAAAAGGAATAGAACACAAAGATGCCATGGCTGGGATCCAGTTAAAGAACCATGAAACTGGTTGATAAAGACCTCTCCCATCTCAGCGAGAACTAAACCAAGACTGTAAGAGTGGGGAGGTCAACAAATGTGATGACAGAAACTATGATAAAAGCACAGAGAAATGGCAAGACCATGCCACACATCCAGCCATATGGAAGTTGAGAGATAGATGAGTGTTTAAAGAGGGTCACAGGAAGAAAGCAAAGGACATGTGACACATACTGGAATGATAGGCAGAAAGCAAGGTTGGCTAGTACTGGCAGTCAGAGTAGCAGGCTGAGCCAATGCATAAAGCACAGCAGTTAATGGTGTGTATTTCCAGATCCAGGCACACCTTGACTCAGATTCTCACACTTCCTGGCTGAGTAAACTTGGGCACATTTCATCCTCTTAAGTGGGGATAGTGATGTCATGCCTCCCTCCTTGGGTCATGTGAAGATTAAGATCTCATATGTAAAGGGCTTAGTACAATGCTCAATAAATAGTAAGTGGTGGGAACTACGTGTTAAGTTGTAACCACCATGTTAAGTTGTAAGAGGCCATTTGGGGTAGAAAATGCCTGGAATTCTGGGAAGAATCACTTGAGTGATCCCTTTTGGGGTTTGCAGTTTTCAGGCAAGTATTGACCTGTTGGAGGACATTTTTGATTTAGATTTAGATCCTGTTGTTATGTGTTGTCATCCTGTGCTCTTCCCTCCCTACCCTCACCTTTGTTTGCTGATGTAAGTTTACGCAAGGAGAAGGGTTTCTCCTGGAGGAGGAAGGATTTGCAGTTCAGATTTGCTAAACTATCTGATGATCAGAGTTGGTCCTAAGTGAGACCATGTGGCAGGGAAGGACTACTGAGTAAGAGGAAAGAAGAGTGGAGACCAGTGATTCCCAACTCAACACCAGGATCCACCAGCGCAATGCAAATGATATGTCTTAGAGAGAACATGCGTGTGTGTGTGTGTGTGTGTGTGCGTGCGCGTGCACTGCGTGTGCATGCACACACATGCATGTGTATGTGTATTGAAAGAATCTAACCCTAGGAGCCAGAACACTCCAGACTTAGTTTTATTCTGAGCACTTGGGGCCTAGCCTAGCATAGAAAGAACAATCTTCTCTTACATCTCAAGGCAGCAGCAGCAACAAACTGGAGTTGGCAAAATGAGGGGTACAGGCAGCCCCTGTTTTGACATGACTATAAAACATGTCAAAGAGGAGGCATCTCTGTCTCTATGTTCATGTTACTCTTCTGCCTTTAGCAATGAGGTCAGACTTAGCATTTCTTTAAAGGGGGGGGGGGGCACATGGGACCTTCCAATCCACCCAAAGGCAGATTTGGGGGTCATTACCCAAATAGACATAGGATGGAAGTCTTTTATGAGTCCTAACTGCAGCGGTGACATATTAATAATCCTTCTTAGTTATGAAAGCAGTCATGTTACCAGTGACAGTAATTAACATTCCAGGTGCTTGTGCTGGCTCTGTTACTGCTAAAGTAATTTCAGCCATTGTGACTTCTGCTAATTAGAAGAGAATGGCTTCCAACTTTCCATTGCTTCTTTGACCTGTTTGTGCCACATAAATGAAATGTTGGGGAGGAACAAAAGCTGAAATCTTTATCCTACTACAATATTTAGAAACCTCTGGGAAGAACAGAGATTAAAATAAAAAAAAAAAAAAAACAAGCTTGGTGCTTGTTCAAGAATCTTCCTCTTGGAAATATATAACAGTAAATCTGGAGGGTTCTCCACTGTCCTTTACTCCCAGAGTGCTAGATAAGTGATGGCCAGGAATTCAGTGGAAAGAAGAACAGGCCAAATCTTGCTCTTTATCCCCTCACCAGTCTCATCTAACCCCCACTCCACAAGTTCTCTCAGACGTTGGAAGCCCGGAGGTTGGAGGAGAGATAGAAGAAGCCAAGAGCAGAAGATTATGGGAGAATATGGGCAAATAGTCTGAATCAGTGGTTCTCAAACTTGGCTGCACATTGGAGGCAACTGCCGACCCTTAAACATACTGATGCCTGAGTCCTATCCCCCAAAATTCCTACTTCAATGATATGTGGTATGGTTCGGACATTAGGACTTTATAAAGCTTCTTAGGGGATGCAACCAAGGTTGAGAAGTTGTTGAGTCTTAAGTTATTTGTATCTAATTCAGAAGAAAGAAGGGGAAAATGAATTTGTGGTCACATCTTATTTTGCAGTACTCCTTAGTAATAGTGTTTCTTAATCCTAGATGAATATCAGAATCATCTTGGGAGCTTTTAAAACATCTCATGCCAGGGCCCCAATGTAGTCAAATTAACTCAGGATCCCTAAGAGTGGCATATAAGCAGTGGTGTTTTTAAACATTGATTCTTCTTGGAGGCAAGGTTCAGAGCTAGTGCTAAGACATGCTTCTCAAACCTTTTAGTGTACATAGGAATCACCTGGTGAAACTGCTCAAAATATATATTCTTGCATTCTATCCCCTGAGGTGGGAATCTTATTTTTAGCAGACTCCACAGGTCATTTTGATGAAGATGGTTATTAAGACCACTCTAGTCTACTATTCTGATTGCTTTCTTGTCCCAACCAAGATGTACTTTGCTCAATAAAAATGCGACTCTGCCATCTGGTCACTGATGGTTCCTGATTGAAAGGTCAGGGAGGAGAAGCAGTACCATATTCCTAGGGGGTATTTGGAAATGTTTAGGCTTCTCTTCTAATGATCATGGTTGGAGATACAACAGACATTTGGGGATGCCAAACAGTCCTGAAACAAAGAATTGTCCTGTCCAGAATATCAATGCTGCTTCCAATGAGAGACACTGGCAGGTGGAAAGGTTTGGATTGTGTGTGATCTGAAGTGTTAGGGTATAGACGTTAGCACCAGGCTGACATCAAATTCAGTAGCATGAGTTTTGAGGAAAGGTCTGGAAGTTCAGAAAACCAAGATATATTATAAAGTTTCTTTCCCAGCTCTCTATATTTTTCTCTTGTCCTTATCTCTCCAAGGGGGCAAATCTAACCCCCCCCCCCACCTACCCTTTTCACCTCCTCACCCTGGTCCCAGTCTCTATTAGAGACTCATAGATGGGCCCTACAGTCATATTTATTTTTGGTGAAGTCACAACACAGGCCATTCTTCCACTGGCTCCCAGACTCCCATCATTCCTAGCAAGGTGACCTTGAGTGAGTCACTTTATCAAGCAGGACCTAGAATCCCCACTTATAAAATTGGTAGGTTGAACTGGGTGGTTTATGCAACCCCTTTTATTTCTGACATTCTTTGATTCTATTCCAGGTTAAGAATTCTTAGTAGAGAACTGTCCCAAGATACCATTCTTGTTTGTTCAGTTGATTCCTGAAATACCTTTCCTGGAGCTGAACTTTCAGAACACAATGGGAGATCAGGCTTAAACTAAATCATCATGAAAGAAGGAGTACATTCATTTGAATTCCTTCTCTCAACCTAATAACTATCACATGGACCTTGCTTGAGAGCAGAGTTTGATTCAGTGACATATATTCACATTTTTTTTTTCCCATTAAGCAGCATTAGTTATGTACGCTTTGTTCTAGATCAAGGTTTCTATGGACATTTTGAGGCCTGATAACTTCTTGTTGTGGGAGACTGTCCTGTGCATTGGTAGGTGTTTAGCAGTACCCCTGACCACTACTCACTAGGTATTAGTAGCACCGCCCACCCAGTTATGACAACCAAAAATGTCTCCAGACATTGCCAAATATCCCTTGGGGAGAAAAAAATACCTCTCAGTTGAGAAGCACTGGCCTAGATGTTGGGGTTGCAATGAATGAGATCCATTCGCTGCTGTCAAGAAATGAGGAGAGACTCATTGAACAGTTCGTAATGATACCTCACGGGGGTGTTGTGATGAAAGCATACAAGGTATTTAGGGAGGAGAAGGGGCCTCGGCCGAGGGACAGTCTCCTGGGCTGAGTCTTCATTGACCCATAGCGGTTGGCCAAGGGAGGCACAGAAGTGGCCCTGGAGCACAGGTGACAGCAGAAGCAGAGTCAGAGAAATAGCTTGGTGTCAGTAAGGGACATCTTGCTCATCTGAAGGGCAGCAGGAGGGGGACAGGTGGCACTGAAGAGTCAGGCAGGGGTTTGCAGGCCTCATCAGATGTTCTTTTCTAGGAAACATGGGGGCAGAAGGAGGTCTGAGGTGGGAGAGAAACGTGGTCAGATTTGCATTGTAAATAGGTACACTGCACCACCTTGAAATGATGGGATTGTAGCAGACAAATGTGGAGGCTGTTGAGTAGGTAATCCAAATAAGAGAAAAAGGGGGCCAGAACCCAGGTGGGGGTTGGGGGTGGTGGTAAGGAACTGGAGAGGAGGGAGGAGCAGGGCACTGAGGGGCTGCCATCCCGGGAGCAGCAATTAACCTATTTTTGTAACGAACCTAATTAACCAGCCAAGCTTTGGACCAGTTTATAATACGTCAAGAAAAGCCCGCCTTCCTCAGTTTACAGGTCTACAGCAAATGAGTGGTGTTTTCTGATAGCAGACTGTTCTCAGTAAGAGAGCATGCCTTTACATTTCCACATCCTTAGCACATCCAAATTGTAGCAGCCCCCCCGGGGAATATCTGGAACCAGAAGGCCCTCAACCATGCTGCCATACGTTTAGACCAGTGGAAGTTGAAAGATAGATGCACGTATAAAGAAGATCACCAGAAGAAAGCAAAGGGCACATGACCCATACGGGAATGATAAGCGGTTTGGCACAAAGGTGTGGAAGCTGTTGGGCAGTAGAGTGTTTTCCCAGAGCCCCCCCAAATCATTCCATGTTGGTAACTAGATTGTGCCACAAGTTAGTTTCAAGTTCAAGGCAGCACAAACTTTTCCTCAGCTTGAGTAATGTTCCCAGGAGGGAAGCAGGAGTGACGAAAGAAATGTCTCCAGGTGGAGACAAGCCAAGCCTCAGAAACTGGCTGACGAGAGGGTATTTTGACACGCAGGGCTGACCCAAGAATTAGCCAGGCTCTGTCTCTCTCTACCTCTGTTCTCACGCCATCCCCACGCTTCCCAGGGCTCCTCACTTAGGCTGTTAGGTTGGACCATGCCACATGACACTCTGGTTCTAGACCTTTCCTTCAACCCTCCACCCCATGCAAACTCAGCTCCTCTGTGACTTATGCTAGTGGGGTCTGCTCTCTGATCATGAGGAGAGTAGTTCATGAGATATTAAATAACAGAGGCCCTCTGCATTCTGTGTCTGAAAGGTTTTCTTCTGCTTGGCTAACCCATACCGTCTCTATAAGGGTACGGATTTCCTGTTGTGAAATTGGGTTGGTGAGAAGAGGATGGATGGGGTTTGAACTGGTCACACTGATTTCCAATGATGGGCAAGAAGCAAGTTTGCTGTCTCATCAAATGTGTCCTCAGACACATTTAAATCAATTTTAATTGATTTAAAACAACAGGGGAACTGTTCAGTGAATGCTTTTGACTCTACCACATCCTCTTTGTGTCCACAAGAGAATACTTTGGGTTCAAAACCATGGACTAACAAGGAATCTTATTTACCTTTCACCTCATCCCTCTGGCCAACTTAATTTTAGTACAAATAGCTGGGAGGTGATGGGCGGTTCCAGGTCAGGCTTAGGGCGTGGTGACCTTCTGCCCAAAGAACGTTAATTTTTTTTTTAATTTTAAATTTAATATTTTAAAATATATTTTTTACTGTTTATTTATTTATTTGGAGAGAGAGAGAGAGTGAGCACATGCAAACAGAGGAGGGGCAGAGAGAGAGGGAGAGAATCCTAAGCAGCCTCCAAACTGTCAGTGCAGAGCCTGATGTGAGGCTCAAACTCATGAACTGCGAGATCGTGACCTGAGCTGAAATCGAGTGGGATGCTTAACCAACTGAGACACCCAGGCACCCTTGCCCAAAGAATATTCAACAACAACAACAACAACAACGTCGTACTATACCTTCTCCCCTCATCTGTTTCGTTTTCTTTTTCTTTTTAAAATTTTTTTAATGTTTTTATTTACTTTTGAGAGAGAGAGCGAAGGGGAGAAGGGCAGAAACAGAGAGGGAGACACAGAATCCAAAGCAGGCTCCAGGCTCCGAGCTGTCAGCACAGAGCCCGACATGGGGCTCGAACTCATGAGCCATGAGATCATGACCCTGAGCCAAAGTTAGAAGCTCAACCGACTAAGCCACCCAGGTCCCCCTGGTGGTTCATTTTCTGCATCAAGTGGAATGCTTGGGACCCAGCCCCGTCCTGAATTGCATGACTACCTGACTTGGCCAAAGTCACAGCTAGAGTTTCTCTTTTGCTCACAGTGTTCTTCAGAGACAGACCACTTAGCAAAACACAGAATTTTTTTTTTTCTCAACAAGGGTCACTTCTAAGAAAGGGCTAGCAATTATTTCACTTACTTTCACTGCCAACAAAACAGATCAGAGTGAGCAGCATTTGGCAGCCTCTCCACGGTCCAATTAGCTTTATTAGAAAAGTCTCTCTTCATTTGCAGCCTTCCTGAAATATTTATTTGTTTGGCTTCCTCTCCAGAATGATTTTTTGGTCTGCCCACCATCCTCTGAGAAGAGTTACCAAAAGTAAACAAAGTTGGCGTGACCACCAACTCCAATCCCCATTCTCAGCCTCTGCTCCACACACTAGACTTCTCCAGGGTCTGGTCTGCCCCTTTAGACCATGAAGCTCCAATGTCACAGCAGTCATGTTTGTCCCGGGGCCTTCTAACCCCTTGCTGGAGTTAATACAATAGAAAGCATTGCTGGATTTTATAGCTTGCATTTGGCTTGGTCAGTGCAATCATTCTCTGCCAAGGGAAATATCAGCAGGGGATAGAGACGAGTAAGAAAACCAAAGGAGCCGAAGTTTACTCCTCGCTAAACCTGAAAGCAAAACTGCCATCTGTGTCCACATATCCACTTCCAGGAGGCTCGGAAGCCAGTTCCCTTGACTTTGACTTGGAAATTCCATATGCTTGGCAGAGATCCCTGCAGCTTCCTTTGTAAGAAGTGCTCTGAAACCTTGCAGCGTTCGAAGTTACCCTTTGAATAACCTATGCGCGGCCTCCAACTCTCAGTGTTTTAGGAGGAATTCGTTGTAATTAATTCCCTGTTCCCTTTTTTCTTCCTGCAAAACTTTGCTATGTGACTGGCTCAGCTCCACTCACTAATATCCCCTTCAGTTCTGTCATTCGTTCCTGGGGCCAGCTGTTGTCGCTGAGGCTTTTATGTCAACTTTCCTCCCACTCCTGAACTTTGCTCCACTTGGCGTCATTTTCTTAATACATATTTATTTGGGATGGAATGCAAGAGCTCAGAGGGTAAAAACTGGTCTCCCAAAGCTGTGCCCACTCCTGAAAGATGAACTGGGAGACCGGCCGATCAGCTGAGTCCCTTAGGCCTAAAAACAACTTTTATCCCCAAACCATGAAAATCTGAGCAAAATATAGGACTCCAAGGGGACTGAACTAAACAAATAATTATCCCATTTGCCATTTTCTTCCTGCTTATAATGACAAAGACTCTTCCAGTGGGTTCTCCACCTGAACTCCTTCACATGGAACTTTTGTTCAGAATATGGGTAGGGGGGTAAGGAGACCTAAGGGAAGATCTCTGAGCTGCCAGATTCCCGTGAAGTCTTTAGTCTGCTATGGTGTCCGTGACCTCCATCTGGAGAAGGAAGAGCTCCACGGAGCTCTCAATGTTAAAAACTCTGCTCTCTTTCGGGAGCGTCATTACCCAGAAGCTGAGGGGTGTGGTAACATTTTTCTTCCCTCTGCTCACTCACGACAATACATGTTCCCTTCCTCCGAGAGTCAGCCTTCTTCCCTGAAGATGGATCTATTACATGGATCTATTTATCTTTGCAGCTCTGCTAGCCGTCTGATGGAGTGTATTGCTCTTAGCGGGTCCTTAGTAAGTAGCTTTAAATGGAATTCATCAAATGACCACTTTTGGTCCCTGAACAGCCAACACAAAAATATAAGGACACGAGCATGATTTATTCTTATTCTTTATCACCTCCATTGTAGTCCTCTCTCCATTTCTTGCTAATATTCCCAAGCACCCAGGACTCCCAGGTAGTTTCTTGTTGGGTCTTTCTCTCCTCTCTCACTCTACATTAAATCACCAGAGAACTGCTTCCCACAGAACTGATGTGTTAATGGCTCATGATGGTTTAATTCTGTTAAAGCAGTGAATTTTGTCTGATGCCTACATGTGAAGACAGAACTAGGGGGAAGGGGTAGGCACCACCAGGGGCCACTGGGGAGGTTACTTTACAGCTTTGAAGCGAACAGCGTAGTCCATGATGAGCAGGTCAGGATCAGAACTTGTTACGGCAGCAGGGCAGGGATCATTCCTTCTTCCTGGGCATGCTGTTTTCACTCGGCTTCAGGGACCATACTTCTTAATCTTCTTTTTTTCCTCTCCTTTTCTCTCATGTTTCTGTGAGAAATGCTGTCATCCTAACAATCTGTGTTCATTTCCTAGGGCTGTCATAACAAATTACCGCAGCTTACATCAACAAAATTTCTGGAGACCAGAAGTACAAAATCAAGGGCCTGGCAGGGTTGGTTCCTTTTGGAGGTTCTGAGAAAGAATCTATTCCACACCTCTCTCCTGGCTTCTGGTGGCTGCCGGCAGTCCTTGGTGTTCCTTGTCTTGGGGCTGTGTAACTCCACTCTGCACTTTTTGTGGGCTTAGGGGATGTGCCTTACACTTTTTCATTGTTGGAATGCTCTCTCTTTTAAAGGTTAGCATGAGTCTAGGCTTCAGGGACCATGATATCCTCCTCTGGGTCCCAGTACCTCCAGTGAGGTCCTTTAGCTGTCCTCACTAAATGATCGTTGATTGATAAGATAAATGTTGACTGGCTCTGTCTAGGTGATGCAGTTCAGCCATGCCAAGTA
This sequence comes from Panthera onca, assembly GCF_046562875.1. Classification (NCBI taxonomy): domain Eukaryota; kingdom Metazoa; phylum Chordata; class Mammalia; order Carnivora; family Felidae; genus Panthera; species Panthera onca. Next base: position 31,177,115 of record NC_138341.1, on the reverse strand, counting down.
CACTTGACCAGGCAGTTCCCCCTTGGAAGCCAAAGCCAAAGCCTTCAGAGGCAATGAATACCATTAGCATTCAGAGGTGTGCCAGTGCCAGCTGGTACTGCCTCTTTAGAGTCAATTGTGCACATCTCTTCTAAAAGCTGCATTCAGTGACCTCACATTAATAGCTTGAAATCAGCCATGGTAGGAGTATTTTCAATATGGAAACTGACAAACTACAGATTAGGGATTTCTGTCCCTCCCAAGAGCCTGTTGTGCAGCATTTAACCAGCATATCACTGTTATGTTGCTAGTCCAATGGTCACTTCTCAGTCCTCATTCTGTCTGACTTCTGGACGTGATGGCACCATTTATCACTCTCTGTTTTGGGTAGCACTGTCTCCAGTCAGCTTCTAGGAGACCTTGCTTCTCAAACTTCTCTGCTCATTCCTTGTCTCTCTGATCTCTTAAAATGGAGTGACCTGGGATTGCAATCGAGGACCCTTTCTCTTTTCTTCCCAACCTGCAGTCATTCTTTGGTGGTCTCATTTGTTTCATGTCTCTAAATCCTATCCATACACTGAGGACTTCAAAAGGTATATTACCAGTGTGGGTTTCTCTGATTCTAGCCCTGAACACCCAGTTATCTATGCTATATCTCTTCTTGGAAATCTAATTGGACACCTCAACTTAAAATGGGTACACTCGAAACCCTGATATTCTCTCTCACACCTGTTTCATCTACAGTTTTGTTTTTTTCCTTCTCAGTTAATGGCAACATCATCCTTGTAACTTCTCAAGCCAAAAACCTTGGAGTTATGTTTGATGTCACTATTTCTTTCCCAACCTCACATCTAATGCAGTGGCAAATCTTGTTGGCTCTGCCTTCAGAATATATCTGGATTCTGATCACTTTTCATAACTGACCATAACCATCCTTCAAGTCTAGATCTTTGCAACATTCTTCTGATCATGCTCTTATTTCAACCAAGGCTACTGACAGTTTCTCACTCAGATTGAAAACTCCAATCATTACAATGGGCTAGAAGGCCCCGTTGAGCTGAACTTTCTTACCTGTGTGACCTCATCTCCTACTTGCTCCATTCCAGGCACATGAGCCCCATTCTGGTTTGGACATGTCAGGTATATTACCGCCCTGGGTACTGTCTGTTCCTTCTACTTTCCTCCCAGAGGTTGCTTAACCTGCTTCCTCATACCTCTTTCGTGTGCTCAAATGTCATCTGAATCTTCTTCAGGTCTACCTTCATCATTCTGTTTTGAAAAAACAAAACAAAATGAAACAGAAAACAACAGTGTCAACAACAAAAAAAAACAAGTCCACTCTGGAAGCTCCCATCTCCCATCCCTTGCTTTATTTTTTCCTTAATGGTTATCACCTTCTAACATATTGTATCATTTTTTCCTTTATGTCTTCTTCTCTCCTCTAGAATGTAAATTCCATTTTTGTGTTTTTTTGTTCACTATTTCATCTCTAGGGCTTACAACAGTCCTGATATATATTACAGTTGATTCTCATTACTCATTGTAGTTATGGTACATAAAGTCTCTGCAAACACTGAATTAGCAGATACAAAACAATTGCTCTTAGGAGAAACACAAAATTAGGTTCCTAAGAGCCTCTGGTCTCAACATTTTTGTCAAATGACCTTGTTTTACGTGTGTACATAACCTTGTTTTACGTGTGTAAAAGACACATATTAAAGATACCTTAATTAGGATACATCATGGATTCATCAGTATTGAGCTCACAGCCAGCAGCATTCTAACTCATGCCTGAATAAAGCTGCCTGACACATGTATTTTCAATGTAAGGCACATTACAGCCTTAGTGTGCTTAGGACCAATTAACCATGCGTCAGCACTACACTCCCAGTGTGAAAGACATGGTACTACACTGACCACAAAAGGTCACTTGTGTACAGTGTGGGAGAATGCAAACACTGAAGGAGGCAAAGCAGTGTCTGGTGTGACCCAGCTGTTAATGAGCCCATGGGGCAACTCAAATTTCTTGTTGCTCTGCACATGTCTGTAGATGACTGTGAAAGTATTGTGAATATTAATTTAGGGGTTACAAATAAATTGTAGTGAGTAGGCAAATTTGCAAAGGTAGAACCCATGAGTAATGAGGATCAGGTGTATATGCTTAACATGTATGTGTGAAGAATATAAACCTGACCCTTTGATATCAGCAGACATGTGGCCTCTGGAAATCTTGGAGTTCAAGATCTGTAGGGCCTCTACCTGGTGTAAGGGTAAGATCTAAGGGCATCTACCTTAGAGCTACAAGTCTTTTCCCTTACTTCCTCTAGCGTGGTTTGAAAAGCCCACCAGGGGATTCACTCTTTTGGGATGCAAAATATTCTCGGTATGTTGACCACATGTTATAAATAATTAGGACTAGGAACGCAGGAAGGTAGGGTGAGCTAAGGAAGGGAGTAGAGCAGACAGCACTTCTTCATCTGTACTTTAACATGTGACAGGTGGTAGATGGTATTTGCCAAAGATGGCCAATGTCTCCCATCTCACATTCTCTTCCACAGGGTGCCCTTGTCCCTTAATCCTCAAGAGAGTCTACTTTCCTTTCCTTTGAATTTGAGTGAGCTTGTGATTGTTTAAACAGCAGAGTAGGGTGAAAGTGACACTACACTATTTGACCTAGGAAGCTGGATCATAAAAAGTGATAAGCCCTCCTCTCTTTGTTTGCTGGAACATTAGCTCTTGGACCTCTGAGGCCATGATGCTGTGAGTAAGCCAAGCCATGTAGACAGGCCATGAGAAGGTATTTAGTCACCAGTCTGATCTTTGAGTTCTTTCAGCTTAGCAACCAGACATGTGAGCAAAGGAGCTACCTGATGGTTTAAATTCCCAGCTATCAGGTAGCTGTCAGCCTCTGAATCTTTCCAGCTGAAGTTCCAGCATTGTGCAGCAGAGATAAGGCACTGCTACTGTGTCCTGATTAAATATACCTGACCCACAAGATATCTGAACATAATAACATGGATGATTGTCATCTTAAGCCGTTATGTTGAGAGGGTAGTTTGTTTCATAGTAAGTGACCAGAACAAATAGTTATTAAATTCACCGGTATTGCTAAGTCAGACCTTGAGAGAAAGGAAAACAGGACAAGCATATTTTTTTAAAAGTTTATTTATTTATGAGAGAGAGAAAGAGAGAGAGAGAGAGAGAGAGAGAGAGAGCAGGGGAGGGGCAGAGAGAGAGGGAGACACAGAACTTGAAGGGGGCTCCAGGCTCCGTGCTGTCAGCGCAGAGCCCAATGTGGGGCTCAAATTCACGATTCATGCGATCATGACCTGAGCCAAAGTTGGAGGCTTAACTGACTGAACCACCCAGGCACCCCAGGAAAAGCATATTTTGATTGAGGAGATAGTTTGGCATACTTCCTTCTTCAAAAGTCAAACAACTACTGGAACCATTCAAGTTGATGCAAGGTGGCTCTTTTTCTGACTTCCAGCATCCATCAACATTTGTTTAATACATTTTTATTGCATACCTACTGCAGGACACTTTTAAGGGACAGGATTTAGAGTAATGACAAAATGAGTAACAGTTTTATGGAAAAAGAAGATTATAAACAAGTGAGCTAAAAAACAAACAGACCTTGTCACGTTTAAGACCATTGAAACTGGCAGAAGAGAATGCGGGCATGAGACAAGGCAAAAGATAAACAAAAGCAACATCTTGGAGTCTTTAGGCCACAGGAAGAAGACTAGACTCTCCTGAATTCAGTGGGAATATACTGAAAGAGAATGACACAATCATCCATCTTTTGATGGATGAAGTAACTCTGGACGAATTTAAAGGAGCAAGAGTGGATATAAGGAGACTGGTTATTAGTTTGGGCAAAAGATGATGGTGACTTGTACTAGGAAAGTGCCAGCGAGGATGGGATGAAATGGATAATTTTGAGACCTATTTTGGAAGTAGAATTGACCGAACTTGGGTTGAATGTGATCCCATTTCTGGGTTGAGAAATGGATGAGTGGGCATGCCATTTATTGAGCTGGGGCATATAGGAAGAGGACAAAGATATTTTACAAGGAAGCAAGTGAAAGATTTGTGCATTTCATGTTAACAGTGTCCATGGGACATCCAAGTGGTGATGGATAGTGGATACTGGAACCAATGATTCTGGAGCTCAGACCTGAGGCTTGAGATTTGAGATGCTATTTAAAGCCATCAGAATGATCTAGGTAGGAAGGGTAGAAAGAGAAGAGATAAAAAGAGAAGCCAAACCCAAGAATTCTAACACTTAGGAGGAGTCTGCCAAGGGTACTATAAAGGACAGCTCTACCAAACAAAGCATGTCTATACAGCAGATTGTACAGAAGGAGGGCAGGGAACCAACCCCCATACTTGGATCAGAATTATAACTTTGCTGTATCACTAGTTCAGACCTGACAATCTATGTTAGGATGTCATTGATGTGTTTGGTCTGACAGCCACTGCCCACCATTCTTTCCTGATTTGTCTGTGTCTTATGATATCAACTCATCTTTTTGTTTAGAATTTTGTACCTGTCTGTTACTTTCAGTTTTGCTGGATTCTTTAGAATCCAATGGTTAAGAAGGCCTTTTTCTGGCCAGGTCATACATTTGTCCCCAAAGCAGTAGTTTTTTAAGAAAGATTTTTAATTTTTATTTTATTTTTGAGAGAGTGAGTGAGAGAGAGAGAGAGAGAGAGAGAGCAAGGGAGACACAGAATCCAAAACAGGCTCCAGGCTTTGAGCTGTCAATACAGAGCCTGACGTAAGGCTCTAACTCATGAACTGCGAGATCATGACCTGAGCTGAAGTTGGTGCTTAACCAACGGAGCCACCCAGGCACCCCAGAAACCAGTTGTTTTTTTTTAAACTACATCTTTTTGTCTGTAGTATGTCTTGAGAACTGCTGAACTTCCTGACTGGTTCAACTCCTCAGTCTCTCCTAGGTGGGCCATAGAAAAGGAAAGTGAAAAATTGAGGGCAGCCATTTGCTCACCTGAAGCCTTTCTTGGAAGTGAGTCTGGGTGTCTAATCTATAACAAAGTAGACAATGTTCTATCGTATTTAATAATCACCCAGGAAACTATGAAAATATGGCTTCTCTCAGTTGTTCAATCTGCTTATCCAGTTTTTAATAATTCGGAATTTGGGTAGTTTGTTTCCACTTGGCTCTGCATACTGTGGTTAGGAAACCACAGATCAGGAGCAAGAATGGGAGATGAAGCTCAAACAACTATTTCAACAACTATTTATTGTTCAGTTTGTCTACTTTGCAACTTAAAAGCTAATTTTTGTTGTTGTCTTCTTGAACAAGAAGACCCAATTCAAGGACTTTTGGATGATTGGACCTTTCATTCATCAATTCCATTGCTAACAAGGATGACAAACTATCTGTGTTCCATTTTATTTCCTGAATTTCAGTTTGCATGATTATAGTACTGTGTGGGCAGCCTTCAAGAAAAATAGCCTGGCTGCAGCTTGTGACATCACCCTTCATCCATCAACTTTCTCCCACAAACAATCTCACTGCATTGAGAGATGGCTGTGGAAGGACAATGACTTTCTGGGAAACTCCCAGGATAGTGAGTCTAGCTGAGAAAAACTCCAGGCCGAAGCCACCTGGCACTGGTTCTAGGTCAATGTTGGGGGTTTGTGTCAGGGACAAGGGCCTGCACAGATCAGGGAGAACTTGCTGGTCATGCAGGACCTCAAAAAAGCCAAGGCCAGCCATGGCTTACCTAGGGGAGCCCAGGTTTTTTTTGGCATCTCAGAGGGAATCACCATTTGCTGCCTTAGCTTAGACCTGTATACTGATCCATTGGGTCAACTCTGGATTTGACAGGCCCTTCTAATTAAAGGGCAGGAAGTAATTAGAACCCCATCCAGGCCCATATCTCCGCAGATGAGTCCACTTCAGGGAGGTAAGTCGGGAAATTTTACTTTTTTGGTCATTTGCCTTGATGTGACATGTTATTATTAGGCCAAAGGCCTTCTGATATATACATATATATGGTACATATGTATATATCCACATATGCCATCTCACTTTTTAATTGTTTTCTTTTTAAATTCTCTTTTCTATAACTTTTAATGATGTCTTGGGTACAGAGAAAGATGGTCTATTCTGCAATAACCAAAGGTGGGCAAGAGAAGAGGTTTGGAATCCAGCACAAGACTGAAAATCACTGTGGCAGCTGGGGTTGGCTCTGTTTGTGTAGCAGACAGGAGTCAGGGGGGTTCCCATCAACTGACATTGGGAAAGTGTTTCAGGTAGCACAGGCTGCTGCTAGGCTGGGATGGGGACAACGGAGGAGGGCAGACTTCTGTAAGGCAAGGCAGAAGGGTCTCCAGCCATCAGACTGAGGATCAGGGCAGGGCTACCTTTCTGAAAGGGCTTGGGACTAGTTAGGGTTAACACGGCAGAACAAAAGAATAGGCACTAACGCAGAGGCTAACGTGGGTTTGGGGGATGGAAGACAATAACATGACCAATAGTTCATTTAACATGAAGTCAAGATATTTCTTTACCACTCAGAATGGATTATCCCAGGCACAGGGAATGGATGAAGTAGGAATGTTTCTTTGGGTGCCTCCCATGTCTACTTTCAGAGACCCCATTTAGCTCTCTGTTCACCTCTCATCTCATCCCCTTCTTCCTCCTCTCTCCCAACTCCCTCCATTCTTCTGTTTTCCCCCTTCCATCCCTCCCTACAATCCTCCCTCCTTTCTTTCTTTCTTTCTTTCTTTCTTTCTTTCTTTCTTTCTTTCCTTCGTTCCTTCCTTCGTTCCTTCCTTCGTTCCTTCCTTCCTCAAATATTTACTGAGCACCCACTGTGTGCTGTGGGTATAGCAGGAAGGTCTCTTCTCTATGGATCTTATATTCTAGTCAAGTGAGCTGTATTACAAACAAACATGACCATAAAATGCATCAAGTGGTAGAAAATAGTGCTACGAAAGAAAATAAAATAGAATAAGGGTATGAGCAGGATGGCCAGGAAAGATGTGTCTGCCAGAATGACATTTGAGCAGAGCCCTGGATGAAGCGAGAGAGCAGGCCACACAGATCTGTGGGAGCATGACCAGGGTGGGCAGAGGCCGTGAGTGAGGAGCATGTTTAGCTGTTTGACAATCAGCAAGGAGGCCTGAGTGGCTGCAGCCCAGTCCAGCATAGAGGGGAGTGGGAAGACAAAGTCAGAGGTAACTAACGGCCAGATCATGTGATAACAGCTATCTGTGTCTAACTCAGCTTCAGGAATTTTTCTTCCCAGGGTAAATTTTCTTAGTGGCTTCTTACATACTGAGAAAGATCAGAACTAAGATGAGTGACTCTGAAGTGTCCTTTCAAGTCTAGAGGAGAAATCCTTGAACAAGGGGCCCCTGTCTTCAAACTCCACCAGGGATATTTGCCTTTTTCAGCTTTGCTCCCCTTCTCCTCTATAAAAGTTGTTTGCAGGGCTGAGGATGTGGGGGTGGCAGGGGAAGGGGGACTTCCTGGGTCAGGAATGGAAAACATCAGACTGTGTTCTCTGGCAACAGACTTCCCACCCAGTGGATATCTCTGGGGAGAGCTGCAAGACAGGAGGGGGGTGGGATGCGGGTGACATGCCAACTGTGGCCTGGGCCCAGCTGTCCCTGCCCTCCTCATGATGGGCCATATCTTCTAGTGGCCTGAAACTTCTCCGGTAGTTATTCTTCCTAAAACAAGGGCAAGCCTTGGGGTTTTTCAAGCCTTAAAAAGAATGTGTTCACAGAGTTTTGGTAAACTCATGACTCCCACTTGCTCTCTGGAACCTTTTACCTACATCTGTGGGGTTGAATCACCAAAAGCTTCTCAGCTAAATGTGGATGTTGAAATGAGTTATTGACCATTTTGTTTTTCTATCAAGAACTCAGGAATAAAGGGGCCAAATGGCTTTTTTTTTTTTTTAAAGAAAAAATATGCATTTAACATGTATAAAGAAAGAAAGTTTCTACTTAGAAATAGACAAGTTGGTTCTCAGTATTTAGTCAAAAAAGGGACGGAGTTCATGCTTTCTTTTCTTTTCTTTTCTTTCTTTTAAGGACCAACTACTTGACTGAAAGTTCTATTTTATTGAGGAATTAATGTCTTTGTGGAAGGAAGGATCAACTTGTCCCAGTACTAATAAGCCACCTAAGAGCTTCTGTCTTGCTCCTGATGTGTTTCTGAGATAACAAAAGTGATGCAAGAATCGGGAAGAAAATATCACATGAAGAGCAAGAACAGATAAAAATGCCTCAAATCCATCTAGTTTACTAGTCAACAAAACCAACTTAACCAGTAATATTTTGTCTTGTGTTCCAGACCAGCACATCCATGGCCTTACTTGTCCCATGATACCTTTCTGCCCCTGACATGCACCCTATCTACTCTAATTTCTGGATCATTCCTTGTATTTTCTCTCATATTTAGTTTCTTTTTTTAAACCAGACCATGTATTACATTCCCACTTCAGAAGCTATAACTCTCTCTGTAGAAATTTTTGATATGAACTCACTTTTGGCTACCAGGCATTGTTTCATACTTGGTCTTAATAATTGCCTTCACTTCCCCAGGATTACCCTTTTCAATACCATCCCAAACTATATCTTACCCTTAAAAACACTGACCCTCTTACTTCAAGGCAACTATAGCCGAGCCTAGTCAGAGGCTTGACAATGTAGCAGGAGATCTCTTGAAAAGGTAGCTTCCCATGTTAGAAGTGAAGCATTAAAAAAGTGGGTAAAGACTTGGGTTTTGTGATCCCGTTGATGACACAATCATTTGGGTGGCTCAATCATTTGAGGCTTACAGGTAAGAAGGACAAAGTGTACCACCAGTCTCAATAGTAGACATGTTTTAATTATGGTTTTTAAGTTTATCATTCTGGGACCAAAATATCAATTTTAATATTCCAGTTTCATCTTTAAGGAAGAAACAAAGAATTCTTATGAGAAGCCTAATTGCAAGGGACCAACTTATTTTGTTTCCATGTTACTTGATTTTCCTGTTGTTTGACCAGTCCCTCAGCATCCTCCCCTGCTTAGAACATTTCTTAAAAAGGCAGAGACAGATCTAAGCATGACTATAAAAAAAGAACAATGGAAGAGCATTTTGATTCATTTATTCGCTTGTCCTATAAATATTTATTGAACATCTATGCTATGATTGATGCTTAACATATAAGAGTGAGTAAACACAGACAACTTTAAATTTCATGGGGTCCAAAATTCAGTAGAGGTGTCACACATGAATGAAGTAGTCATGAACACCAGTATAAAATTACAACTGTTATAAGCAATACACAATGCATAGCATACACAATGTATGAGAAGTACATTGTGCCAATGTGAACCTAGAAGAGTGGGTTGGATTTCGTCAAGGGGGGTCAGGCAAGGTTTCCTCCAGAAAAGGACAGTTGAGTTCTAATCTGGTGTAGGAGAAGGTGTTAACCATATGATGAAGAGAGGAAAGCATTTCATACAGAAGGAAGAGTATAGACAAAGACCAGAGGCAGGATGAAAGCTAACAGGCAGACACAGGACTAGGATAACAGAGAGGCATAGGGAGAAGAAGCCGTATTAAGAGGAGTCAAACGGGAGCCAGTCCATCTTAATAATTTTTATTTTTATCCTAAAAAAGCAATGAAAAACAATCAAAGCCTAATTTTATTTTTTATTTTTTTATTCTTCATTTTTTTATGAGTATAATTTATTGTCAAATTGGCTTGCATACAACACCTGGTGCTCATCCCAGCAAGTGCCTTCCTCAATGCCCATCACCCATTTTCCCTCTCCCCCAGCCTCCCATCCGCCCTTAGTTTGTTCTCTGTATTTCATAGTCTCTTGTGGTTTGCTTCCCTCTCTCTCTGTCTGTATCTATTTTTTCCCCCTTCCCTTCCCCTATGGTCTTCTGTTCAGTTTCTCAAGATCCACATATGAGAGAAAACATATGATATCTGCCCTTCTCTGACTGACTTGTTCCACTCAGCATAATACCTTCCAGTTCCATCCATGTTACTACAAATGGTATGATTTCATTCTTTCTCATTGCCAAGTAGTATTCCATTAAGTATATAAACTACATCTTCTTTATCCATTTATCAGTTGATGGACATTTAGGCCCTTTCCATAATTTGGCTATTGTTGAGAGTGCTGCTGTAAACATTAGGGTACAGTGCCCCTACGCATCAGTACTCCTGTATCCCTTGGGTAAATTCCTAGTACTGCTATTGCTGGGTCATAGGGTAGCTCTATTTTTAATTTTCTTGAGGAACCTCCACACTGTTTTCCAGAGTGGCTGCACCAGTTTGCATTCCCACCAACAGTGCAAGAGGGTTCCCATTTCTCAACATCCTCACCAGCATCTGTAGTTTCCTGATTTGTTCATTTTAGCCACTCTGACCAGTGTGAGGTGGTATCTCAGTCTGGCTTTGATTTGTATTTCCCTGATGATGAGTGACATTGAGCATATTTTCATGTGTCTGTTGGCCATCTGGATGTCTTCTTTGGAAAAGTGTCTATTCGTGTCTTCTGCCCATTTCTTCACTGGATTATTGGTTTTTCAGGTGTTGAGTTTGGTAAGTTCTTTATAGATTTTGGATACTAGCCTTTTATCCGATATGCCATTTGCAAATATCTTTTCCCATTCCATCCGTTGCCTTTTAGTTTTGCTGAGTGTTTCCTTTGCAGTGCAGAAGTTCTTATCTTGATGAGGTCCCAATAGTTCATTTTTGCTTTTGATTCCCTTGCCTTTGGAGATGTGCTGAGTAAGAAATTGCTGCAGCTGAGGTCAAAGAGATTGTTGCCTGCTTTCTCCTCTAGAGTTTTGATGGTTTCCTTTCTCACGTTTAGGTCTTTCATCCATTTTGAGTTTATTTTTGTGTATGGTGTAAGAAGGTGGTCTAGTTTCATTCTTCTGCATGTTGCTGTCCAGTTCTCCCAGCACCATTTTCTTTTTTCTTTTTTTTTTTTAATTTTTTTTAACATTTTTATTTATTTTTGAGACAGGGAGAGACAGAGCATGAATAGGGGAGGGTCAGAGAGAGGGAGAAACAGAATCCGAAACAGGCTCCAGGCTCTGAGCTGTCAGCACAGAGCCCGATGCGGGGCTCGAACTCACGGACCGTGAGATCATGACCTGAGCCGAAGTCAGCCGCTTAACCAACTGAGCCACCCAGGCGCCCCATCCCAGCACCATTTTCTAAACAGACTGTCTTTTTTTCCACTGGATGCTCTTTCCTGCTTTGTCAAAGATTGGTTGGCCATACATTTGTGGGTCCAATTCTGGGTTCTCTATTCTATTCCATTGGTCTATGTGTCTGTTTTTTGTGCCAATACTATACTGTCTTGATGATTACAGTGAAGTCTTCTTTTAAACTGTGTGTGTGTGTGTGTGTGTGTGTGTGTGTGTGTGTGTACAGGCAGGCTAGAGAGATCATGAGATTGGTTCTGGACATATTGAGTTTTTTTTTTAATGTCTATTTATTTTTGAGAGGGAGGGAGACAGAGTTTAGTGGGGAAGGGGCAGAGAGAGAGACACACACACAGAATCCAAAGCAGGCTCCAGAGTCTGAGCTGTCAGCACAGAGCTGAACACAGGGCTTGAACCCACAAACTGCAGGATCATGACCTAAGCCAAGGTTCAATGCTTAACTGACTGAGCCACCTGGGCTCCCCTGCACATATTGAGTTTGATGTACCATTAAAACAACTAGCAGTTAGCTTGGAGCTCAGAGGAGAGGTCTCAACTGAATTTATATGCTTTTGAATCATCAGTGTATAGGTGGTAATTACTGCAGAAGATGCAGATGAGATTGCCTAGGGAGAAAATGTAGTGTGATAAAAGACAATATATAAGATTCAGACATGAGGATTTCTAACATTAAAAGGTCGGGAAGAGGACAGACTTAAAGAAGATGGACAGAATACCAGAGAAGTGGGAGAAAAACCCTAAGATTATTGTGTCACAGAGGCTAAGAGAAGAAAATTTCAAGTATCTACAATGATTAGCACACAATAAAAAATTACTAGATACATAAAGCAGTAAGAAAATGTGGCCTATACATAGGAAAAAAAAATAACAGAAAATAGGACAGATTCAGAGATGTTGGAATTAACAAAGACTTTAAAACAGCCATTATATGTATATAGGTTTAAAGGAAAAGATAGACATAATAAGTTGACAGATTGGAGACTGCTATAGAGAAATAGAAATTATTTTAAAAAGAACTTAATGAATTGAAAAATAAAGTATCTGAAGTGAAAATTTTCACTGAATGGACTTAACAGAAGAATGAATAATGCAAAAGATAGGGCCAGTGAATTTAAAGACAGAGCAATAGAAAGCATCTGACCTGAAAAGAAGAGGATACAAAGGCTGGAGAAAATGAAAAGAACATAGACTCTATTATTTGTAAAACACTATTAAATGCTCAGGCATAAATGTAGTTGGAATTCCAGAAAAAGAGAAGAGAGATTGAGATTTAAAAAAATCTTAAAGAAATAATAGTCCGTTTTTTTCCAAATTTGATGAAAAATATCACCTCAGTGATTTAAGAAGTTCATTGAATGAACAACAGACTGGAAAAACAACAACAACAAAGAAAACCACATCTAGGAAATCATAATCGAATAGTTGTACAGCAAAGATTTTTAAATATCTTAAAAGAAGCCAGAGAATAAAAGACATATGAAACATACAGTGATATTTCTTCTCTAATTGCCTGGTTGACCCATTCATTCTTTAGTAGGGTGTTCTTTAACCTCCATGCTTTTGGAGGTTTTCCAGATTTTTTCCTGTGGTTGATTTCAAGTTTCAAAGCATTGTGGTCTGAAAGTGTGCATGGTATGATCTCAGTTCTTTTATTTTTATTTTTTTTAATGTTTATTTATTTTTGAGACAGAGAGAGACACAGAATGAATGGGAGAGGGTCAGAGAGAGAGGGAGACACAGAATCTGAAACAGGCTCCAGGCTCTGAGATGTCAGCACAGAGCCTGACGCGGGGCTCAAACTCACAGACTGCGAGATCATGACCTGAGCCGAAGTCGGATGCCCAACCAACTGAGCCACCCAGGGGCCCCTGATCTCAATTCTTTTATACTAATTAAGGGCTGTTTTGTGACCCAGTATGTGATCTATCTTGGAGAATGTTCCATGTGCACTCGAGAAGAAAGTATATTCTGTTGCTTTGGGATGCAGAGTTCTAAATTATCTGTCAAGTCCATCTGATCCAATGTATCATTCAGGGCCCTTGTTTCTTTATCCATCCTGTGTCTAGATGATCTATCCATTGTTGTAAGTGGAGTATTAAAGTCCCCTGCAATTACCACATTCTCATCAATAAGGATGCTTATGTTTGTGATTGTTTTATATATTTGGGGGCTCCCATATTCAGCACATAGACATTTATAATTGTTAGCTCTTCCTGATGGATAGACCCTGTAATTATTATATAATGCCCTCTTCATCTCTTGTTACAGCCTTTAATGTAAAGTGTAGTTTGTCTGATATAAGTATGGCTAGTCCAGCTTTCTTTTGACTTCCAGTAGTATGATAGATGGTTCTCCATCCCCTCACTTTCAATTTGAAGGTGTCCTCAGGTCTAAAATGAGTCTCTGGTAGACAGCAAATAGATGGGTCTTGGTTTTTTTATCCATTCTGATACCCTATGTCTTTTGGTTGGAGCATTTAGTCCATTTACATTCAGTGTTATTATTGAAAGATACAGGTTTAGAGTTATTGTGATGTCTGTAGGTTTCATGCTTGTAGTGATGTCTCTGGTACTTTGTAGTCCTTGCAACATTTCACTCACAGAATCTCCCTTAGGATCTCTTGTAGGGCTGGTTTAGTGGTGATGAATTCCTTCAGTTTTTGTTTGTTTGGGAAAACCTTTATCTCTCCTTCTATTCTGAATGACAGACTTGCTGGATAAAGGATTCTTGGCTGCATATTTTTTCTGCTCATCACATTGGAAATTTCCTGCCATTCCTTTCTGGCCTGCCAAGTTTCAGTAGATAGGTCTGCCACTAGTCTTATGGGTCTCCATTTGTAAGTTAGAGCCTGTTTATCCCTAGCTGCTTTCAGAATTTTCTCTTTTTCCTTGTATTTTGCCAGTTTCACTATGATATGTCATGCAGATTGATTCAAGCTACATCTGAAGGGAGTTCTCTGTGCCTCTTGGATTTCAGTGCCTTTTTCCTTCCCCAGATCAGGGAAGTTCTCAGCTATGATTTGTTCAAGTACACCTTCAGCCCCTCTGTCTTCTTCTGCAATTCCTATGATATGGATATTGTTTCATTTGATTGCATCACTTAGTTCTCTAATTCTCCTCTCATACTCCTGGATTTTTTTATCTCTCTTTTTCTCAGCTTCCTCTTTTTCCATAATTTTATCTTCTAATTCACCTATTCTCTCCTCTGCCTCTTCAATCTGTGCTGTGGCCGCCTCCATTTTATTTTGCACCTCATTTATAGCATTTTTTAGCTCCTCACGACTATTTCTTAGTCCTTTGATCTCTGTAGCAGTAGATTCTCTGCTGTCCTCTATGCTTGTTTCAAGCCCAGCGATTAATTTTATGACTATTATTCTAAACCCTTGTTCCTTTATGTTGTTTAAATCGTTTTTGATCAATTCATTAGCTGTTGCTACTTTCTGGAGTTTCTTTTGAGGAGAATTCTTCCGTTTCGTCATTTTGGGTAGTCGCTGTGGTGGCTCCAAACTGCAGGGCACTTCCCTTGTGCTGTCTGGAGTAACTCGTGTTGGTGGGCAGGGCTGTAGTCAGACCGGTGTCTGCCCCCAGCCCACCGCTGGGGCCACAGTCAGACTAGTGTGTACCTTATCTTCGCCTCTCCCAGGGGCAGGACTCACTGTGGAGTGATGTGGCCCCTGTCTGGGATACTTGCACACTGCCAGGCTTGTGGTGCTGCTTCAGTGGGGTCTGGCATATTAGCCGGGGCGGATCCACAAGGTGCACAGGGGCGGGAGGGGCAGGCTTAGCTCGCTTTGCCATCGGTGGTCTCCTCCTGGAGGGGCCCTGCAGCACCGGGAGGGAGGCAGACCCATTGGAGGGATGGATCCACAGAAGCACAGAGTTGGGTGTTTCCGTGGTGCAAGCAAGTTTGGTGATGGGAATTGGTTCCCTTTGAAATTTCGGCTGGGGGATGGGAGAGGGAGATGGTGCTTACCCTCACCTTTGATCCCCCGTGGAGCTGAGCTCTGTCTTCCCGGGCTCAACAACTCTCCTTCCTGGCGTCCTTTCACTCTCCCCGCTCTCTGAGAGCAGAGCTGTTGACTTTTAACTGAAAAATTTGTATTATATCTTTAAAGTGCTAAAAGAAAAACTCTCAACTCTGAATTTTACACCCAGGAAAAAAATCTTTTGGAGTGCCTGGGTGGCTCAGTCAGTGTCTGATTCTTGATTTTGGCTCAGGTCATGATCCTAGGGTTGTGGATTGAGCCCCACCCTGGGCTCTGTGCTAAGCGTGCAACCTGTTTAAGATTCTCCCTCTCTCTCTCTCTCTTTCCCCCCACCCTCTCTCTCTCTCTCTCTCTCCCTGCTCTGTCTCTCCTTCCCCTGCTTTTCCCCTGTGCCTCTCTCCCCGCCTCTCTCTTTCTAAAATAAAAAAAAAATGTAATCATTAAAAAAGAAGGGTGAAATAATGACTTTTCAGTCAAACCAAACCTGAGAGATTTCCTTACCCATAGATATACACTAAAAGAAATGTTTACACAAAAAAGTTCTTGAAGCTGAAGAAAAATTATGTCAAATATAAAGTCATGTTTACACAAATTTAAAAAACACTAGAAAAGGAAATATACCTGTAAATACAGAAGTTTTTAATTTCTTGCTTCTTAACTTCAAACTTACAGACTTCCAGGTATGAAAAACAATGGTGGCTGCCTCACTTTGAATCTCCCCACACAATTTCAAAAACAAAAACAAAAAACAAAATCAAAACCCACGAAATAAATAAGGAGAGAAAATTAAAAATAACACGCAATGCCTTCAGCATTACTAAGGAATCCGAGAATATTATAAGCTTCAAATCATCAGCAAGTACAAAAATGAGCCAAATGCCAACAGAGTTCTCTTGTGCCCATTGCTTCAAGCCTGTGGCCATGAAGAGTTGAGTAGTGGGGATTAAAGGGCATCTGAAAAGAGCAGAGAGGCATCAAGGACTTTCCTGAAGCACAGACAATATCAGACCCAGAAAGAGAAAATCCAACTAAGTTAAAAAATACTGGATGTGATTTGGAACTTGGTAGTTCACAACACCAGCTCCAAGGAAAGGAAATGACCATGAGTGAGACCAGAAGCATCAGCATTGGAGGGGCGTTGCTTCTTGGGGAGGATAAGAGATGAGAGGCTGTGGGTATCTTTGAGGGACAAGCAGTAAAAGGAAAGAAGGAAATAAGACAAAATTAATGATCCTGAAGGAAAAAAAGACACATTAAACCCTTTCCTTCTTCCCAACCTTACCATCAACACCCTACATTAAAGAGCCTAAACAGAAAAGGGCAGAACCCATAAGAGATGCTGCCTTCACTCTAGAAACACCCTCCACAAAATGACCAGAAATAGGAAAAAAAGAGATGATATCCAAACTGTTGTTTAAAAAAAAAAATGCAAACCAAAGTAATTCAGCTGAAGAAAATATCACTCCAAAGCCTCCATGAAACCGAGGAAAACTTTACCAGAACAGTCTAGTAAAAATTAATTATCTTTAAAGAAGAGTTATTAAATTTTTTTGAATACAAAATATAAAACCTAACAACACAAATGGACCAAAAAAGAAAAGCAGAAGAAATGAAATCCCAGTTGTTGAAATAGGAAAGATATAAAAGAAAAAGAAAAAACAAATCTTACCAGAATTGAAAACTAAACCATAAAGCCTAAGGAAGAGTACATTTAAAGAGATTTAATGAAAGACATTAGTGAAAAGCACGAAAACAACCAAGAGAGTAAAAGTGAGATAAAGAAATAAGTAAAAAGGGTCAGAGGAAAACAAATGAAATGAAAGACTGGCAAGGCATGTCCTATTGGAGTTCCTGAACAAGAATATCAAAGCAATGGAACAGATCAGCCCAGAGAGGTATTCTAGCAAAGCTTCTTAGGTTTAAGGAGACAGAAGATAATCAATAGAGGGTCCTGACAAGCACAGAAATAGCTGGAAGGGGGAGAGAATTAGACTGGTCAAAAACAACATTATCAAGCAAAACAAAAATGGCGCAGCATTTCCAAGAAACTTGATAACCAGCCACGCTGTTCTTCAAGTATCAAGGATGTAGACAAATGGGTCAAATATGCCCGAACTCAGGAAAACTGAACACAAGTGCCCCTCCTGAGGAGTCCACAAGAGAGTGAGCTGCCTTAAGCCAAGAGATTACTAGGGACATTTCAGCAAAAGGACTGAGGGTGAGCTGTTCACATGTTGTAGAGTGAGGACTAATACAAGATTGAAGACATAGGTATAAAAATGTTATATAAACACTGTATCTTTGGATGGAATAGAAAGAATGTATTTTTTTTTTAAAGATTCTATTTTTAAGTAATCTTTACACTCATGATGGTAGGCTCAAACTCACAACCCTGAGATCAAGAGTCTCAGGCTCTTCAGACTGAGCCAGCCAGTGCCCCAAGAATGTAATTTTTAAAAAAATTTTTTTAACGTTTTTTCATTTTTGAGAGAGAGACAGAGTGCAAGCAGGGGAGGGGCAGAGAGAGAGGAAAACACAGAATCCAAAGCAGGCTCCAGGCTCTGAGCTGTCAGCACAGAGCCTGACGTGGGACTCGAACTCGTGAACTGCAAGATCATGACCTGAGCCAAGTAGGACGCTCAACTGACTAAGACACCCAGCTGCCCCTCTAAGAATGTAATTTAAAAATTTTTTTAATGTTTATTTATTTCTGACAGAGAGAGAGAGAGAGATAGAGCATGAGCAGGGGAGGGGCAGAGAGAGGGAGACACAGAATCGGAAGCAGGCTCCAGGCTCTGAGCTGTCAGCACAGAGCCCGATGCGGGGCTCGAGCTCACAGACTGTGAGATCATGACCTGAGCCGGAGTCGGACGCTCAACTGACTGAGCCACCCAGGCGCCCCGAGAATATAATTTTTAAAAATGAGAGAAGGGAGTGAGAAAAGAAAGTAGAATAAGATTATTGACTTTACACCTAAAAGTAATAGGTGGGAGTCAGAAGACACCATTTAAAATTGACAGACTAGATAGTAAAAGGTTTTTAATTTTTAAAAATTGCTTTCATTTTTTAATAAAATAAAAAATTATAATATTTAAAAATAGAATAAATTTAAAATAAAAGCAATTAACACTACAGAGGTAATCATTAGAGGAAAAATTAAAAATTTTTCTTAATCCCAAAAGAAATTTTCCAAAAAGTAAATAAGTACACCAAATAGAATAATGAACTCAGTAAATATGACACAATCTCATAGCAATGACAATGTAAGATGATATGACAAAATTGGGTCCAAAAATACCGGTCACCTCAATAAATATGAAAATGCTTAATATACCTGTTAAGGGAAAAACAGAGATGTTCACTCCCAGCCTTTAGTTATTAGAATATGGGAGGAGTAGGGGCGCCTGGGTGGCTCAGTCGGTTGAGCGTCCGACTTCAGCTCAGGTCACGATCTCGCAGTCCGTGAGTTCGAGCCCCGCGTCGGGCTCTGGGCTGATGGCTCAGAGCCTGGAGCCTGCTTCCGATTCTGTGTCTCCCTCTCTCTCTCTGTGCCTCCCCCGTTCATGCTCTGTCTCTCTCTGTCTCAAAAATAAATAAATGTTAAAAAAAAGAAATTAAAAAAAAATAGAATATGGGAGGAGTATACAAAATACATGAAACAAAGTTCAAACATTGGACAGAAAGCACAATTTGCAGTGATTAATTTTTTTTAATGTTTATTTATTTTTGAGAGAGAGACAGAGCAAGGGAGGGGCAGAGAAGGAGGGAGACACAGAATCTGAAGCAGGCTCCAGGCTCTGAGCTGTCAGCACAGAGCCTGACGCAGGGCTTGAACCCACGAACCACGCTATCATGACCTGAGCTGAAGTCGGACGCTTAACCAACTGAGCCACACATCAGGCGCCCCATGATTTGTAGCGATTAAGAGGAGGAGAACAAACAAAGTGAACCCTGATTGCCCCCGCTAATGTCTGGAGGCAGTCTGCAGTTTGCAGTAAAGGGAGGGACAGCTCAAACAGAGCTCTGCCATCTTACTGAGATGAGGTTTGGTAAAACCAAGGAGTATTATCAGATTGTGTTAAAGAGCATTTTATATTGATAAAAGAACCAATTAATCAAGAAGATATAACAACTCTATAGGTACATGCTTCTGATAGCAGAGCTTCAAAATACATGAAGCTGATCTGTTAGAACTGAAATAAGAAATAGGCCAGATGCAAGGGTCGTGACCAAATAGCCAGGAAGATGGGAGATCCAGGGAGGACAAAAGAATCGTGCAGGCTCCAGGGCCCAGGAAGGCCTGCAATGAGGCAGTTGCAGACGTCCTAGTCTTTTGTCTCTGATTGCTCTCTCTGCTCTCTGTTCTCTTGTCTCTGATTGCTCTCTCTGTGTAGATGGTGAATTGGCCACTGCCTAGAGCCAAGTGGCAGTAAATTTGGAGAACTTTAAATGCATATCATCACCTTCCATAAGAGTAAACTGAGGGAGTCTAAAGGCTTGTCACCCAGATGAGCATGCCCTGTGACATAGGGGTCCCCATGTCTAAGGACCTCATGCTTCTTTTGGCTGAAAGCACCATAAACATAGATAGGTCTTGTGGGAAAAGACCACACTTTCCCCACAGTCCTCAAAGCCCCATATAGAAGAAGAGGAGTTAAAGATAGCAATTATAGACAATAGGAGTGTTATGGGCTGAATGTCTGTTTCCCCCTGAAATGCATATGTGGAAACCCTATCCCCCACCCATGTGATGGTATTAGGAAGTGGGGCCCTTAGGAAGTTAGGATTAGGTGAGGCCAACGAGGGTTAAGCCTTGATGAATAGGACCAGTGCCCTTAGGAGTCGGGACAGAGCTTGCTTCTTCTCCCTGCTCTCTGCCATATGAGGTCAGAAGAAGTCAGCAGTTAGTTACAGCCTACCTGGGAGAGCACCCTCACCAGAACCTGATGGGACTGGCATCCTGGCTTCAGACTTTCAGCCTCCAGAATTGTGAGAATGAATGTCCGTTGTCAATAAGCCACCCAGTTTATGGAATTTTTTATTACAGCCCAAGCTATGACAGAGAGTTTTGCTGTAAAGAGGGGTAGAGATAGGGGACAAAACCCAAACACTTTCTCTCATAATGTGTGTTTAGTGTGCAAGAAAAGGGCAGATAAGCTGGTATCTATGGCCATAGTTTTGTAAAAAGAAAGCAAGAAAGGAAAGAGGAAGGGGAGAGGAGGGGGGTGAGGAGAAGGGAGGGGAGAGGATGGAAAAGGAAGGGAAGGGAAAGGAAGGGAAGGGAAGAGAGGAAAGAAAGAAGAAAGAAGGAGGGAGGGAGGGAAAGAAGGAAGGAAGGGAGGGAAGAAGGAAGAAGGAAGAGGAAGGAAGGGAGGAAGGGAGGAAGGGACTCCAGAATCCTAGTAAAGAATAATTTAGGATGACTCCCTCCTGTGAATCACAAAAGCTAAGAAGAGATAAGTCAGTGAGTTACTGAGCCACCAACATGCCGGGAACCACCAGAGGACAAATAGATTTTCACTGAGCCCTTTCTTTCCCTTCCTTTCTCCCACCCTAAAGCCACATTTCTGAAAAAATAACTTACATTCCCCAAAGTTCCAGTGTGATTCGTCTCAAACCCAAAAGGGGGTTTTTATTTTTATTCATTTTTAAGAAAAAAAAAAAAAAACCAAGGAAAACTTATTTAGCCATTTCCATGTCACAAAGAGCATTTTAAAAACAAATTTGGAAATGAAATTCTGCCACAAACAAAGGGAGCTGATTTTTTAGTTTTTAGCTTCGTCCCAAACAAGAAAATTAAACCCAAGTGGTAGGCTCCCACACACCAAGTGTTTCATTTAGAAAATTAAACGATCCTGAAAAACAACTTATCTTTTGCTCACGGAACAGCTGAATAGACCCGCTAATGTGCTTAAATCGAATGAAAACTTAAGAAAATGGACAACAGCTGCCTTGCACTGATCACCTCCTATGTCAGTGCCTGCTGGGCCACATTACAGTAAGACGTCATGCTTCACTTCAGAAGGAGGCGTTATTTGTATCCATGAGCAAACTGAGAAGCAGAGATGTTCATTAGTACTGGTTGACTTCCAAAGAAACGGTACCAAGCTTGAAGTATAAATGTGTTTGACCCCAAGGCAGAGTCTCTTTGCTACTTTATGGTAGGTAGTCCATTGTTTGTCTTCATCACCTCTGTCCTTCAACAGCCTATAGCCCAGAGGAGTGGCTACTTTTGTGCTACTTGCCTGTACAGGCATTCACAACAGTGAGTGCCATGGTGAATTTGCCTGTAACTAACTCCATGGGAGAGTTTAGTCCATCAACTCTGAAGAAATGAAGATTCCCGAAAGAAGACACCTGCTTCTCAGACCCACCAAGTAAGGGATCTCGTTGGAGAATCGGAAAGGCCAGCCGAAGAGCTCTCTGGAATCCCTGCCAGTAACAACAGTCTGCAAAAGTCTGCAGCATGATGAGAGAGAAGCATATCCTGGGCTTCTGATAGCCCCGCTGCCATGGCATCGCACTGTGGTTAATCGCAAATTACATTCGGACTGGGGCAGTGCAGAGGGGGCTCTTGTACCACAACTTGGGGAGTGGAAGAGGAAAGGCTATAGGACTTCCAGTAAGAAGACCGCATAGCCTGAGCTATGGACTCTAGATCCCTTCTGCCTCCCAAATGTTTCTTGGGTGTGAGATCTGTGGCAGCTTTAAGGGCATATTCTGAACCACCACCACCACCCCATCCCCATCCAGTAATCTCTGATTTCTACTAGCTTCTTGATGATATTACACTAAGAGAATATGAACATTCCCTTGCATAAATGCTGTGCTTCTAAACAAGTTCACCTATAAACCTATGCTGCCTTGAAAACGAAGACAGTGGGGCACTTGGGTGTCTCAGTCGGTTAAGTGTCTGACTTCGGCTCAGGTCATGATCTCGCAGTTCATGGGTTCGAGACCTGCATGGGGCTCTGTGCTGACACCTGAGAGCCTGGAGCCTGCTTCTGATTCTGTGTCTCCCTCTCTCCCTGCCCCTCCCCTGCTTGTGCTCTCTGTCTCTCAAAAATAAATAAATGTTAAAAAAAATTAAAAAAAAAACAAACGAAGAGAATGGAACAGAGAATGCATGAAAAGGCGGATTTTTGGGACACTTGGGTGGCTCAGTCAGTTAAGCGTCAGACTTCAGCTCAGGTCATAATGTCACAGTTTGTGAGTTCAAGCCCTGCGTCGTGCTCTGTGCTGACAGTGTGGAGCCTGTTTGGGATTCTCTCTCTCTCTCTGTCTCTCTCTGCCCCTCCTCTACTTCTGTTTTCTCTCTCTCTCAAAAATAAAAAGGTAACTTTAAAAAAAAAAAGGCAGGTCTTCACAAGAGGCCTGTCAACTGCACTCTTTTGAAGGACCTCAGGGAAATCCCACATTGGTCCTGGAACAAGGCACCTGAACTCAGTGCTGTCTTGAACTGCATTTCCTTTAGCCCCACTGCCTGAAACCTTGAGATCTTTGGCCTATGAGAACCTGTTAAGTTTTGTAGGCAGGTTGGCCTTCCTGGCCCCTCTTTGCTGACATCATCCTGCTTCTTTGGGGACCCTAGGACCTCAGCTGGAGAGGACTCTGGGCAGACACATTTCTCAAACACACGACTCTGCATCCTGAACTCTGAGGCATCCGTTCGGTTTTGTCTTGTTCTCCCCAACCCCAGCCACTGAGTTCTCCCTGGCCTCTGCCCAGCCCTAATGGAGACCCCAGCATGTGTGCCACAAACAAGACAGGGCCCTAGAGTTTGGCAAAGAGTCCCACACACCCTGACTTTTGCGTCAGTGGCGCTTGCCCACGCCCAGCATCTGCGATGTCTTAGAGTCTGCTAATGAACCATTGCGTCTTACATATTCATGATCCTGGCGAAGTCAGAGGCTTGAAGAAGCTCGTTTTTTATACTTTCCAATTTGTGCTTCCACTGGGCGGTTTAGGACTACCCTGCTGCTGGGGTTTATATTTACGGTCATCAGGAAGGCAGCCAGCCAGATGAAGGATGGCTCAGTGCGTTCCTGTCCTTGGGTTCTGCGCAAACAGTACTTGCAAAGTAAATAATGAGCTTTTAAAACATGAACTTAGAGGGTAATTCCCAACCTCTTTAATCTCTCCATAATACTATAGATATTCACTCTTTTTATTGCATCTCTGGGCATCATTCATGTGATACCTTCCTGGATCTGTTCCTTCAGCCTGTTGTGAAAAGGAAACACATTGAGAGAAGCCTCTAAGTTCCTTGTAACCCTAGGCTTAGTTTTAGGGGCTTCCCTGTGGCAATAATGTAAAAGATTCAGTAAAACGTTTCTGAAAATGTTTTGAAAAGTGGAAGCTCCCAGGACATTCTTTGAAAGGATATATGTGAAGCCGGCCCATACACTTGCTACTTTGTTGCTTTTCTGAACTGAGTGGGAATGTGAGCCCCAGGAGAGAGGTCCCAAATAGGGGGTGCTCCCCCAACCCATGTAGGAACAAAGACAGGCAACCTGGATCCTTGGTGGGGCCAGGTGGACAGGTGATATGCTTCCATACAAGTGGTCAGGAGAGCATAGGTCCCTGCAGGACAGAGCCGGAGGCAGGCAGTTTGAAGGAGAGACACAAAAGCGGAAAGCTGCTGGCCTGTGGTTGTGTCAAGATCCTACTCTGAAGACTGCTGTCTGATACAGTCTGAGCTGGCAGGAAGAGGCTCATATTGTTTCTCTTTTTAAAAAGGATGATGATACACATCCGGTAACACAATTAAGAGACGTGATACTTGAAAGTTGTTGACTGAGTGCCGCTCAGCACTCTTTCCCCTGTACTAGACCCAAGCTAAGCATCCACAGTGCGCGCCCAACTCTCACTGCTGCTGTCAGCCCCACCCCAGAGCCGGGGGCCCCCGCCTGGCAGGGGTTTCCTATACTTCTGCGTTTCCTACACTTCAAGTCAGAGAACTTAGGAGACTATGGTCTATTGTGCCAGTCTGGAGAGTGAGGCTCTGGGCGGGGTGGGGAGACAAGGTACTCATCCTCTGACTCCTACTCCAATAGCCCTTTCTTCCCAAGGCCAACACGTGGCTGGTGCCCAAGACCTTCCTGGGGACCAACAGTGACACAGGTTATTTAGGAGGCACATGACATCAGCTATGTGAAGTTTGCCTTCCCTTATTTTCCGCACCCAATTTTTCACACGTAGAACGCTCTAGTTCCTAAAGGGTTCGTCTCTTGTAGGGGCTGGCAAACTACAGGCTGTGGGTCACAGGCCAGCTCTGATCATGCTCATTCATATAAATATTTTGTCTAATAACTGCTTGCAAATGGCAAGGTTGAGTAACAGAGACTGGAAGGCTCACAAAGGCAAAACTACTTAGTATCTGGCCCTTTACAGAGACCATTTGGTGGCCCCTGCTTCAGAGAAAGACCAGTTTTTTTCTGGCGGTCCGGGATTCTCTTTGCTTTCAGCCAATGCTCCTGGTAGGGGTGGGTGGGAAAGGTAGGCCATCTCTCCAGTGGATTCTGGTGAGCACAACCAGGGTGGTCGACTGAGATGTCACAAGCCTTTACTGATTTGGGCTCTTCATCTTGCTCATTCCATGCAGTTAGAACAGAAGGTTCTCACTGAAAACTATAGAAAGCTGATGAAAGAAATTGAATAAGACACAAAGAGATGGAAAAAGGTTCCACGCTCCTAGATAGGAAGAACAAATATTGTTAAAATGTCGATACTACCCAAAGCAATCTACATATTCAACACGATCCCTATCAAAGTAACACCAGCATTCTTCACAGAGCTAGAACAAATAATCCTAACATTTGTATGGAACCAGAAAAGACCCCGAATAGCCAAAACAATCTTGAAAAAGAAAACCAAAGCAGGAGGCATCACAATCCCAGACTTCAAGCTATACTACAAAGCTGTAATCATCAAGACAGTATGGTACTGGCACAAGAACAGACACTCAGATCAATGGAATAGAATAGAGAACCCAGAAATGGACCCACAAACGTATGGCCAACTAATCTTTGACAAAGCAGGAAAGAATATCCAATGGAATAAAGACAGTCTCTTCAGCAAGTGGTGCTGGGAAAACTGGACAGCGACATGCAGAAGAATGAACCTGGACAACTTTCTTACACTATACACAAAAATAAACTCAAAGTGGATGAAATACCTCAATGTAATACAGGAAGCCATCAAAATCCTCGAGGAGAAAGCAGGCAAAAACCTCTTTAATCTTGGCCGTAGCAACTTCTTACTCAACACGTCTCCAGAGGCAAGGGAAACAAAAGCAAAAATGAACTACTGGGACCTCCTCAAAATAAAATGCTTCTGCACAGCGAAGGAAACAATCAGCAAAACTAAAAGGCAACCGACAGAATGGGAGAAGATATTTGCAAATGACATATTAGATAAAGGGTTAGTATCCAAAATCTATAAAGAACTTATCAAACTCAACACCCAAAAAACAAATAATCCAGTGAAGAAATGGGCAAAAGACATGAATAGACACTTCTCCAAAGAAGACATCCAGGTGGCCAACCAACACATAAAAAAATGCTCAACATCACTCATCATCTGGGAAATACAAATCAAAACACAATGAAATACCACCTTACACCTGTCAGAATGGCTAACATTAACAACTCAGGCAACAACAGATGTTGGCGAGGATGCGGAGAAAGAGGATCTCTTTTGCATTGCTGGTGGCAATGCAAGCTAGGGCAGCCACTCTGGTAAACAGAATGGAGGTTCCTCAAAAAACTAAAAATAGAACTACCCTACGACTCAGCAATGGCACTACTAGGCATTTATCCAAGGGATACAGGTGTGCTGTTTCGAAGGGACACATGCACCCCCATGTTTATAGCAGCACTATCAACAATAGCCAAAGTATGGAAAGAGCCCAGATGTCCATCGACGGATGAATGGATAAAGAAGATGTGGTATATATATTGAATGGAGTATTACTCGGCAATCAAAAAGAATGAAATCTTGCCATTTGCAACTACATGGATGGAACTGGAGGGTATTATGCTAAGTGAAAGTCAGAGAAAGACAAATATTGTATGACTTCACTCATATGAGGACTTTAAGAGACAAAACAGATGAACCTAACGGAAGGGAAGCAAAACTAATATAAAAACAGGGAGGGGGACAAAACAAAGAGACTCATAAATATGGAGAACAAACTGAAGGTTACTGGAGGGGTTGTGGGAAGGGGGATGGGTTAAATGGTAAGGGGCATCAAGGAATCTACTGAAATCATTGCTTCACTATATACTAACTAATTTGGATGTAAATTTTAAAAAATAAAAAATAAAGTTAAATTATAAAAAAAAGAACAAAAGTTTCGCACAGTAGGGAATCTTGACTCTTTGGGGCCCACTCACATAAAAAGAAAAAGAATAAGTATTTCATGATTGTGTTTCACATGCCATGAATCCACTTAAGCCTATTACAATCACTTTGACGTGAAGGCGTCTGGGATTACGTTTGGACATATGTGATTCAGAACTTCCACAAACCAGGCCTGTGCCTTCAGTCAGAGGTAGCCCAAACGACAGAACTGCAAACCCTTTCCACCTACCTCGGCTCAGAAGATACCAGATAACCTTACACCCTGCTGAGCTCCTGAATATTCACCACACTCACACCTTGAGGTTCTAAATCCAAATCCAAATGCAGGTAACTGCCATTGTCGTATCAGAGTTTCCCAAAAGAATCATGTGTTAACAGAGGATGATTGATTTTTCCAAAGTCATCTGCCAATTCCTGTGTAAGCAACAGAATCTGGGTCAATGCTTAAAACTGGTGTGCCAAGAGGTTTTCAAACCCAACTGTGCCTTTGTGGTGATTATGTAACAGCCTCCATATGGAGAATCACTACAAACGTTTGCTTTTCTCTCATGCTGATGAAGCATTTTATACTCTGGAGGAATGTTCTGGAGGAAGGTGGTTGGTTAAAAACAGGCAAACTGGAGACACACATTTTAACAAAGTTTCCATATGTATTTCGTCTCAACATGTAGCCCCCAGATTTTTTTTCCAAAGAGCATCTCAGCAGTGAATATTTTTTGGTGCGCTAAAAAGTGGCATATTGATTCAATCATTTTTATGTTATAAATTATACTAATACAACAATGTTACTTTGAAGTTAGTGGTATCTCAAAAGAGCTTCTATCACCAGGCTTTTATAGATAAGGAAACAGAGCATTATGGAAGCTGTGTGCCTGATTAAGGGTCCACCATATCCTCTCCTTCCTTTTGGATTTGCAACCAAATCCTTAGTCTGGTTGCAAAAAATGGAAAAGGTTTTTCAGAGGAAAATTTATTTAGGCTATATTGACTCTATGAAGAGAATTCTGGAAGCAACTCTTAGTTCATCTTTTTCTGCTCATTGCCACCACCATACTCCACCAGCCATGTGACAAGAGTAGCATGCAGAAGAAAGAAAAAACAGAAATGGACTAAAACAGCCGTTCTTCCTACACCCACCCCCATTGGTGGCCGGCATGGTGGTGAGACAGTCACCAGAGGTGCCCATGGCCAGAACTGCTGGAATTACTCATCTTCCTCCATCTATATCCCAGGAGTTTCCCCCCTCTCCCTAACTTTCAGGAGGATGTAATGGTAGGTCAGAGTGTCCCGGGTCAATGGGACTAAAATCTGTCCTGAAAAGGTCCTGGATCTAGTATAAATCCTATCATGGGTGGAAAGGAAATCCAATCAGAGACAACATCAAGGGCAAACTTGAAGGGAACAGAAGTCACAGAGTAATATGGATGTGGGATCTGGACTAGTTACACCAGTCATTTCCTCGCTGCCATATTCCCTTCTTCTAGAAGCTTACCTAGCTTACCTAGACTTACCTAAGGGACAACCACATGGCTGACACCCCTGGCCATCAGTGATTGAACCAGATGTGGACATCTGACCCACCTTGAGCCTATCAGATCTCTTGATGTAGAACTTGGAGTTGGGACACCAAGAGCCTTGAAACTGTTAGTTGTCTGTAGGTGCTGAACCCATGAGACACTGTGGCTCCCCGTGTGAGGCAGGCAGCCATCTTCACTCATGCATAAATGAAGGAAGCTGGACTCGAGGGAAGAACAGAACAGATGTTCAGAGACAAAGAAAATTGAGAGGAAAGGAGAAGGAAGAGTAGCTACCTGGGGATGCTGTCTCTTCAGTGCCACAGGAAGAATTCTCAAAATCAGGTTGCATAATATTCCCTTACAAATGTATAAGAAATTCCCATTTACTTATGTTAGTCTCAGTGGGTTTCTGGTCACAGCAACTGAATGCTCCCCTACCCTAAGATGAAATGGTTGGGATGGGGGTTCAGGGCAGGGAGTGAGTGAAGGAGCCACGAGGAAAGACAACTCGGGGCACATTTTGGAGAGACTAAATCTTAGAGTGCAAGTACATGCACAATATCCACACAAGCAAATGTTATGAGATAACCCTGTTTCCAGTGTGTCAGTTTGCCCAAATTTCTGTTGGGAGAAATATGACATATCTATTTACATACATAATCTTAGTATTGACAAGGTCTTCCTAAGAAAGACACAGACCTGGAAACAATAAAAGATTGACTGATTAGACTTTTCCACCCTTAAATTTTAAATATTCTTTGGCAAAAGACATTGTGAGCCAAATTAAAATGAGGGATCTACATGACAGCTGAGGGCCCTCCCCCCCCACCTCCTCCCCCCCACCTCCTCCCCCACACTCTTCCAGACAGACACTCCTTCAAGGCTGCTAGGCAGGGTCCAACCCGGGCTTTGTGGCTGCCATGACTCCTGAGAGTGTTGCAACTGTTGGCAGCAAGACTGTGACTTCTAACTGTCCCCAAATGAGGAAATGAAAGGGAAGAAAGAGGAAATGGGATGGAGTGAAAAATGGATGAGAACAACATAGAGGAAGGAAAAAACACTGAGAAAGATGGAAGAAATGAGCTATTTTTCTGTCCTCTGCCTCTGGACCTCTCCTTTGTGACACCCTAGTCACGCGTTAACTCACTGAGCTGTTACTGTGGAAAGGAGGTTGTAAGTAGTAACATTAACTGAGGGTCATAATGGTGACTTGGGAATTCAACCAACTCCACCTGACCCCACACCCATGCTTGGCTAAATTAAATCTGTGGACCATCTGGTAGGATTCTAAACAAAACTTTCAGGTCTAACATTTCCTCCCAATGCTTAGCATTTCCTCTTCCCTAAATTCCCTTTATTGCTACCACCCACCAGAATGGAGAATCGAAATTAGGTTCTTTTACTTAGTAGCTTGCCAAACTATAAACAACTCTCTCCAACTAATCCGTGTCTCATCTAGGGAGAGGGCAATAAAAGTCATGATCTATGTGGTCAAGAGTCTGGTGAGACATTTTTACAGCATTGCAGACGGTTTTCCAAACGTGGCCGCTTTATTTCTTTCTGTAAATCTCAGTTTCTCAGTCCATAATGTGAAAATAATACTACCTGTCTGTTGCCTATTTCTCAGGTGATTTGGTCAGATCATGAAGGCTTATATGTAAAAACATTCTGAATCTTAGAGAAACGGTGGAGAAATCATATGGGAACCTCATATGATGAGAAGGCTAGGCATATTGCAATGTTTGGGGGGAAGTGATTTGGCCCAGAGAACACTTGACTCCATGAAGTATCAAGCTGCTTAAGAAGACTCGAGTCTAAACAGTGCACCATTATTTCAGATACGTCTTGGATAGCACGCTGTTTGGGATAATAAATGGTGACTCTAATTTTTAATTTTTTTTAATGATTGATTTTTTAAGTTTATTTATTTATTCTGGGGGAGAAAGAGAGAGCACAAGTGAGGGAGGGGCAGAGTGAGAGAGAGGGGGAGCGAGAATCCCAAGCAGGCTCTGCACCGTCAGTGCAGAGCCCAACACGGGGCTCCATCTCACCAACCATGAGATCATGACCTGAGCTGAAATCAAGAGTCAGGTGCTTAACCAACTGAGCCACCCAGGCATCCCTCTAATTTTTCATGAGCGTGTTGTGAAAACATGGTGAAAATGGACAGGGTAATAGTAATTGGATTGGCCACTGTAGAAAACATTATGGTGGCTCCTCAAAAAGTTAAAAATAGAATTACCATGCGATCCAGCAATTTCCCCTTCTGGGTACATACTCAAAAGAATTGGAAGTAGAGTCTTGAAGAGATATTTGTACACCCATGTTCATAGCTGCATGGGAAGCAACCCAAGTGTCCACCGATGGACGAGTGAGTAAGCAAAATGTAGTATATACACATAATGGAATACTACTCAGCCTTACAAAGGAAAGAAATTCTGATGCATGCTACAACATGGCTGAAACTTTAGGACATTGAATGAAATAAGCCAATCACAAGAACACAAATAGTGTATAATTCCACATATATGAGGTACTAAAATTAGTCAAAATCGCAGAGACAGAACGTAGAATGGTGGTTGCCAGGGGCTGGTGGGGGAAGGGTTATAGGGGGTTATTATTTAATGGGCATAGAGTTTCAGTTTTGTAAGATGAAGAGTTCTGGAGATGGATGGTGATGATGGTTGTGTGACAATAGGGATGTACTTAATCCCACTGAACTGTATGCTTAAACGGTTAAAATGGTAACTTTTACGTTATTATAGATTTTACCCCAATGAAAAAGTTTTGAAAAAAATTGGATTAGTGGTTCTTCCATAGATGTCATTCAATGTTGGGTTGGTTTTTTTGTTTTTTGTTTTGTTTTGTTTTGTTTGCTTTTATTTACTTCCTCTTACAGGAAATTTCCTCTCTTAAATTGTGGCCAAATAAAATTATTACTTGTGATTTTACAATGTGCCTGACTAAATGAATATACTTTTGATAGTGCTATCATGTTCCTGATTGTTACAAAAAAAAATTGTTTTTTGTCTTCTAGGATTCCAGTGGAAAGTAGGTATTAAATGGATATAAAGTAGGGGTCATGGCATATATCCTTTAAAACCCACCTCCTCCACAATCTTACATTTACATTTACCCATATCCTTGAACTTGGGACCGATCATAAAGGTCTATATCTCAGGGTTCCCAGAAAAAGAAAAAAAACCCAGTAATTAGCTACGTATTGAACATTATTGGTGTGTATTGGGCTAATGCTTTTCATGTACCGTCTCATTCAATCTGCAGCCCTTTAAGACGAGTATTATTATTAGCCTCACTTTACAGATATAGAAACTGAGTCTTAAAAAAGTAAGTCATTGCCGTAGTCACACGTCTAGGAAATGATGGAGTAAAACTCTGAGCCAAGGACATCTGGATCCAGAGCTCATGTTTTAGCCACTTGTTGTAGTTTTAATGCATCACAGTGTGGCAGCTGCAGGCCTGCCTGGACTCGTCTTAGACTCTGAGTTGCTAGGCTATTCCACAACGGTTGACAAACTACCAGGTGTCAAACTACCAGGTGCAGTATCTGCTCTGAGTCCGAAGCTGGCAGGAAAAGCAATGGTATGTGGAAGAGAAGAAGAAAGATGATATCAGATGGATTGTGTGTGTCCAGAATATATCCATATATTTTAAAACATGCAATGCCTAATTTGTAAACAAATTCCACGTGCAGAGAAAATACACGTGCATTTCTAAGTGGAACGTAAGTTAGCTAATTCATTCCTTCTTCTTGATAAAAATGGTTAGAAGTCACTTAGAAATGCCTTTATTTATTTATTTATTTATTTATTTTTTAATATATGAAATTTACTGTCAAATTGGTTTCCATACAACACCCAGTGCTCATCCCAAAAGGCGCCCTCCTCAATACCCATCCCCCACCCTCCCCTCCCTCCCACCCCCCATCAACCCTCAGTTTGTTCTCAGTTTTTAACAGTCTCTTATGCTTTGGCTCTCTCCCACTCTAACCTCTTTTTTTTTTTTTTTCCTTCCCCTCCCCCATGGGTTTCTGTTAAGTCTCTCAGGATCCACACAAGAGTGAAACCATATGGTATCTGTCTTTCTCTGTATGGCTTATTTCACTTAGCATCACACTCTCCAGTTCCATCCACGTTGCTACAAAAGGCCATATTTCATTCTTTCTCATTGCCACATAGTATTCCATTGTGTATATAAACCACAATTTCTTTATCCATTCATCAGTTGATGGACATTTAGGCTCTTTCCATAATTTGGCTATTGTTGACAGTGCTGCTATAAACATTGGGGTACAAGTGCCCCTTTGCATCGTACTCCTGTATCCCTTGGATAAATTCCTAGCAGTGCTATTGCTGGGTCATAGGGTAGGTCTATTTTTAATTTTCTGAGGAACCTCCACACTGCTTTCCAGAGCGGCTGCACCAATTTGCATTCCCACCAACAGTGCAAGAGGGTTCCCGTTTCTCCACATCCTCTCCAGCATCTATAGTCTCCTGATTTCTTCATTTTGGCCACTCTGACTGGCGTGAGGTGATATCTGAGTGTGGTTTTGATTTGTATTTCCCTGATAAGGAGAGACGTTAAACATCTTTTCATGTGCCTGTTGGCCATCCGGATGTCTTCTTTAGAGAAGTGTCTATTCATGTTTTCTGCCCATTTCTTCACTGGGTTATTTGTTTTTCGGGTGTGGAGTTTGGTGAGCTCTTTATAGATTTTGGATACTAGCCCTTTGTCCGATATGTCATTTGCAAATATCTTTTCCCATTCCGTTGGTTGCCTTTTAGTTTTGTTGGTTGTTTCCTTTGCTGTGCAGAAGCTTTTTATCTTCATAAGGTCCCAGTAATTCACTTTTGCTTTTAATTCCCTTGCCTTTGGGGATGTGCTGAGTAAGAGATTGCTACGGCTGAGGTCAGAGAGGTCTTTTCCTGCTTTCTCCTCTAAGGTTTTGATGGTTTCCTGTCTCACATTCAGGTCCTTTATCCATTTTGAGTTTATTTTTGTGAATGGTGTGAGAAAGTGGTCTAGTTTCAACCTTCTGCATGTTGCTGTCCAGTTCTCCCAGCACCATTTGTTAAAGAGACTGTCTTTTTTCCATTGGATGTTCTTTCCTGCTTTGTCAAAGATGAGTTGGCCATACGTTTGTGGGTCTAGTTCTGGGGTTTCTATTCTATTCCATTGGTCTATGTGTCTGTTTTTATGCCAATACCATGCTGTCTTGATGATGACAGCTTTGTAGTAGAGGCTAAAGTCTGGGATTGTGATGCCTCCTGCTTTGGTCTTCTTCTTCAAAATTACTTTGGCTATTCGGGGCCTTTTGTGGTTCCATATGAATTTTAGGATTGCTTGTTCTAGTTTCGAGAAGAATGCTGGTGCCATTTTGATTGGGATTGCATTGAATGTGTAGATAGCTTTGGGTAGTATTGACATTTTGACAATATTTATTCTTCCAATCCGTGAGCAGGGAATGTCTTTCCATTTCTTTATATCTTCTTCAATTACCTTCATAAGCTTTCTATAGTTTTCAGCATACAGATCTTTTACATCTTTGGTTAGATTTATTCCTAGGTATTTTATGCTTCTTGGTGCAATTGTGAATGGGATCAGTTTCTTCATTTGTCTTTCTGTTGCTTCATTGTTAGTGTATAAGAATGCAACTGATTTCTGCACATTGATTTTGTATCCTGCAACTTTGCTGAATTCATGTATCAGTTCTAGCAGACTTTTGGTGGAGTCTACCGGATTTTCCATGTATAATATCATGTCATCTGCAAAAAGCGAAAGCTTGACTTCATCTTTGCCAATTTTGATGCCTTTGATTTCCTTTTGTTGTCTGATTGCTGATGCTAGAACTTCCAGCACTATGTTAAACAACAACGGTGAAAGCGGGCATCCCTGTCGTGTTCCTGATCTCAGGGAAAAAGCTCTCAGTTTTTCCCCATTGAGGATGATGTTAGCTGTGGGCTTTTCATAAATGGCTTTTATGATCTTTAAGTATGTTCCTTCTATCCCGACTTTCTCAAGGGTTTTTATTAAGAAAGAGTGCTGGATTTTGTCAAAGGCCTTTTCTGCATCGATTGACAGGATCATATGGTTCTTCTCTTTTTTTTTGTTAATGTGATGTATCACATTGAATGATTTGCGAATGTTGAACCAGCCCTGCATCCCAGGAATGAATCCCACTTGATCATGGTGAATAATTCTTTTTATATGCTGTTGAATTCGATTTGCTAGTATCTTATTGAGAGTCTTTGCATCCATATTCACCAGGGATATTGGCCTGTAGTTCTCTTTTTTTACTGGGTCTCTGTCTGGTTTAGGAATCAAAGTAATACTGGCTTCATAGAATGAGTCTGGAAGTTTTCCTTCCATTTCTATTTCTTGGAATAGCTTGAGAAGGATAGGTATTATCTCTGCTTTAAACGTCTGGTAGAACTCCCCTGGGAAGCCATCTAGTCCTGGACTCTTATTTGTTGGGAGATTTTTGATAACCGATTCAATTTCTTCGCTGGTTATGGGTCTGTTCAAGCTTTCTATTTCCTCCTGATTGAGTTTTGGAAGAGCGTGGGTGTTTAGGAATTTGTCCATTTCTTCCAGGTTGTCCAATTTGTTGGCATATAATTTTTCATAGTATTCCCTGATAATTGTTTGTATCTCTGAGGGATTGGTTGTAATCATTCCATTTTCATTCATGATTTTATCTATTTGGGTCATCTCCCTTTTCTTTTTGAGAAGCCTGGCTAGAGGTTTGTCAATTTTGTTTATTTTTTCAAAAAACCAACTCTTGGTTTTGTTGATCTGCTCTACAGTTTTTTTAGATTCTATATTGTTTATATCTGCTCTGATCTTTATTATTTCTCTTCTTCTGCTGGGTTTAGGCTGCCTTTGCTATTCTGCTTCTATTTCCTTTAGGTGTGCTGTTAGATTTTGTATTTGAGATTCTTCTTGTTTCTTGAGATAGGCCTGGATTGCAATGTATTTTCCTCTCAGGACTGCCTTCGCTGCGTCCCAAAGCGTTTGGATTGTTGTATTTTCATTTTCGTTTGTTTCCATATATTTTTTAATTTCTTCTCTAATTGCCTGGTTGACCCACTCATTCGTTAGTAGGGTGTTCTTTAACCTCCATGCTTTTGGAGGTTTTCCAGACTTTTTCCTGTGGTTGATTTCAAGCTTCATAGCATTGTGGTCTGAAAGTATGCATGGTATAATTTCAATTCTTGTAAACTTATGAAGGGCTGTTTTGTGACCCAGTATATGATCTATCTTGGAGAATGTTCCATGTGCACTCGAGAAGAAAGTATATTCTGTTGCTTTGGGATGCAGAGTTCTAAATATATCTGTCAAGTCCATCTGATCCAATGTATCATTCAGGGCCCTTGTTTCTTTATTGACTGTGTGTCTAGATGATCTATCCATTTCTGTAAGTGGGGTGTTAAAGTCCCCTGCAATGACCACATTCTTATCAATAAGGTTGCTTATGTTTGTGAGTAATTGTTTTATATATTTGGGGGCTCCGGTATTCGGCGCATAGACATTTATAATTGTTAGCTCTTCCTGATGGATAGACCCTGTAATTATTATATAACGCCCTTCTTCATCTCTTGTTACAGCCTTTAATTTAAAGTCTAGTTTGTCTGATATAAGTATGGCTACTCCAGCTTTCTTTTGGCTTCCAGTAGCATGATAAATAGTTCTCCATCCCCTCACTCTCAATCTAAAGGTGTCCTCAGATCTAAAATGAGTCTCTTGTAGACAGCAAATAGATGGGTCTTGTTTTTTTATCCATTCTGATAGCCTATGTCTTTTGGTTGGCGCATTTAATCCATTTACATTCAGTGTTATTATAGAAAGATACGAGTTTAGAGTCATTGTGATGTCTGTATGTTTTATGCTTGTAGTGATGTCTCTGGTACTTTGTCTCACAGGA
This sequence comes from Panthera onca, assembly GCF_046562875.1. Taxonomy (NCBI): domain Eukaryota; kingdom Metazoa; phylum Chordata; class Mammalia; order Carnivora; family Felidae; genus Panthera; species Panthera onca. The sequence goes on along the minus strand of NC_138341.1, from coordinate 31,141,094 downwards.
TCCCCCTTAGGATCTCTTGTAGGGCTGGTTTCGTGGTGACAAATTCCTTCAGTTTTTGTTTGTTTGGGAAGACCTTTATCTCTCCTTCTATTCTCAATGACAGACTTGCTGGATAAAGGATTCTCGGCTGCATATTTTTTCTGTTTAGCACACTGAAGATATCGTGCCAAGCCTTTCTGGCCTGCCAAGTTTCAAAAGAGAGATCAGTCACGAGTCTTATAGGTCTCCCTTTATATGTGAGGGCACGTTTATCCCTTGCTGCTTTCAGAATTTTCTCTTTATCCTTGTATTTTGCCAGTTTCACTATGATATGTCATGCAGAAGATCGATTCAAGTTACGTCTGAAGGGAGTTCTCTGTGCCTCTTGGATTTCAATGCCTTTTTCCTTCCCCAGTTCAGGGAAGTTCTCAGCTATAATTTCTTCAAGTACCCCTTCAGCACCTTTCCCTCTCTCTTCCTCCTCTGGGATACCAATTATGCGTATGTTATTTCTTTTTAGTGTATCACTTAGTTCTCTAATTTTTCCCTCATACTCCTGGATTTTTTTATCTCTCTTTCTCTCAGCTTCCTCTTTTTCCATAACTTTATCTTCTAGTTCACCTATTCTCTCCTCTGCCTCTTCCATCCGAGCTGTCGTCGTTTCCATTTTGTTTTGCATTTCGTTTAAAGCGCTTTTCAGCTCCTCGTGACTGTTCCTTAGTCCCTTGATCTCTGTGGCAAGAGATTCTCTGCTGTCCTCTATACTGTTTTCAAGCCCAGCGATTAATTTTATGACTATATTCTAAATTCACTTTCTGTTATATTATTTAAATCCTTTTTGATCAGTTCATTAGCTGTTGTTATTTCCTGGAGATTCTTCTGAGGGGAATTCTTCCGTTTGGTCATTTTGGATAGTCCCTGGAGTGGTGAGGACCTGCAGGCACTTCCCCTGTGCTGTGGTGTATAACTGGAGTTGGTGGGCGGGGCCGCAGTCCGACCTGATGTCTGCCCCCAGCCCACCGCTGGGGCCGCAGTCAGACTGGTGTGTGCCTTCTCTTCCCCTCTCCTAGGGGCGGGATTCACTGTGGGGTGGCGTGGCCCGTCTGGGCTACTTGCACACTGCCAGGCTTGTGGTGCTGGGGATCTGGCGTATTAGCTGGGGTGGGTAGACAAGGTGCACGGGGGCAGGAGGGGCAGGCTTAGCTCGCTTCTCCTTAGGTGATCCACTTCAGGAGGGGCCCTGTGGCAGCGGGAGGGAGTCAGATCCGCTGCCGGAGGTTTGGCTCCGCAGAAGCACAGAGTTGGGTGTTTGCGCGGAGTGAGCAAGTTCCCTGGCAGGAACTGGTTCCCTTTGGGATTTTGGCTGGGGGATGGGCGGGGGAGATGGCGCTGGCGAGCGCCTTTGTTCCCCGCCAAGCTGAGCTCTGTTGTCCGGGGGCTCAGCAGCTCTCCCTCCCTTTGTCCTCCAGCCTTCCTGCTTTCCAAGCAGAGCTGTTAACTTATGACCTCCCCGACGCTAAGTCGCGCTTGCTGTCGGAACACAGTCCGTCAGGCCCCTCCGCAGAAATGCCTTTTATCATAAAACGGAAATTATCAGCATCAACCTCATTCACCACTTATTGTTTCTTGTTCCTTCGATTCTTATCTACCCCCTTGCTTTCTTTGCCTTTCTCTTGCACCACTCCTTCATAAGAATTAAAGTAACTCATTCAAATGTCAAGTCAAACGTTCTTCCTTTTGGATGGAGATCACTTCCCTCCCCTCCACGACTGGCTGGGCCTGTTACCTTTGGGTGACAACTTTGCCAGAGATGTTGGAGAAAAGAGGGATGGCATTTCCTCTTAGAAATCCGGCCTGTGTGACCTTTCCCATCTCGCTATGGTTGTATACGGTTGTTCTGTCCCTCCGTAACAGAGGCCTACACAGCTTACCTTCACGCAGTGCTCACTAGATACGAGGGGAGGAACTTGCTTGCCCACGGTCACTAGTATGTGGCAGATTCAGGATTCAACCCAGGTCTGTCTGACTTCAGAGCCTATGCACTATACTGGCTTTCTAGCCAAGGTCCACCTCAGTATGTTGCTCCAAGGTAACTTGCCTAGGCAGTGCAGACCGTCATGAGAGAGACACTGGGTGTCACCTGTTATAGCTGTTTCTTAGAAGTGGCACCAGACAGTGCTGGCCTTTCTCCTCCCAAGGCAAAGAGGAATAAGGGTGATACGTACAGGCTGGAGGAGACTGATCCCCAAGATTTAGGAGGAAGGATGTGGTCAAGGTAGCAGATATATGGTATCTGATCATAGCATTCTAGAGCTGAACTGGGCTTAAAAGATAATCTCCTCAAATTCCTTTATTTGCAGGTGAGGAAGCTGCAGATCTGAGAGACCAAGGGAATTGTCTAAGGACACAGCCAGTTAGCTGGATGCCAGCCCATGACCTAATTTTTTTGATTCAGAATAAACTGCTTTTTGCATTTCACTTTCCCTCTGCTTGGGTTTTACTTGTGATTAAGAAGTCACAAAGATCAGAAAATTAAACTGCTTTTAGCAATAGAATTTCATATTATACAGTTCTACTGAAAGTAATTATAATAATAATGCAAGCAAACCTCCCAAAGGCAGGGGTTCCAAAATGTTTCTGCCTCTTGCTAAGCACATATATAGAATTCAAGTCCATCTTTATACCACACAAAATTTCCAAAGAACTGAGCAATTTCCTATAAAAACTCAGTTGTGTACTGATTGCCAAGTTGGAAAACTCAGGGTTTCCCGGCAACTCTCACTTTCCTGGTGCTCTTGGGGATGAAATTCCTCAGCCAACAACCTCTCCTGACTTACCTCCTCCACAGTGGCCATGACCCAGGTCCCACTGGCCCTTCCAGATGTTTCTGCCTCCCCTGATTTCTCTCTCCAGAGCCTATGATCTTGTCTCCAACCCTCACCAGCTGAATAACCTTAGATGGAAAATTCTTGGGATGGAGGGCCCACATTTCTCTTGCACTGGAAGAAATATTGGACTAGAACTTAGGTGAACTCACTTCAGGTCCTGATTCCAACACTAATCAGTCCTGTTCCTTAGGTTTTTAAATGGACAAAAACCCTTTGCTTACTTACCTTTCAGGGTTGTTCTGAAGATTTTGCAAGTTGGAGAGACACAGGACCCTGGGGCCAAACTGGGCCTACTGAGTCTAACCCCTCATGTCAGAGCTGAGGAAAAAGAGACCCAGAGGTTCTGTGACACCTGGCCCCCCGCCAGGTCTTGGTGAATGGCGAAGTCAGCACGAAGCTTCAGATCCTCCCCAGGTGATTTTCTACAATTCAGTGCCGCCCATGATGACAAATATGAAAGCTTGTTTAAAAGGGTAAGTCATGAATCTGACAACATATAATTATTTAGTTATTAATTAATACACTGTGTATAGAGTCAGCACTAATCCATTTTTTTTCATGCCTTAAAAGGGCTATAGGTTGTCAGGAATTTCTAAAGGTGGCAAAAGTACATCTAAAGACAAATACTTCCCCTTCCAGTAAATACAAGTTTAATTAGAGGTTAAGCTCAGTCTCCTACAGTGGCCATCTCTTGTTGCTTTTTAAAAAATCGTTATCATTGAGATACAATTCACATGCCATAAAATTCACCAATTTAAGGTGTACGCTTCTGTGATTTTTAGTACATTCCCAAGACTGTGTAACCATCACCAGGATCTAATTCCAGAACATTTTCATTGCTCTGCTGCTTTTCAGATGTCAGTCTAGTGGGGTTGAGTGTAGCTTCCCTTGAAGCTTGGCTCTTGGTTTCAGCATATTACATCCAGCCCTAGTGTAGTGATCATCTTGGCTGAGATCAGATATCCCAAGTTCCCTCTCAACTTGGAGAGCTGTGTATCTGCCCGAGGCCTGATTCCCTCTGAGATAGACCAGGAACGAGATAGACATTGAGTCTCAAAATAAGCCTTAGCAATGAGAATCAGAACCTGAAAAGAAAAACTCAGCCATCAGGGCTGAGCTGCGGGATTAACATAGGAGAAGGTTGAAAAGGTTCCCGGAGGCCAAGAGTGAACAGAACTGGAAGGTGGCGAGTGTGGTTGGTTTCAAGACTCAGGGTTTAGGTGGTGGAGGGCTCTCCGTGGTGTCCTTTCTCTGGGACCTGCGGCATTTACACATGCTGAATCATCGCCCCTCTGCCCTCCACTCCACTGCGTTATCACCTGATCTGAGCCTGCAGGGTTTCCTGAGCATCCAAGGGCCATCATAGGTGCCTGGACTTCTCCTTCACAGCCCTCCCCCCCTTCCCCCCCGCCCCGGGTACTATGATTACCTGTTTATTCATCTGCATTCCTGAATAGACAGCAGGCTTTGAAACGAAAGAAGCCCTGCCTCTTTTTGTTAGCTACACACCTTGCTCTCGGGATCATCTGGCACCACGCACCCTAAAGGTCTCTTGAACAAATTATTAATTCGTCCACAAGCCCAAATGTCTTCTTCCAAATCTCTGTGATACTCACACTAAACTCAAGTACCCGAGCACCCCACAGTTGTCCAAGGTAGATACACAAAACATTGACGACATGGATCAATGCTGCCTACCTGTGGTTTGCACTAAGTAGCCCTTGTTCTGGTCCAAAGAACAAAAGAGAGGAAGTCCCTCCTCTGTACTCTACGAGAACCCTTCAAGTATTTGAAATGAGCTGTCACATCCTCTGTATCTTTTATTTTCCAGCTTAAATATATGTGCTTCTTGACGGTTATGCTTAAAATATGGATTCATTACTTATACATCACTCTACAAATATACATTTATTTATTTATTTATTTATTTATTTATTTATAAGTAAGCTCTACGCCCAATGTGGGGCTTGAACTCACAACCCTGAGATCGAGAGTCGCATGCTCCACCAGCTGAGCCAGCCAGGTGTCCCTCAACAAACATTTTTGATCATGTTCTATGTATAAGGCACTGTGCCAGTGGCCCTGGGTACCAGACGGGACATGACACAGACCCTGCCCTGAAGAAGTCTGAAGTCCGTACTGGTTGTGCTGTTTATTCCAATTTCTGGGGTTTCCTGAATGGGCCAAGTGTGGTTTCTAGAACTTGGCAGTATATTCCCAAGTGATTTGAGCAGGGCAGAGTTCAGAAGAACTACCACTTCGTGATATGGACCCTGTGCTTCCAAGAGCTTTTGATTGTTCATATTATTTTTAGGAAGTGCTCAGGGTATACTCAGGTGTGTGTGTGTGTGTCTGTGTGATAGAAGACAGTTGGTTAAAATTTTTGTAAGACTGCTCTTTGTGACTGAACCAAATATGTGATAGTATTTCTGGTGATAAAAGTTCAAGTCAAACACATGCTCATCATAAAACTCAAAAAACAAAACCCAACTCGCAGGAATAAGCAGATTGCAATTTTCCTATCGGACTTAACTCATAAGGATGAACAGATTTTTTTAAGGGCATTTCACACTGTCATTAATGGATCTTTATGATGTTTCTGAAAATAATTGGAAGGGACGCATGGACATCTGGCATGTAATTAAGGCTGTTTCTAATTATGGGGGGGCTGTTTGTCTTCAAAGCAGAATGGACACCGGGGTACCCTTGGATGGGCTCTTTTTTAAAGATACTTGCTCAGGATTTGGCAGACTCTAGTCTTTACCTATTTGAAGAATGTGGGGTGGGCCAGTTCATTTTAGCTTCTGACCTGAGTAACTTTGGACCTGAAATTCCTTCAGGCTTTTGTTGTTGTTGTTGTTGTTATTGTTGTTGTTGTTGTTTTTCCTATGGGGTTCTGCTTTTAGGCTGAAAATGTGAATTTTTTGGTGATGCTGTTTCCTGGGTACTTTCCATAATCAGGAGACAGAATCACCAGGGGCTAGAAGGTCAACAGAAAAGAAAGTGCTTCTCATCTGTGACAACTGGGATAAATGTGGGAGAACTCTGCATACTTGGGTGGTCAGGAGACCCAGGAATGAGGCCAGAAAAAGCAGAGTGCATGAGACTCATTCTGTCCTCTACTAAATATAATTGGAAGAAGGGATTGTGCTGAGTATTTAGAAATTAGTGATTTCACTGCTTAATATTTTCAAATAATTTTTCCTGGCCTAGCATCTCTTCATTTACGCAATATTTATTAGGCATTCAACGTGTGCCAAGGACTGCAGAAATAATTATTATCATAAGTGTTGTCTTAAGAAGAATCTGTACCTTTTTGTTCTCCTTATGGTCCCCAAAGCACATATTATGCTTTGCTCATCAGCCATGGATACAGTGATTTTGAAGGCAGTTGAGGGCAAGAGATTTTAGAATCCTCCCGAATGATGTTTCTTAGCCTAAGATTTCATTGGCACTGAGTAGAGGTCTGTGGGGATTGTTGCACAGGCCACTGTGAGGGCTCTTGTCATTAGTCCCCAACTTAATTTCTAGAAATCCCTTGTGGAACCCTCTGATACCTGGCAGCAATGAGTGAAAATCAGTGTTCTAGTGAAAAGAAAATTATTTCACTTAAAAAAATTTTAAACTTAACAGACATTTTTTTCTAATTATAATATTCCCACAGAAGAAATCCTTTGTTATAGATCCTTACCAAAGAAATTTGGAAAACAGAGGTAAGCACAAAGCAGGAAATTAATGATCTATTATTATTCACTGTGCAAAGATAAGTATGGATAAAATGCTGGCAATTACAGAGGTGCCTGGGTGACTCAGCTGGTTAAGGCTTGGGTCATGACCCCCTGGTTCATGGGTTTGAGCCCCACATTGGGCTCCATGCTGATGGTGCAGAGCCTGCTTGGGATTCTCGCTTGCTCCCCCTCTCTCTGCCCCTCCTCTGCTCCTTCTCTTTCTCAAAATTAATAAATAATCTTTAAAAAATGTTGGCGATTACATCTCTTCACTTTTCTAGACACGATTCTCTTTTACAACAGTTTTGTAGCCTGCTTTTTAAGTAATAATATATTGTGAATGTTTCCCCAGGTCATTGCGACTGCTTTTTCTCCTACAATTTAATTGTAACAGCCAGCATGATATTCTATTGTTACATATGCACTGTCATTGATTTATCTAATTGCATATTATTGGACTCTCAGGTTGTTTCCACTTTATCACAAATATAGATAGATAGATAGATAGATAGATAGATAGATATTCTTTATCTCTTAACTCTTTATTCCCATTCATCATATGGTGAATTATAATAATTTCCTTATAATAATCTCCAGAAGTACAGTTTCTGGGTGAAAAGATACACCAAAAATTTAAACCTTTTTGGAATGTACATAAAGGAGCTCTGGTTTCTGAGTAGGGATGTTTTTGTCCCGAGCTCGAACCAACTGCGTGACCTTGAGTTTAATTGCTCCATCTGTAAAATGGGGAACATGGTCACGCCCCCACTGTATTTCAAAAAGTGATTCTGCAGAGGAGAATACAGTAAGACTTTTGAAATACAGCATGTGGCAGGCACAACCTGATGTTTGCCTGCTCAGCGTTGTTCTGTGTCATTCCGACAAATCTTGTTTTTTTGGTCAGGTATTCACCCCTCCCCCACTGTAGTCCTTGTTCCTTTAGGGGACGCCTAAATTGTCTGAGTGTAATCTCCTCAACCCTGCCAGCGATAGGTTCAGGAATGGCATGTGAACCAGTGTGGTTTCATGAATTTCAAGGAGAAGTTGGCTGGGGCTTCTGGCAAATTCCCCACTCTTGAGAGAGTCATAGGAAGGAAGAGTCTCTCTCTGGACACTGAAATATGCAAACATCAAGATTGGCCATACTGCTGCAACAGCCATATGACCCCATCCACAGAGCTGTGCATCATGTGGAAGAGGGACTGGAGCCATTGGATCAGTCACCCTGGAAGCTTGTCCCACCTCTGTTATCCAGTGAGACCCACGCCTGGTGGCCTATTCTCTTGGAATCCATCAACCTGATATAACTCCAGTTCTGACCATCATCAGTTTTACTTTCTCTCTTAGTTACAGGAAATGTTTTTTAGTCTCTTATAGGTTTCCTTCCAGCCTCTTATATCCTCCCTTTCCCAAATATCCAAGAAATTATGCCTCAAGGGAATATTTGAGTGAAGAGGCTAGTGCTCACGTAAACAATTCAGAAATGACTCACTTAGATCTGCTGAACTGAAACAGCCCAACCCTGGCCTTCCAATTCCGATTCCAATAGAATCAGAAGATTTTCCACATTGGAAGGAAACTTGGTGTTCACCAAGTCCCGATCCTGCTTTGTAGAGGAGGAAACTGAGCTTCAGAAAGATTTATGGTAATATGCTACAAAGTCCATGCCAGCTGAGCGCTCACCTGGGAGCCATTGTGACTCCTGCCACATTTCAACAGGGAACTTAAGCCAAAATGGATCATCATTGGCTCTTTCCCCACCATGTATTTCCTGGTAAATCAAAGTATCCCATTTGTAGCAAGAACCCAAGATGTAACATTCCTACCCACCTCATTGGAAGTCCGGTCTTCTTCCAGTTCTTCCTAGTGATTTTTTTTGTAGAAGTCCCTGGGGAGAGGTCTGGCAAGTAATCCAGACTTCTTCCTGCAGTTCTCTGGAGCACCTGCTCTGCTCTTGGTCTGCACCTCTTGGTACCCTTCTGCCACTTTAACTATTATTTGTCCCCTATTCCTGTATTTTGATTGTCTTCACAGTCCATGCTGCTGCCAAATTCCCCCACATGTCATCTCTGTTCAGCCCATGGGTCATTCGTTGTTCATGCTCCATGTAACTGTCCTGGATGGCCACCTACTCCTGTCCTTCTTCCTCTTCAGTCAATAAGACAACGTTTGTTTTTCCTGGCTGTGGAATCTGAATGGGTTCTCCCATTTGGACTTCACCCTCTTAGCCTGCTGTTCTACAGAAGACATGTGCCCTCCTGGAATGGAATGGGTTTTACCAGGACTGGCTCTGACACAGCACCACTCTGTGTGGGGCCACATCTCCATTGCAGAATGCCGCTCTGCTAGGCTGCTTCTTCACATGTAGTATTTCTCAGAAAACCCACTTCCAAACGATGGGATAGCACGACAGCAGGAATTCTCAATCTGTCATGAACTTTGGGGTGGAGGTTGGGCATCCACAAACACTTTAAAGTTATATTCAACGTTCTGTGTAAAATAGCTTCTCATGGGACAAAAGCCTCTCATTTTGTATCAGAGTGTCAAAGGGGTCTGTGACACTAAAATGGTTGAGAATCACTGGTCTCTAGAGGGTCTCTAACCCAGCTGGTCTCTAGAGCTGTTTAAGGTCTAAAAGTCTGTGACCCTGGGATTCCATAATACAATACTGGCTTGTAGCAAATTTACCAAACACAAAATCATTTGGCCATTCTCCCAAACTACTTTGTTTCATTCCTAAGTAGGTACAAGAATTTATGCAGGAACTTTTAGCTTTATTTGCACTGGAGATGTTGTATTGTTTTAAGAGAATAACAAAGGATTAGGAGCTGAAGCTTTTATTAGCAAGACATTAGTACTCTATCCATAAAAGATTATGTATTCTAACCTCAAGTACTGTAAATATTGGGAGATCTTCTTTCTCATAGCAGCAAGATCTTGGAAACTATACTGACTGGAAGGAGGATGGGGAAAGGGTGGCACTTAGGTCTGGCTCCTTTTCCAGGTACTTCCAGGAGTGGAGTCTGGCGGGGTGGGGAGATGTAGGCAGGCCTTACTCCTCTTCTGCCTGGTTGCCTGTAGTTCCACAACTGACCCCTAGATGGTGTCCTGTTAGCAAGGGGCATGGTAACCATTTACCTGGGAGGTGGTGACCACTGAAACTGTCAGGGGGTCAAATGATAAGTATGTCACTTCAATTAGATGACAGTATTGGGAAAATGACCCGAAACTTTTCTTATACTACTTATAGTAAAATCTGGAAACATTTAGCATTGGCCCAGTCATTGAAAGTATGATTTAAGTGTGATATTCTGAGGATGCGGTCAAGTTTTTCTTTTAATGGTGAAACGCACGTGACATAACATTTACCATCTTGACCATGTCTAAGCGTACAGTTCAGGAGTTTGAAGTACATTCACATTGTTGTGCAACCAGCCTCCAGAGCTCTTTTCATCTTGCAGAACCAAAACTCTATACCCGTTAAACAGGTCCCCATTCTCCCCTCCCCCAGCACCCCTCCACAACCACCTTCTGCTTTTTGTATCTATGAATTTAACTACTCTGAAATTCATATAAGTGGAACCTTACAGTATTAGTCTTTTGTGATTGGCTTCTTTCATTTAGTGTAATGTCCTGAAGAGGAATGTATCGATGTTTACAAAAGTATTATATTTTTTTCCCAATATTTATTTATTTATTTTGAGAGATGGGGCTTGGGGGAGAAGCAGAGAGAGAGAGGGAGAGCTGTCAGCGCAGAGCCCATCACAGGGCTCGAACTCACAAACCATGAGATCATGACCTGAGCCCAAACCAAGAGTCGGATACTTAGCCAAACTGAGCCACTCAGGTGCCCCATCAATATTATCTTTTAATTTGTAAAGAAAAATTGGCAATTGTTAAAAAAAAAAAACAAACAGATGACTTGGCTCTTGATTCGTGCAGACAGCTTCACAAGCAAATGCTCTCGTTCAAACCCGTGAAAGTCAAGACCTCACCTGTAATGCCCACCAGGAGGTCTTCTAAGTCTCCACTAAATACGCAGACTTACGAAACTGCCTTGCCACACAGACACCAGTAGACTCAGAAGGAGGCACAGGCCAGAATGCAGGGCACCGACTCTGCTCTTCTGCGGGACCACAAAGCCATCCCCACCGAGGTCTTTGGCCCCCAGGCGATGACTCAGGTGTGAAGAAATGAGACTTATGTCAGAAAGGTGTGGAAGTCACCCTGGATTAGAAGCCCCATACTCCATGGGCATAGCTTCTGTAGTCCCTGTGAGATCTTGCCAGTTACACGAGTCACCCCACTAAGGGACACCCAAAGGTATGGCTTCCAATCTGTATTTACAATTGTCCCAGTCTGGATACAGTTTACCGATCAGGGCCATTTTTACTTTCTTTTATCAGGTTCTCAGGTAAGTAGAGTGAGAAAGTTAATCAAAAGGCAAATGTTCATGCCAAAGGGTTTTGCTAATCCTTTATTTTTAGCCCTTCAAATGGTTAAGTTGCAGTTTCTGACAAAGCATCTGGTTAAATAGGAAGGAGTCAGAATGACGAAGTGATATGAAGAACTAAATTACACAGCGAAAGTTGTCATCTCTTACTGACTAGAGTTCTGTTCCCCAACACGCACAGACTGATGGAGCTATAATTAGAACTCCCATGCCTGACAATGTGCCATCACATATCACATTCTTTCCTAAGAGAAGGAAGGGAGAGCATGTGGAAAGGGAAGACGGGGGCTGATCTATGAAGAAAGAGGTGGAGTGAGAAAAGGGAAGGCGTTTTTTCCTGGCAGTGGCTGCCCGACTGGCAGCAGATTAGCCGCCCTTAGAGATGCTGAGATGGGTCCAGATGGGGAAAAAGGGGAATTGGGGCAAGAATTTGTGAACACTCTGATCTTGCTAAAGAGGAGTCTCTTTCTGTCTTCAAAAGAGGAAAGTAATTCACTGTCATCATTTTGCAGGAGCTTTGAATTGCAAACAGAAAAACTATGGACCCCCTAAGAGGTAGTGGGTGTGGGCTGGGATCTTCCCCCCCCATCCCTACTCCCCAGTAAAGTCAGCATTTGTAGTCAAAATGGACTAGATACATCGTCCCTATAGCTTTTCATTTTTGTTGAGAAGAAAGGAGTCCCTCTCTATATGTTACATATTTAATACACATGAAGACATTTCTGGATCTTCATTTATGATAAGGAGGGTATGATGGGAGAAACTTGAAAGATGGATGCAAAGCCAATATCACACCAGGACAAGTAGAAGATGAGTTTCTCAAGAAGCAGCCAGTCCATGAGTGTGTGAAGAGCCAGGTTTAGGGATGGAAAAGGAAAATTTGGCCTGACCCAAAGAAGCTCCTATGTAAACAGTGAGGACAGGAGAGATATCCTGTTGGACTGAACTCAAGACTACGGTCTGGAAAAAGCCAACAAAAGGACCTCCTTTCTCTGACTGAAGCAAGAACTCTAGTCCCTACCGGGTAAGAGTTAGGAAAAAGATGTTTTTCTTTGTGCCAGGAAGGGCTTGAACAGGGGAGCCATCTGCCACAGCTGAGCAAGGTCAAACATCTTGTACGGACCAGAATGGAGTTCCTGTTCAGGGAACCCTCACACACAAGCAAAGCCCTAGGAAGACAGGAGTTTTCTTGTAACCCCAGTCCCTGGAAATACTTAGCATTGAGTAAGCTCTTCAATATGGCTGAACAAATATGGCCTGTTGGGAATGCTGCTTGATGCTTCACTATTGAACAACCAATTCTCCCCAACTTTCCTAGGGCATTCTTAATTTCTGACTCATGGCCGACCAGTGAACCCTGACAGGAGAATGTACTTGCTCTAGGGATGTGAAGAGCTGCGGAGAGTCATTATCAATGAGATGGACCCACGGGTCTCAGGAAATGACAACAGGGGTGGCATTTGGGAAGAGCAGGAATCTTTTGTGCATGTATGCACACACACACGCAACCTCCAAGGTCCTCTCTTAGGACCCAGTTGTATGTGTGTGTGTGTGTGTGTGTGTGTGTGTGTGTGTGTGTGTGTTGTTTTGTTTTTTAGCTTGGTGACATCTGGCAGTGTTTAGTCCCTCCTCCAAGCTAATGGATAAAAAACTAAGGTGACTCGGTGTCACTAAATCATCACCAGCTGTGTCTAGCTTTTCAAATCTGCTATTAATATCAGAGCCAAATGTTACTTATTAACCAAACACTGCTTATTAATCATTTACAGGTATGTGATGGTGGTAGAGTTAAACCCCCAAAGACAATGCCCTGGCTGCTAAGGATTTATGGGCTTTGACAAGAGAACAATAGGATGGGAGAAGGGCCAACGGGGCACAAAAGGAAGAGGGCACAGGCGAATATGAACCTTCACCTAATACCTTGTTCGGTTTAAACTGCCTTTTAAGATGCTTAGAAGAGGCGGCACTAGCCTGTGAGGACGGGAAGCAGTCACTGTCAGAAGAAATCCAGAACGTGTGAAAGTGAGGATGGGAACATAAAGCTGGAGCATCAGGCAGTTCGTCTCTTTCCTCCTTCAGCTGAGCCAACAGCCTGTGGGTGCTCGTCTGGCAGAGTCTCCCTCAGATCCCTGGAGCTCGGCTATTTGAGGGTTCTGCTCCCTGGAGGTGTTCTCTCTAATCCTACAGAATGCAGCATCACCTGTGAGCGCTCCTGCTAAAGGGCATAGGAGCAAACTTGAGGGCCAGCGAATCGTGGTCCTCTCCTCTTCCTCCTTCCCCCATCCCAGAGTGTGACGGTGGAGACCAAAGGCAGGGTCCCTGGTGGCCCCACGACCGTTCAACTAGGAATGGCCACCTGCCAGGAACCCTTGGTAGAAGGCTGGGGGTTCAGTTCTAGGAGATCATCTTTCCAGACGTGTGGTCTGAGGTTACGTGGGGTTTGAGAGTTCACCAGAAACAAAAAGAATTGTGGTTGAGATGGAAGGGAGTAGCCCAGAGCTTTGGGGCACCCGTGTGAGTGCCTTGCACACATATGCATGCCCACACCCCACATATTATACTGTGCGTGATGTGAATGTATGTTTGGGAAGCGTTCACAATCACGGAATCTCCCCAAACTATACTCGTGCTCTCTTTCTCGGGTGACAGTAAAAACATGATCATTGGAGGAAAAAAAAAATCCAAAAACCCAGAAAAGCACAGAGAAGAAAACAATCCCATCACCAAGAGAAACATTTAAACATTTTGTATCTGGCACTCTCGTCTTTTCACGTGGCAGATGGAGAGTTCTTCATTTAGTTTTCCGAAATTGGGATCTTACTCAACGTACTGGTTTGTTTATGTTAACGATGTACTATTAAACCATTTTAAGTTAAGGGTGTATGGTGAATGTTCCCCCATGTTCCCATAATTTATTTTTTTAAGTGTTTATTTATTTATTTTGAGAGAGAGAGAGAGAGACTGTGTGTGCGCGCGAGTAGGGAAGAGACAGAGAGAGAGAAGGAGAGAGAGAAAATCCCAAGTGGGCTCCATGCTCAGTGCAGAGCCCAAGATCGGGTTCAGTCTCATGGCTGTGAGATCACGACCTGAGTGGAAAACAAGAATTAGACATTTAACCAACTGAGTCCCCCAGGTGCCCCAACCCATGATATCTTCAATGCTGGTCTAGTAGTCCACGCCTGGATGCACCCAGCCAGATACTTTAACTACAATCGGGATAAGCACATTTACTCATAACCTTGGCTCAAGGCATAAGTAAAGATGATTAGTTCTGTGCTTGGCTCTATGACCCCCAAAGTCCTATGACACCAGCATTTCACTGGCAGCTGTGTTCTCTTTCTTGTGTGTGTATCTGAGGAGAGAGACCTTTTTCTTCCCTCCTGTGACTGGATGGGATTTTTCTCTCTCTCTGCTCACTTGTTGTCTATTGTTTTCCATGAATCCCCATGTCTGTGTGTTAGCATTTCTGACTGGCTGGGGGTAGCGGGGTGGGGAGCACTTTGGGAAACACAAACCTCTGATTCTTGAATGCCTGCAGGCTGACCGACAGGGTCTAACAAGCAGCGCTCACCCTTCTAGAGCTGGACCAGGACAGTAGGCCTGTGGTATGGGTGGGGAGCCTTAACCGCTCCTCCTCCTCTCTGCTACCATTTAAAACCATCTGGAGGCAGGGAGGAAATTCGTTCAGCCCTTCAACTTGTGTGACCACACACATTCTTTTAAGAGATATTTACTAGCTTCGCAGGAAAACAAAATTCGCCATAAAAAAAAATTGAAGAAAATATTCTCCATTTTCTCTGCTTTCCCCTTGTATGACTCTCTACACGAGAGGTATTTGTAGCCTCTCTTCAAGCGTGCTTCAGATTTTCACTTCGGCTTTGGTTTTCCCTCACAACTTCCTCTTGCTACTGTGAAATGTGGTTGGCTCAAGTGACTTTTCCTTTCTTTCCCATCTTTGCAAGATAATCCACAGGCCGTGTCTCCGGAGGCGAAGTAAGAAGACCTTCACAGGGTTATTCTCCTGACCCTACTCAGTCCCGCCCTGGAAGAGGGGGTCTGCCTCTGGACAAGCGGGAAGGCCCAGGCTCCTGACAGGACCACTAAGGACTGTACATAAACTGGGCAGAAAAGCACAAGACTTTTCTTTTTCAGAATTATACCCTGTTTCTTCTTCTTATTTTTTCTCTGTGTCAGTGACCCAAGAATAAAACTAAGGAGAAAGGGAAAATGTGATTGGTCAGGCCTAGGGAAGGTGAGGAAAGGCAGGCTAGAGCCACAGATAATAATGAATAACTAAACATCACGGGGGCAGCTGGGTGGCTCAGTCGGTTAAGCATCTGACTTCCGCTCAGGTCATGATCTCATAGTTCGTGAGTTCAAGCCTTGCATCAGGCTTGTTGTGTCAGCACAGAGCCTGCTTTGGATCCTCTGTCACCCTCTCTCTCTGCCCCTCTCCCACTCACGCGCGCGCGCGCTCTCTCTCTCTCTCTCTCAAAATAAATAAACTTAAAAAAAAGAACACATCACAGTTGATAGTTTCACAGTTTAAAGATCAATTCCATATCCATTATCTCATTAGCTCCTCACAATAGTCCGAAGAGGAATACACCACAGACATTACCATTATCTCCACAACTATAGACTTAGAATTGCGGGTCTCTAACGGATGCTATGGTGTCCTACGCAGATGTTACCTCAGGACAGAGAAACTCATCCCCCTAGCTGTAGGAGTGTCCACTGCTGAGTCCCTCTCTCCCCCCCCCCCCCCCCACTGGGAACTGCTCTCCATTGAAGGGCTCTGCCTCAACCAACGTTTCACTCCTTCTCTGGGCCCTTGCTTTGATTCCAGACATGTGGAAAGGGCCATCCCAGCTCCTGTACACCCTGTAGGATCAGCTGAAATGCTGTAGCAACTGCATCAGAGTTCAACAAATAGGGTTTTTACTCTATGTGCCTCTTTGAAAACCACAATTTTTTTCTCAGTATCTCATATCTTGGCTCTCCATCCATATCATCCCTAAGACTGTAGACATATAGTCTTCAACAGCTGCAAAACATCCCATGGATATCTCATAATTCACTTATCCCATTCCTTATTGTTGAATATTTAGGTACTTTCCAACTATTTTCTATCAATTATTCTTTGTTGAACATCTTTGTATATACATCTTCATAAATTTGTCCAACTGTCTTTAGGATGAATTCCTAGAGGCTGATTGATGGGTCAAAAGATACTGCTCTCCATAAGAGTGCTAACAATTTCTATTCCCACCACAAGTACTGGGAAAATCCCCAAATCTGTCTGTCTCCATTCAGATTCATGACGATAAAACTCAAATGGACCCTCAGCACTGCAATCCTACCACACATTCCTCCATAGTTTGCTTTCCTACTTTTCAAGATAATCCTTTAAATTGGTTTCATTTCTTCTTAACCCTACTGTATCCCTTCCCCTCCCACATGCCCAGCTGATATCCTGGTTTCATACCTGTCCCCCCCCCGCAAAAAAATTGAAGGCATAGAGGGCAACACTCTTACCTGTCCACCCTCAAATCAATACACCCCCAACCCTGCCACATGCACTATGTACCAGAACCCCATTGTCTCTGCCTTCCTCTTTCACTGTAGCAGTGTCCACGTGGCTAGCCATGGTTAACACCTCACTTGAACCACATTTGTCCAACTGCTCAAGGACTTCTGTCCTGCGATATCCCCTTTCTTTCTTACATCATCATCACCATCCATCATCATCATCATCATCATCCTCATCATCTCTGTCTTCTCTCTCCTGGATGATTGCCAATGGCATAAAATGAACTCTCTCATCCCCCATCTCAAAATACGGACAAATCAAAAACCAAAAATAACAAAATAAGACAAAACTCCTTTCATGGTCCCTCTAGCCTTCACCCCATTTCTCTTCAGTTCCCTTCCCAGCAAAACCTCTGGAACAAGTTGTCTACACTCTTTGCCACAAATTCCTCACTGTCCATCCACTCTCCACACTCTCCCAGTGAGCCCTACCACTCACCCCACCTGTTCTTATCCAACTGATTCCTTTTATGTTGCCACATCTAAGGGACACATTTTGGTCCTTGTCTTGACTGATTCCCAGTGGCAGAGGCAGTGTCTAGAGGGAACCACTCTCCTGAAAAACCCAACCACCCCAACTTCTAGGATAATACACTCCACTGGTTCCTCTTCTAACTTACACATTTCTCCTGCTTAGATTGTTTTGCTGGCATCTCCCCCTCCACATGAACTCTGAAGATTGGAGCACCTCAGGGCTCAGTCCTTGGCCCTGGAGACCCTTCCTCTTGTATCCCCACCCCCTTCTCTGTCTCAATAATCATCACATAAAATCAATACTAAAAATTGACAAAGACAGCTCAAAAAGAAATAAATACAGATCAATGGCATATCATATATTCACTCATTCAATACATATTTATTGAACACCTACTTTGTGCTGAGCATTGAGGGAAGACTATGGTGAAAGAGATAGGAAGTCTCTGTTCCAGAGTTACATACCATAACGTGCAAAATCTCACACTCAAAGCAGAAGTGATCCTTAAATGGTATAATTGCATGTGAAGGCTGTTTTTTTTTTTTTTTTTTTTAATATTTGGCTTTATTAAAGGTTGGGTTTTTTTTGTCCTTTTTTTTTTCTTTTAAGGAAAAAGGAAAGCCAGGTTTGTACCTCTGAAAAAAATGTTGGCATAGTTTCTAAACAAACACTCTAAAGATTCTCTAATCTTCTTAGAGTCAGAAGTGAACTATTTCCTTACTTAAGTACAATTAGAAATGGCTTATTTTCTCAATTTTAAATGAGTTTCTGAAACATATCACATGACACCAAGGATGAGTGGAAATTAGAAGCTGTTGCTGCTCTTTCTAGATCATGAATCATAGCTTTTTCTCTACAATTTGCTGCAACTAATGTCTGAAATCTAAGGCCCCCATCCTGAATTAAATTATAATTCAGAGTTAAGAGGACATTACCCAAATCAGCACTGTAGGGATTTATTTACATCATGCATGTAGTGATAAATTGGGAAATCCTTGTGTATTTAAGATCTTCCTCTCTGAACATTCGGATATCCCATAACACTGCCTTTAGGATAAAAATAAGGTGGGGCAGGGGTTGGCCTGGATTTGTTTTCAGACATCTTAACCAACATTTGGACCAAATACATAGAAAGCATAATACATTTATATATGTATCAATTATTATATTCCCTAAATAGCCATAGTGATGAAAGTCTCTGCAGTACACTCACTTAGTCTACTAGCTTTCTGGCTTTATCTTTCCATCCTCTTCAGACTTTGTGGGGTCCACTGTGTGGATATCTTGACTCATGAATTTTCTAGACTAATTATCCCAGCAGATTTAAGCCTGTTGGACACTGGGGCACTGGTTGGTGCTGTTGTGACTGTTAATGGGCATATACTGGGTGAGATTTTTCCTTTCGTCTTGTTTTATGTCCCAAGAGTTTGGCTGGGGGTCAAGGAGAGGGTACCCCAATATGGGCCACTTTGGCATTAAGACTATTTTGAGCTGAAAGTAATCAAGATCCTGTGAACTCCAAAGAAACGTTTTGCCCTTCCCTTAACTACATGGAAGAATCTAAATTAGAGGAGATCTTTCCCAGAATAATGGTTATTACCAGAGTTAAAGTTTATTTGAGTGACCCATCTGTATACCAGGGCAAAAATCTAACTACCAAACATCTGCTTTTTTTCTTACTGCCCTGTCAATGGCATTTTTTCCCTTTGAAGTCCCAGACCCCTATTCCATTCCCCCGAGTTCAGGATGACATATATACCTCCTTTTGCCTGACTGTTTTTGGAATTTCTGTGACTACGTGGATTCCCCACTTGTACACTATTAAATTTGATTTTCTCCCTTTAATCTGTCTCATGTCGATTTGATTCTTAGTCCAGCTAGAAGGGCCTTTGAGGGGACAGGAATTCTGGCTCCTTGACAGTTGGCATAGTCAAAAGGATGTTTTAAGTCACTGGACACCAGTCGCTCTGACGCTGCTGGAGCTGAAATCTCCTGGGACATCTGACACACAGCTGGCAGAAGGTAAGATCTCTTACCACGTCAGCCTGCCGGAATCTCTATCTGCAGAGTCTGATGAAGTGAGAATGACAAGATGAGAGTCCTTTTTCTCTCTTTGTAAATTTAGATTAACAGGAGAAAATGTTTGCAAAACTAGTTCCTTGGGCTAAGTGACTCTTTGGTTAAATTTGATAGAATACTCTTTGGTTGCTGATCCATTCTCTCCCAGACATGGTCTTTGTTTTCCTGTCCCTGTGTCTTTTACATTATTTGTCATACAAACTTTGCTGTGAGACATCTCAGCCAAAGCCACAAAGCCACAAAATAGCGGGCAGGGGTCGAGCATGGAAACACTGTTAGAGCAATCACCACCTGAAGAAGACTCTTGTGTTAGGATAAGTTGACCCTGGAACAAGTTAGCTTAACAAACATTTGGACTAAACACGTAGAAAAAATAATACGCTTATATATGTATAAATTATTTTATTCCCTAAATAGCCACAGTGCTGAACCTCAAGAAAACTTCCATGCAGTGAGGTACACTGTGAAATGTCACAAAACCCCCAACCCTGTGGCACATCCCTCCTTAAGTAAGTATTAGTTTGGCTCCAGGGCTCAGAAGAAGCTGTTAATGGGCACATACTGGATAAGACTTTTCCTTTCGTCTTGTTTTATGTCCCAAGAGTTTGGCTTTGTGGCCAGTGAGAACATTCTCTTTGGTCTTCGCCATCCAGAGAATGGTGGAGGGGCACCTTGGCGGCCTGTCAAATAGACTGGGGATCTAAGTCTCTCTCTCTCTCTCTTTGTCCAGCCATTCCAGCTCTCAGGGGACTTTGTCATGAGCAGCCCCAGCCTGTAGGAACCTTTGTCACCTCAACCTTCATTGCTTGTTCTTGCTGGAAAGCCCAATTCCAGTAGCGCCTGGAATCATCAGTGTCACAGATGAGCAGGTCGATGGCTGGAGGCATCCCACGACTTTGTGGGAGACTGGAGACACTGTTATTACTACACCATCCTTCCCGCCTATGCAACAAAAGCTTTTGCTTTCCTAGACTAATTGCAGGAGTAAACTTTTTGAATCATGGGGGCTGCACCATCTATGCCCTCTGCGGACACTTCCTGCATCTTCGGTGAAGCCATTAGAAAGCTTATTGGTTTGAGTAACTTTTAATAGATCCTACTCATCAATGGCCAGACAATGGATCCTTTAAATTGGCTAGATTTAAATTATATATATACCTGTGTGTGTGTGTGTGTGTGTATACGTATATAAAATGAAGGTCTCTCAATTGTCTTATTAGTACAATAACTAGTCTGAAGGACTCCTTTGACAAAATAAAAAAGTAGAAATTAGAATAAGACTTAAAGATAAATGTCCATATCCAACATATATTTCTCTTCTTAAAATCCAGGTTCATCTGCCTATTTTAATTTCCCTGTCCCTATAAGATCTACAGAGAACACTCCGCCCTCACTTCTAGGTTCTCAAAACACAGGTTGCTCATGTAAATGTTGAAAGCTAGAAAAACAAATTTAGCAAAAGCCCGTGAGACTGGCAGTGAGGCTCCCTACCTTCCAGGACTCTGGAGTCAGGCTCTACCTGCTTTGGGCATTCCTATACAATGTCCTTTGCTGTTATATCTGAGAGGGCCTACTGCAAAAGAATTCATGTTCCCTGAACAGCGGGAGATTTTTTAAACTGTAAAGCCCTTTCCCTCTACTTTCCGAAGACAACCAAATTTAGAGGGAAATCACAAAGACTATTTGACTATGTTCACAACCTTCTCTTCACAGAGGAAACAGAGGACCAAAATTTCTCACAAGCCCTTCTAGAAATAATCTGCAAAAAGTCACTAATCAAGGGCTAATAGAAGCCAGAAAAAAGGCTTACCCAGAAAAAAGGCCTTTGTTAAAATGCTTTATACAGACTTTACAAAGGCATAAATCTTTTGGTTCCCATTTTGGTTAAAAATCTCACTGATAGAAACAAATTTAGTTTAAAAGGTGGGTCAGTCCTTTGATATTCAGGCTGTGATCTAGGTCTTTGGGGAATTAGGGACAACTGTTTTATTTTACAAATCTCTACGAAACCAGAAATGAAATTTAGAAACAAGTCAAAGTCCACCTATCTTTACCCATCTCCAAAACTCACCTATTCCTCTCAGAATGTTTGTGAATATTATAGAAGACCAAGATACTGAAACAAAATGGTCCTGTATTTTAAGGGGAAAAAATGTAATTTTTAAATAGAAATCACCCTGAAACTCAAGGGAAAAACATTTTTTTTACATTTTTTCTCTATCCCTTGAAATGATAAATCTTATCATACCTTTGAAATATAAATACAGCCCACAGTCTCCTGAGATTGAAGGAAAAAAGTCAGGGTGGTGGCAGGGAAGAGGCCCTTTTAAAATCCAAACTGCTAAAAGGATCCTAATGTCCCAACTATCACATCTGAGAACAGGCAGATAGGTTCTAAATATCCACCTTGGAAAAAAATTTGGGTGTTTTCTCTGTGTCTTTGTGATGTAAACTCCCTCCCTTCTACCCCTTCTTCTCTAGAACCTAAGAGCCATTCCTTGAAATGCAAACTTCAAGAAGTTTCTCGTGGGAGGGAGGGGAGAAGTATTTAGAAATTGAGTCTATAATGTCGGCTACACAAATATTAGTAAAAAAAAAAAAAAAAGCAAAAGCTGGGAAAGATTTTGTTTGTACCTTGTCTTTGTATTTTTGCATCCACATATGTTGTAAAGGTGAAATGTTTTCTCTATCTCTGGGTGGTATTGCTAAAATTAATTTGTAAAAGAGGTGTATTTTAGCTGGTTTGAAGGCAAGTACTTGTAAGGATTGGGCATTCTAAAACTCAGAAAGTTAGAAACTAACCTAAATGTTTTTCAGGTTCATATGATTTGGGAAAATATCTGAAAAGAAAGCAGATTGAAGGTTGTTGGTTTAATTAAAATAGATCTTTAGAGTTATCAGCATTAAATAGAAAACTTGTATTCTGCGTGTGTTGACTAAAAGTCAGAGACGGTCAGGTTATCTCTCTCTTGCCAAATTTGCCAGGGGAAAAAAACAAAACAAAACAAAACCTTAGAATAATGGCTGACTTTGTCTAATGCTTCATGAAGTTTTGTGGGTAGTCTAGGCATAATCCTTAGGAGCAAGTAAATTAAATAGATGTCAGTAAGATAAACGAAAAAGTTTGTAGATAAACTTTTAAATAGCTTCCAAAATCTTTGGTAACCTAAAACTTTAAAATTTTGCTAGGTTGAGCCGTAAGTTTAAATTCATCGATTATCTAGATCATCTCCAAATAAGATAACATAATGAACATTTTATACTGAATATAACTTATCTGCTTTTGTTTTATTACAGAAAAACTAATAATAAATTTGGATCTGTTAATAAACATGCTTTATGCTTTATTGAAAGATAATACTATGGAAAAACATGTTTTTTTAGAAATTATGAAAAATATTCATACATTTGCCAATCTAAAGAATTATGGTACGGCAGACAATTTGCAACTTCTTATTATTTAGTTTTCACTAAAGATTAAGGTTTCTAAGCATGAAGAATTCTGATGAATGTAATTAAGATGACTGGAATTAAGGGAAACAACCCTGTATGCAAGGAAAGTAAGATATGTGTTTTTGGTAAGAAAAAGTCTGAGGAAAAAGAACACATCTTTGTTGAGGGAAAACAAAATAATTTTGTCCTAAAGTGAGACTTAGTTATTTAAAGCTGGAAAGCTTGGGGCAACAGCTGAATGCAAAAAAGAAAGTTGCAGAAGGTTTTTGGACAAAGAATCTTTGGAAAGAAATTTTATGTGTGGTCAGTCCTGGCTAAGATCAAGATAAATTAAGTAAGTAAATTTATTTTAATATCAAAAACACACTGAGGCAAAATTAAAATTTTGTTTTCTCTTTGTGAAAAGGACTAAATTTCCTTAAACTATTGGTCTGCTCTTAATGAGAAACTGTAAACAAAAGTTTTTCTTTAGATTTTAAGTTATCTGCCTAAAAAACAATAATTCTCTTTTGCCAAAATAATTTCCTATGTTTATCAGGCCTTTGATTAGTTAAGAAAACAGAGTCTTTATTAAAAGAGCTATGTTTTGCTTACCACTGTGTAACCTTGCCTGTGAAAACTTATATTGTCATTTTGGCTATTTGTATCATTAGGTATTCTTTCGTAAAAATTTGTGATCCTATTTAATCAATTTTTATATACTTCCCAAAATCAAATTCTAAAATCAAGTTTTTGACCACAGTCTAACTGAACAGGGGGCCCTTAGAACATTTCCAAAAAAGGTTTGCAAGAAATTAAACTAATTAGGCTTATATGGTGTGCTAAATTACATGGGTAGCATTGTCCAATCAGTGATATTAAAGCCTCTTAGATGATATTTATGCAGGTAAACTATGAAAATCAGTGTTCTTTTTATCATAATTATTAAATCTGTGTTCTAAAAAGTTTAGGACTTTTATGAAAGTCCTAAAAATCTGACGTCCTGGCATGACGTGTTGTGGGCCCCAAAGCTAACCAAATTTCCATGTCAACTGCATTGTAACAAGTCTAATCAGATCGTTAACTGTGCCATTTTTAATTCTTCTATTATTTACTGGCAATTATACTTTTACTCAGGTGATTTTATAAAAGCTTCCTGCAAACATGCTTCATCTTCAGGGAGATTCATGGAAAGAACTCTGAGTACAGGTTCCTGATATGCTCAAGATCATCAAACTGCACTAAGTAAAAAAAAAAAAAAAAATCCAGAACTAGTGAAAAAACTGGATTCAAGCAGAATAAGAATTAATAATAACATGGGAACTGCATAAACTAAGGAGGTTAATTATAATTTTTATGGCTTTTTGTTTGAAACCTTGCTGAGTTTTTAAAAAAGAAAACTTCTCTTAGGCTAACTAGTTGATAGCAATTTGATAAAATATACCTTTGTGAATAAATTGTAACATTTATCTTTTCTCCCTACCCGAATGCCCCAGAATTCAGAAATTCTCAGTGAGTATTCTTATATTTTTATGGCAATATATTTATTTGCCTAAGTTCAACAAGAACCTGTTCTCTTTATGACAGGACATGATTGGAAGCCTTAGTTATATTACAAAGGCTTTGGCTGGAATGTTGTATTTGAGAGAGGCGTGCATAGACTCAGATATGAACAGACAGCTTTAAGGAACTAAGCCTGACTTTATGGAGCCAATAAAACCCCTTGGAAAATATCAGCCTGGTGCATTGCTTACAAAGGTCCCAGCAGCCTCACCAGGTGAATCAAGAAGGTCACTCCCTGGCAGGTGCAGGAAGCTCAGGATGTTCTGGGGACCTCAAGAAGAGAGGAATTCACCCAAGTCTGTAAGTATTGCAGATTAAGTCAGATGGCAAGTATTTGGCTTGACTTCTGGCCTTAAGAGGCTATTCAAAGTTCATTCTAGGGGCGCCTGGGTGGCTCAGTCGGTTAAGCGTCCGACTTCGGCTCAGGTCACGATCTCACGGTCCGTGAGTTCGAGCCCCGCGTCGAGCTCTGTGCCGATGGCTCAGAGCCTGGAGCCTGTTTCAGATTCTGTGTCTCCCTCTCTCTCTGACCCTCCCCCATTCATGCTCTGTCTCTCTCTGTCTCAAAAATAAATAAACATTAAAAAAATATATTTTTAAAAAAAGTTCATTCTAGAGATTCCTTATGAAAAGTTCCAGCAAAGCAGAGTTTTAAAAGCCTATATGGTCAACCACTACTCTTGCTACACTTGTGTAAATAATCAGGCCACTTTTTTTTTTTTTTTTTGGAAACTAGACTTATTTTGCAAACTAGTGTTAATCTGGCTACCGTTGGTAAAAATGAGGGTGATTATAGAGAAAATGTTTTGATAACACATCTTTGTAAATAGTAAATTTTAACACTATTTATTATTAGCTGGCCTAAATTCTGATTTCTTCTAGTGTTCTCCAGTGCCAGGCTACAACTCTCCAAACTAATGTTTTTGAATGTTCTCCCACCTTTCTGACTTGGAATCATTTGAGAACTAAAACTTCCCTCTTCCTTGAAGCCCTGCAAACTTAATATAAAATGGCTTGGTGTAAACTTCAGAGAAATTGCCACAATGGCTCATGTCTAGGCAATCTTTGTACCTACTGCACTATGGGCCACTCAACAGATTGCTAGAGACATGTGAGCTACAAACCAGGAGAATCTGTCGCATTGCCACGGCCTGCTTTCACTCTGTCTGAAGATGCTCGGAGACTGACATCTAGAAGTCTTGTCAGCTGGCTGGCTCAGAACTCAGAGACAGGTTTATAATCTGATCTAATCATTAACCGCTGCTTTTCTTTTATTTCCGTAGAAAGGCCTCTTATCTAATACCTGATTACTTGAACCATAGGCCTAGCTTGGAGAAACGCCACCTTCTGAAATGAGTTCAACTAAGCTGACCTATTATCAAGACTCGGGGGGAGTGGTTCGGTGAGACAAAACAATCTACCAGCTCAACTTTTAATGTGTGAACCATCAGGAAGTTTCAGGGGACAGAACTGTGAGGGCCAAAGACAGGCTGTCCCAAGATGGGCCACTTTGGTATGAAGACTGTTTTGAGCTGAAAGCAGTCGAGACCCTCTAGGTCAAGAGGAACTCCTTTCTCCTCCCTGAGCTGCATAGGAGAATCTAGATTGGAAATCTTTCCCAGAATAATGGTTATTACCACAGATACATTTATCTGCATGACCCATCTGTAGGGCAGGGCAGACATCTAAGTACCAAACACCTGCTCCTTTTCTTACTGCCCTGTCAACTGCATTTTTTCCCTTCAAAGTCCCAGACTCCTACCCCTTCTCCTCACCTCAGGATGGCATACAGACCTCATTTGGCCTGACTGTCTTTGGAATTTCCATGTCTGTGTGGATTCCCTGTATGTATGCTATTAAATTTGATTTTCTCCTATTGGTCCATCCATGTCAGTTTGATGCTTAGTCCAGCTGGAAGGACCTTTGCGAGGACAGGTATTCTTGCTCCCCGACCTTACTCTAAGGTAAACATTCTCTCCCATTTCACCCTTCACAAAATCTCCAAGGAAATGTTCCAAACCCCAGGGCCCTGGGGCCTCAGAGAAGGGCCTGCTTCTCCTTGGGTCACATAGACGTTCCCATGACTCTAAGTTGTCTTGCAGAATTCCACAAACAAAGCCAATCTCACATAGTGCTGATAAAACAGGCATTTATCTAATGGCATTTTTAGAGCAGAGGTGAAGGGACACATGCTCACGCTGTCACAATCTTTGCAGAAATTGTTGCTGGAAGTCAGGTGGATACCACACGCGTTTCCTGGCATTGCTGGTGGCCATCCTGGCCCTCCTGCTCAGCTGTCCTCAGGGTGAAATCCCCTCCTCAGATTCAGAAGGGAGAACCCCTCCCCACTCTGCTGCCTTTCCCCCAAAGTTGTGTTTGTTGCCCTTCCAGATCTCTGCTTGGTCTGTGGACCTCAACGCTTAGAGTCCTTCCACCCAAGCTGCCAGATGCTGGTTCAGAAGTCCATTTCCCTCCCCCACCCCCACCCCCCACCCTCAACACTCCCCACAGGCCACTGTTACCTTTCTCACTCCCCTCCTCATCTTCAAAAGCCAGCTGGGCCGTCTTCACTATCATTGCTGAGACATCGGCTTAAGAAATGAAACCCCCGACCCTTCCTTTTCTTCTGAGCCAGCATTCCAGGCCAGCTGGGAGGGGAAAGGTCAGCCTTTAGTTGCCTTTCTCCTCTGGGACCTGAGATTTCATTCATTTCCCCTCCATTTCTGGAATGTTGCTTCCCCATCTGCTCTTGCGGTAGCACACGGGTTTTATCTGCTCTGCTTCCCAAGCTTTTATGGAAGTTGTCTCAGCCTTCTCTGGCTCTCCCACTCTCTGGGAATGTTTTATAAAGTTGCGGCTGTCACGTCTCTCCCAATTATTAAAGCACAAGGACACTAACCTGACATCCATTGAAGCCCCAACCCAGTGCTCTCCCAGTCACCACAAATGACCTCTGTTCCTCCTCTGGCTTTTCTTGAGCCTGGGAGAAATGAAATTCCAACTTTCTTTGCTGTGAGCTACTTACATGCAACAGCCACACGGATTCTGCTTCATGACATAATCCATATATTTTAAGAAAAAGGTAACTCCAAGGACACAGTCATCTTAGCTCTTAATTCTTTCACTACTTACAATATTTTTACCAAGATATTCAGCTTTTCAAGTAGAGTGCTCTTTCTCTGAAGAAACTATTCAAAGTTTGCAGCACCCATGACTCCTTCCACAAGAGGGCAACAATTAAGGGTGGACGGCAGAACCTTTTTGGGGGGTGGTTGCTACTCTTCGTTACAAAATTTTTGTTTGTTCATTTTCATTGGAAAAAGGCTTTGCTGAATGTAATTCGCCTTTCCAATAACACAGCTCTTCCTTATCTCTCTACACTGTGTTTAAATAAGCACCTTGTCTAAACTCGTCTTAACTAGGCTAACCTCAAATCCTTGTTCATTTTATTTTTTTATTTTTATTTTTTGTAATGTTTATTTTTATTTTTAAAAGAGAGAGAGAGAGAGACAGAGCACCCGGCAGGGGCAGAGAGAGAGAGAGACACAGAATCTGAAGCAGGCTCCAGGCTCTGAGCGGTCAGCACAGAGCCCCATGTGGGGCTCCAACCCACAAACCACAAGATCATGACCTGAGCCAAAGTCGGATGCTTAACCGACAGCCACCCAGGTGTCACCCTTGTTCATTTTAAAATGAGAATCAGATTTCCTGCAAAATCTCTGCCTAGTCAAAATTAAAAAAATTGTTTTAAATTAGAATTTACATTCAGCAAGAAAAAGAGAAGCCCACACAGGGCTTTATGCCTCCAAACATGTCTTTACACCAAAGGTGAGGAAGGCATCAATGCATTCAAGGGTCCACCTTGGACAAAGAGTAGGGCAAAGGGAAATGTGCATAAGAGAGTTACCATATTCTACAAGAAGGAAGGGCCTGGGGCAAGTAAAACTGAATAGCAACTGTTCTTTAAATTTCAGAAAAGCTCTCCTGTAATCTGAGTTGGGTGCTATTTACAAAGCATTCTGAACAGGAGGGCCGACCAGCTGGTTCTAAGCCTGGTTATGGAGAAGGGAATATATAGCCCATCTTATCACGTGAGGCTAAGCCAACCTTTGCTCACCCCCAGAAAGCCAGTTTTCTCCTGCACCCCACAACACATGCTCCTCGGATCCCAACCACCCACTCACTCCCAAGCCCACAGCCTCCTTCTGATCCCCAGCCTAATCAGTGATCCTTGAGGGGGTGGGGATCAGTGCGGCTCAGCCCAGGCTGTGAACTTCTAACCCTCGGAGCATTCTTATCCCATTGTGATAAAATCCACGGGGGCTCAACAGTTTAATTCTTCCACGAACACTGAATGTATACCAGGTCCTGGGGGAGGGAGGGAGAGGGAAGGAAGGCAGCGAGTCTGGGTTGTACAGAGGACGAAGTCCCTGCTCCCCAGGTCTAGTTGAGTAGCGATCTATTGGATATGAAACAAAAATAACACCAGATCGAATGAAGTCAATGAAATAATAGTGCAAAGTGCTCAAGGGATCAAGAGGAGAAAACAATTCATTCCATAATGGGGAAAGGAGCCAAAGGGAATGAGGCTTTCCACAGCAGAGAAAGGGAGGGGGCAATTTTGGCTGAGGGAACAGCCTTGAAATGTAGGCTGTATTTATAGACCCTTTTTAGCCTCCTGGCGAGGCTACAGGGGAAATTCAATAATTTGATGGGAATGAGTTGGACACCGAACTTTCACATCAAATCCCACCATGGAGGGCTTGGGGGGCTAGTATCCTCCTTGTTTCATGGAAGTTAGGCATATAAAAGTATTTTTTGAAAAGAACTTCAAAAGAAGATTTGTCTGGCTAGTGACTTCTTTGGAATTATAGAAGGGAATCACAGATAATAATAATATAGTAATAATAGCTACTGATATTTTATCAAACTGGAAGTGATTTAGGGCATATATAGTCTTTTAGAGCTGAAGGAACTTTAAAGACCAACTCATCCAACTCACTTATTTTACAGAGGAGGAAATTGACGCCCAGAGAAAATTTCTTGTCTCTGATCCACAGCTAGTAAGGGGTAAAGCAGGGTTGGGGCACAGATCTCTTCCTTCTTAAACCAGCTTACTCGCCACCAAAATGTGTCAATCTGCACCGCTCCCGGCTGTATTTCAGAGAAGAAAAATCAGTAATGGGAGTTTAAGAGGTTTGCCTGAAGTCCCACAGCCCCTGGTGGCTCAGATGGAACCCAAACCTAGGACGTTGAGGACAATGAGTCAACGTGCTCCTATAAACATTCTTACTGAAACTAAACCCATTCACGAGGGACAAAGCACGAGAACGAAGAGTGAGCGTGGCGATTAGAGCCCAAGAATGCATGCTTCTCCAATCATGACCCGGGTAAGAAATGCAGGGGCTGTAAGGGGTTTGCTTTGCCTCAGTCGCCCGTGCGGCTTCTCCACACACACGCCAAGCTGCAGGGAGCTCTCTTTCTTCACCGAAGGCTTAGCTGCAATATGGTTTAAATTAGACATTTCTTGCCTGAGTAAAACAAATCACTTAGGTTATATGCTGACAAAAAAGGAACAGTCTGCATGCCTGGAAAGCTTAGGGGGAATTAAATTATGTGCTGTCACTTCAGAGTTGTTCCTGTCCTCTCCACCACCACCTCTCGATTGCCTGCAGGAGTCCTGGAACCTTGCGTGCAAGCTAAGCCATAACCCAAGGCTTAATATAAACTTGGGCTCTCAGGTCATTGGGAAATAACAGGTATATCCGGTTGGGTCTTTTGTGCTTGTCTGCACGCAAATTAAAAGTATTAAAAGTTCGTGCAAAGCAGAATTCCTCGGAGCCTCTGATTAGGGAGAAGGGAGGATGCCTTGGAAGAGAATTCTCATACAATCTTCCTGTTTATTTTTGCAGGGAATAGGAGATAGAGCTTGTTTATGAGAAGTTCACACCTCTGGGAGGCTGAACTCAGAAGGGGCGGGCTGTGGAGGTGGCCTCGTGCCAGATGTCTGCTGGGGAGCAGGGCTCTGAAGGACTGCAAGGCAGAGCTTTGAAGGGGTTTAGTTTTCATAGACCTTCCGGAGGAGGGTTCCGGTGGGAGTGCCAATTCCCACACTTGCCCCGCTGGTGGCAACAATGGCAAGATGGCTTATGGGGGCGGGGGGCAGAGTTGGGTTGGAGGAGGGTCATTGGAGGGCCCTGAAAGCAAGGGGCCATACGCCCAGAGCTGTCACCTTGGCTCGTCACCTTCCTCAGTCTTTGATGACCCCAATACATTTCGGCTCTGGGGTCTCCAAGAGGGTGGTTAGAGCTGGAAAGGGTGTCTATCCTGTCCCCATGCATCATCCACTGAAAAGTAGTAACGTTCATGTTTCCTGCCCTCAAACTTTGATTTTTCTCAATCAAGAGGTTGCCCACTTGGTGTGGCTGGGTGGTGGGAGAGAGTTTCTGGTCTGGTAGACCTGAATTCAAATTTTGGCTCAGCTACCGCAGGAGCTGTGTGACCTTTGGCTGATAACTCTAACTCCTCTGGCCTTGCTTTGTTTGTCTGTCGAAAAGGGATTATGGTTAATAGTTACCTGAAAGGGTTGGTTGTGAGGGATTAATGAAATGATTTCTGTCAAGTCCTTGGCATACTGCCTGGCTCAAAGTGCTCAATAAATGGTAGCTCTACATTATTAGTAGTATATTATTATTGTTGCCATTGTTATGATTGGCAGATCCACTATCCAAATAGCTGCTGCATTTCAGGTTGTGGCTCTGAGGCCCTCGTGGTCCCACAACCGAGCAGGATCCGTACCCCGCTCCCCCACTTCTGCCATGATCTCCTAATGCCTCATTCAGACATCACCTGGGCTCTGGCAGCAGAGATTGGGGGATCACTCTATCTCTTCTTCCTGTCCCCACTTGGTGGTTAAGGTGCATCGTCGCAGCCAGACCCCTGGGGATGGATGGTACTTCCGGGATAGCCCAGCCTGGCTGAACACGGTTGTTGTCTCCGAGATTTTCCTCCTCAAACCAGTAGCTGGGTCATTGCTACCTCTGAAATTGACCCCTATTCCCACCAACTTCCTCTATCAAGGCCATAGTCGCTTCGATATTGCTTGGGTGGGGAGACACTCAAAAGAAGAATCACACTTTTGGGGCACCTGGGTGGCTCAGTCAGTTAAGCATCCGACTTCAGCTCAGGTCATGATCTCGCAGTCCGTGAGTTCGAGCCCCGCGTCGGGCTCTGTGCTGACGGCTCAGAGCCTGGAGCCTGCTTTGGATTCTGTTCTCCCTCTCTCTCTGTCCCTCCCCCACTCATGCTCTGTCTCTCTCTCTCAAAAATAAATAAACATTAAAAAATTTAAAGAACAAAGTAAAGAAAAGCACACTTTTAAGCTTAGACAGTGGTTCTCAGAGTGTGGTCCTGGGACTCCTTGGGAGGGTGGGTGGTCCCTGAGACCCCGTCTGAGGATCCACAAGTTTACAACTATGGTCATAGGATACTCTTTGCCTTTTTTTCCCTCTCCTTCTGTCACGGTCCTTTCAGGGGCTGCATCACATTTGGGATCACAACAGACTGAAGGCAGAATCAGATATGAGTATTCATCTATCTTCTGTTAAGTCAGAAATAAAGGAAATTTGTAAAAATGTAAAACAATGCCACCCTTGCTAATCTTTTTGCTTTTGGAAAATAAAGTTATTTTCCCTAAAAATGTTATTTATGTTAACATAAATGTATTGGGTTTATTCTTTTCCAGTGAATAAATATTTTAAGTTTTGTTGCATTTTCATTTCTAAAATTGTAAATATTGGTAGATGCAACTTAGATCGAACAATAGCTCTTTGGTTTCTACAGTAATTTTTTAGAGTATGAAGAGGTCCTGAAAACAAAACATTTGAGAGGCACTGAGCTCAGATTTTGGCACTGGGATCTATGAAATCATCCCTTTGCTCACTGACTTCTAAATAAAACCATCATTTCTGGGGATTTGGAATAGTGTGAATTTTATGGTAATTTCAATATAATGGCTTCGAGTGTAGTAGATCTAGTCATGAAACCCATGTGGAATCTTCATCCCAGCTCTCTGCATGTTCCAGCCACTGTTTTAAAGGAAGAGTTTCTAGGCTCTCCCAAGACCAGACTGTAAATTACAGAGGTTAAATTGTGCAGGGCAGACACCAGGGGTAGTCTCCACTGGGAGGGGAGGGACAGGGTTTGAATCGCATCCCTCCCTGGAACCAAGATAGTTTGCCTGCTGGGGGTCTGGCCCCCTGAAGGGAGTCAGCTCTCCTGGCAGGATGGGGGTGGGTGGAGAGGCTTGGCGTCACCCAGGCCCTCAGCAGCCATAATAGGGCAGAAAAGTCTGTACTCAGCATACAGTTAGGAGGGAGGGGCTTCTATAAGATTCCGGAAGATAGGCGAAAGTTAGTGCATCTTTACTGCTGGGGTATGGATGAGCTTTGCAGCCTGCGGCCCTGAGTTCAAATCTCCGCCCCCTCTCTTGCAATCTGTGTGACGGTGGGCAAACAGTTCACTGCCTCTGAACCTTAATCACCTGATATGTAATGTAAGCTAAAAGCAGCAATACTTTCAGGAGGATGAGGAGAAGTAAATGAAACAGTAGATGTAAAGCATAGAAAAAAGTTCCTGGCACCGGCGGTGGGGGAGATTAGTTCCCTTTCTTTCTCTGTCCCAACTCGCTCTGTGGTGTTAGGCACCCTGAGAGAATAGAGGGGCATAAACCACAGGCTCTCACTTTATGACTGAAACAGAGAAGAGGATCATCCTCCTGAGCCGGACACAGTGGCACTCCCAGTTGGTGTGTTTATTCCTTGTTCGACTAAATGATATGTGTAATTGGGTTTCTACCTCTCTGCTCTGCCTCGGGTATGGTGCTCAGGGCCCAGCAGTGAAAGAGAACAGAAATGAGAGCTCCTGGTAGTCTGGATGCCTCATGTGTGCTGGCTGGGGAGGTAGGTTTCTATCTTACTCCATAGTCCCAGGTATTCCTTTGGCGGGGGGCGGGGGGGAGCCTGGAAACTCAGGGCTCGGTCACATTCTTACAGCGTCAAGTCCCTGAAATAATGAACAGACAGCAAGGACCCAGACAGCACAGTCAGTGATGAGAAGCCCCAGCCACACCTGAACAAACTAGAATGCCATGCTTTCAAAGCCCAGAAACGGATGGGCCCCTCCTTCCTTCTGCATCCAAACCCTTAAAGTGAACAGGTCGCCAGGGACTGACTCAGCGCAATGGGAAGAGGAAAATTGGAGGTTAGTCACCACTAAAGTACACACTATTGACTTTAACTTTGCAATCTGGATGGGGGAGCATTCTGGACAATTTTCCACCCCCTGGCCTTTAAAAAGGGGGATGCTGAGAGCCTCCCCGCCCTGCCTTCTGGTTCTGGCTCCTGGAGTGGCCTCAGCCTCTTCAGTGTAGTTGTTAGCTGTGCCCGGGGCTGCAGGTCTGGGGCCAGGGTCTGGGGCCCGCTTTGAGCCACACCTGTAACGTCGGAAAAGAGGGCCGGAGCTTCTGGGAAGCTAGATGGCATGGTCTCATTTGCACAAATCGCTGGGAGGTCCCTGGAGTTCTCTCCCACTTGGACCACATGGACTGGTGCTTTCTCAACTTCCCTTGGCAGGGAATTGCGTGAGTGTCGTCCCGGAGCCTCATCACCGCAGGGCTGCAAAATATTCACAGAAACCATGGTGGGACTGGCCCAAAGCCGAGCTTAGAGGGGAGAAAAAAAATACCAAAAAAACCTAGCATGGCCTTGCCCAGAATCTTTTGGGAACGTGGCCTCTGCCTGCATAAAGACCTGCCTCTGCACTGGGGTCCTGAAGTGGAGCACGTCCAAGGTGGGGTGACACGAGGTGAGGGAGAGACTACTGCTCGGCTGCCATCCGCGAGCTGGAGGAAAATGCCAACTGGCTATTGGTGCTGAGCCTTTCTGCCAAAAACAGATGGCTCTGAGGTCAGCCTTCCAAAGGCCTTCTAGAGGCCGCAGCGAATGGCCTCCGACAGAAAAAGGACACCTGAGCCCCTGCAGGGGCTCAGACAGTGTCAGCTCCTTGAGTCCTCGCCACAACTCTGTGAACGAGGTACTGGCATCATTTCCAGTTTTCCCCGAGCGTCACCTGGGCCCAGAGCAATGATCTGCAGCAACCGGAGCCAGATTCTGACGCTGGCCGGCTCTGGGAAGGTGCTGGTAGCCACTCAACAAGCTGCCTCAGAAACACAAGGAGCAGGTGACTCATGTCACCCTAGGCTTTCAGAGGCTTGCAGGTAGCTAAGGGCGTGTCGCCCTGGGAGCCATCACACTGAACCAAGAAGACCACGTCTTGGGGCGCCTGGGTGGCTCAGTCGGTTGAGCGTCCTACTTTGGCTCAGGTGGTTTCGTGGGTTCAAGCCCCGCGCCGGGCTCTGTTCTGACAGCTCAGAGCCTGGAGCCTGCTTTGGATTCCGTGTCTCCTTCTTTCTCTGCCCCTCCCCCACTTGCGCTCTGTCTCTCTCTGTCTCTCAAAAATAAATAAAATGTAGAAAAAAAATTAAAAAAAAAACCACATCTTTATCCCTGCGAGCTCCAAGTCCTTGCGTGACTCAGATTTTACTGGAAAGGGGTAACGGCTTGCTAGGACTGGGAGTAAACGACAACAGCAGCAGTAATAGTAATGGCTCTTGACAGTTCACTGTACCATCAGCCACGCTGACTGGTGTCCTCACAATATCTCCTTGACTCTTCACAAGTACCCTCTGTGGCTGGGATAGTGTTCTCTCTCTTGCGCAAACGTGGAGATGTGGGCTCCGAAGAGTTAAATAACCTGGCCGAGGTCACTGCTTATAGATAAGAAAGCCTGGCCTCACACCCAAGAGTGCCTGGCCCCAGGAGTCGAACTCCTAATAGTGGTGGCATGCAGGCTTTACTGCTTTTATATATAAATATATATAAATATATAATATATATAATATATAAATAATATATAAAATATAAAATATAATAAATATAATAATATAGTAAATAAATATATAATATATATATTTTTAATGTTTATTAATTTCTGAGACAGAGACAGAGCATGAGCAGGGAAGGGGCAGAGAGAGGGGGAGACACAGATTCCAAAGCAGGCTCCAGGCTCTGAGTTGTCAGCACAGGGCCTCATGCGGGGCTGGAACCCATGAATCATGAGATCATGACCTGAGCCAAAGTCGGACACCCAACCGACTGAGCCACCCAGGCGCCCCAGGCTTTACTGCTTTTAATCTCCTTGGGAGGATTAGACAAACCCGGCAGGCATTTGGGCCTGTGCCCAGGGGCCTGTGAAGAATTGTCATCATCTCAGAGGGGACATCAAGGCACACCGAGGTCGCTCTCCCACCCTGGCTTCTGTGATGTCTTCCGTAGGGATGTGGAGATCCAGAATGTTCCCCACCTCTGACGTTTCACGGACTTTAATCTGGGGATTTCCCTCATGGGTCAAGAAGAGGTGACATCTGCATGCAAGCATGCGTATGCTTTAAAATCAGGAATAGGGCTGAAAGACAAGTAGTAGTTTTGTTTTGTTCTCTTCCTACATTTGCAAAGCTAAATTAAAACAATAGGGCTTCATATTTTTATTTTATTTATTTATTTAACATTGATTTATTTTTGAGAGAGAGAGACAGACACAGCGTGAGTGGGGGAGGGGCAGAGAGAGAGGGAGACACAGAATCTGAAGCAGGCTCCAGGCTCTGAGCTGTCAGCACAGAACCCGACATGGGGCTCGAACCCACGAACCGGTGCTCAAACACACGAACCGTGAGATCATGACCTGAGCCGAAGTCAGATGCTTAACCGACTGAGCCACCCAGGGGCCCCAATACTATACAATAGTTTAAAAGCATCAGGTAGATCTAGACTGGCTGTTGTGGCCACCAAGACAATATTAGGTGGGGAAAAAAAGCCACAGAACAGTAATTCTATGATCTCCTTTGTATTCAAATTCACACATAGGTACAAACACATGCACATACAGAAACAGAAGGCGCACGGTTCCCGTGGTTCCATCTGAGAAGGGGTGGGAGTGTGGGCTTTCCCATCTTCCTGCACATTCTTATATTCTGATTAAATCATTTGCAGCAAGAATGTATTTATGGACTACGTGTGTGTGTTTTAAGAACTTCTATCTGACCAAAACAGAAAATATACTTTACATATATATACATATCAAATAAAAATATAGCATATAGATCCCTATATCTGCTCCTAGTCTCTGGCCCCCAGGGTCAGTGAGAGTTCAGCATGGCCTCCATGAACTGGAACACTGTCTGAAAGCCCTAAGATGCATTTAATAGGAATAAATGCAAATCTCACTTTTAGTTTTTTAAAAAATCAATTGCATAAATGCAATTAAAGACTCAGAATAGAATCAAATCTTAAAATAAAAGATGAAGACTTTGCTTGATCATAAGTCTTAGTATGGGCATAACAGTGGGATGCAGATTTTTAAAATAGTCCCCAAACCTTAGTTTGTATTGAAAGAAACACTGTGTGTCTGGTGGGAAGTAACTGTGTCCCCTTGTGCTAGACAGGCTGTCACCTTTGGCAGTATCGTGTTCAGCTGCAGGGACATACCTAGGCATATTGAAAAACTGCATTGTCTAGAAGGCAGAGATAAGCTGGATAAAGTTCTGGAAACCAAGTTATTCCAAGGATGATGGAGGCGACTGGGGTGTTTCATAGTTGGTGGAGGGATGTTTCAGTGGCAGCACAATAGCCATCTTCAAACATGTGAAGGGCTGTCGTGTGAAAGGGAAATTAGTTTTGGTTTATGTCTCTCCAAAGGGTAGCTCTAAGTTCAGCAGAAGACAACAATGTTCACTCCACATTCTTTCGTAACACTGGGAAGAAACTTTCAACATCGAGAGCTTTCTAACCAGAGCAGTCCAACCACAGGAACAGGCGACAGCTGAGAAATGACCACTTCCTTGGTAGAATGGGAAAATCCTGTTGGGGGTCAATGGTCAACAAGCCAACGTACAATTATCCAACCCTCGTGTTCCCTTTCGGCAATGTGTAGGGGAGGAATAACCACTTGAGTTATTTATCTACCAATTATTTTCTTCAGCCTGGATGTGACTACAGTTCTTGACCTGAATTTTTGTTCCTTTGTGGAAAGAGAAGAGAACATGTGAGGGAATACAGATCTAACCCTAAAAACTAAGAGGTGAATGGAGTAAAAGAAGACTGGGATCTGGATCCTCAACCAAGAATCTATTCCAGATTGGGAAGCTGTACCAATCAGCATGCCTATGGCTAGATGTTGTCAGCTGAACCCCACTGCACATTTCTGTTTGCCTGTTTGTTTGTTGTACTTTACTTGCTGTTGCCTTATGCATTTTCTTGGTAACCTGGTAAATATTCATTTTTTAGGAAACAAAGATGAAAAACCATATCCTTCACCTGCCTAATGATTTTCTCTGCCCGATCAAAGGGTTAGGAAATTTTAAGTTGTTTTCTGTTGACCAAGGAAGGTAGTGGACAGCAGGCTTAGTTCTACTGTCAAAAGGGTGAGTTTCAGGAACTGGATGGGGTGATAGTCAAAACTCAGGGTACAAATGTACAGAAGCAACCCCAGACCTTGGCGTCCCTTCCCTTCCTCTGAAGTCATCACTGTCCTGAGTTAGAGGCTGCTTCACCCCACAAACACTGAGCAGGAAAGTCCCGTTGGGTGGGAGCCCATACTGATTGCCGAGGTTATCTGTTAGCTCCGGCATTGGATATTTTGCTCCTTTGTCTTTTCTTAGTTGTTCTATCTCTCTGACCCCTTTTCTTGCTCTCTTCACTCCTCTTCTCTCCTCTGCCTCTCACTCTTTATTGTCCTGTGAGAGAGAAAAGAGCAGTAGGAGGTGGGGAGAGAGGGGGACGAAGGAGATGGTGGTAGCTTGAGGGAAGAATGGAGGTCTCGGAGGGAATGCAGGAGAAGTGGGATAAGAGTGGAGCCAAGGAAAGGGGGAAGGAAGGAGAACGGGTGAGAATAAAGAAGGAAAAATTAAGAGCAAGGGGAACAAAGATGGCGGAGAAGGAAAGAAACCATAGGAAGCATGAAGAAGCAATCTGAGAACTGCACCCCTGGCTACTTTTATGCAGCGCAAAAAATTTTAAGTGGATTGTCTCCTGAAAACAAGAACACAGTGAAACCAAGGGCAGGAGCTGTTTACATATTATGTTCCTTTTATCTTCAAAAAGAATTGGAGGAGATCATAGGCCCAGATACACTTAGAGCATTCAAAGAGTGAGGGCAGCAAAGAAGGGAAGGGTCAAATCAGATAGCGCTGAGGAAAACCATTCCCGTGGAGCACAGATTTTTTCTTAGCCCCTGGACTCCAAGAAAACCGTATCAGATGAAGGACTCTGCAGGACTCATCAGTCCCGGGTTATTTTCACTGTCCTTTCTTATAAGAGACTCTCAATAAAAACTGAGAAGACATGTAAGATCGTAAGGTTACAAAGATATTTCTTTCCCATGCTCCTAGTTTTTATTCTTAGTAACTTTTAACTTTTTCTTGAGTGTCTTTTAATTTTGATACTATTTCAAATTTACAGACATGTGGCAAGAACATCACAAGGAACTCTCATTTACCCAAATTCTCCAATTAGGGACATTTTACCATGTTTGCTTTATCATTTTCCATTCTCTCTCTCTCTCTCTCTCTCTCTCTCTCTCTCTCTTCCCCCCCACACCATCCCCCGCCCATCTTTTTGCCTTGAATTGTTTGAGACTAAGTTGCAAACACTGATGCCCATTTACTTCTAAACACACATGAAAGTATTTGGGTGGGAACCCGGAACAATACAGGGTAGCTTTGTGGCTGTCACTGATACCAGACTATAGGGAAAGAGCTTAGTGGGGCACTCCATTTGGAAGGGGAGGAGGGCTAAGAAACTTACCTTAAGCTGCACTGTTTTCTTCGGTTTGTTTAGGCCAATAAAATCAGCAAAATCTTCCAAAGCAGTTTCTTCCCACGCTTGACATGGAATTGAGAAAACATTAGTTGTTCACATCAAATTTTAAAAAAATGAAAGGGGAGATGGTTTTGGTAGGTAACGCTCCTGGCCCCACTGTCTCATTCTAAGAGCTCCGAGGACCACTACTACTTAATACAAAGGCAGAGGATCCGGACAATCATTGCCAGCATGCACAGGGCTTTGTTGATCCTAAAACACACTTAATTTTTTTTAACGTCTGTGAAATTAGAATATGTCTTATTAATCAGTGGCATCATTACAAATGGCAACCCCCACCCCCGCCTTTATATTAATGCATAAAATAACAGTGCATCCCACCAATGATAGCTTCTGAGATTCGATGAAATGAGATCGATTTTTTTTCTTTTTTTTTTAGCTCTATGCTTCTTAGCCTCTGTATTACCAGGAAGAAGGGAATAGAAGGAAGTCAGGTGGGGCACAGGATTTGGGTGTGAACTCCTAAGAATGCTCTCAATTCCCGGCACGTGATGTCAGCTTCCTACTGCTGCTCCCTCTGCCATATTCTCAGTTGCCTCGGACACCTGGTACATCTCCCGATCTCTGTTTCTCTGCCTACTAGCACGGGTCTGATTACTGATTCTTGCGCATCCCCCATGTCAAAGGCTTGCCAGAGACTGTTTCTTCTACTCCACTCTCCTCTCAGGGCCTGTGTATATGTGTGCTTGGAGGGGCTTGGAAGAGCACAGGGTTCAGCCACGAAATTGACACGGGGATTCTGCTAAAGGGAAAAAAGCCCATCAAGAAAACCAACCTCTGGGGCGCCTGGGTGGCTCAGTCGGTTGAGCGTCCGACTTCGGCTCAGGTCATGATCTCGGGGTTTGTGAGTTCAAGCCCCGCGCTGGGCTCTGTGCTGACAGCTCAGAGCGTGGAGCCTGCTTCGGGTTCTGTGTCTCCCTCTCTCTCTCTCTGCCCCTTCACCCCCCTCTCTACCAATAAACATTAAAAAAAAATTTTTAAAAAAATAGAAAACCAACTTCTAGCCTGATGACATAAGGGTCATTTCCTGGCTATTGGCTCCAGGTGTAATGCATCTATCTGATTTGCTGATTTAAAATGATGATGATGATGATGGTGGTAGTGGTGGTAATAGGTTTGGGGTATCCCTCAACCCATAAGGGAGTAATGGACAGAAGCGAGACACATGAGGACTGAGGGGGGCTTTTATCTCTGGCTTCCTAGCATGTTCCCTCTTCCCCCATCCCTCTTCTCCTGATACCCGACCCAGACCATTGGCCACAAAGGTGGACATGTTGGAGTCCTTCCAGGACTGCTCATGGCCAGCTTTCCTAGCACATAAAGAGTCTCCAGAACATAACCCAACCGGACACCAGCAAAATAGGGATTGGGGAGAGCAGCCCCACGTCCTTCCATCCTGTAAGGTACCACGGTTACCCTTCCCTGTGCATGAGACAGTACATTCCTGTTCTGTTTAAACAAGCTTAAGCGGGATTTCTGTTCTTTGGAATCAATACAATACAATCTGCTTTAAACTCTCTCTCCAGCTGAGCTGTTCTTTTTGAAAGTTATTTGCACCAAAACAATTCAAGTTTGAGATTTGGGCGGGGGCTATTCCCATACCCTGGTTGTTGACTGAAAGGAGATACCAGGCCTTAAATCCTACCGGCTTTGGTTGAGAAGTTTCGTGGATAACTAAAGAGCCTGCTGGGGATTCTCACTAGAAGGTGGGCCCTACCTTGGGCTGGCCACTTTGGATTTACCCTAGGTCTCTGTCAGGTACCAGCTGGGTCCTCTAACAGAGGTCTCTATACCACAAAGTCAGAGAGAAACTGAGGCCTGCAAATTCTGAAGGTGTTAGTAGAGCCAGTCATTCTGGTTTGTCATGATCGATAAGGACCTGTCTTTTTGACAGCATTGGCTCAGCTGGTTCCTCTGTTATTTATTTATTTATTTATTTATTTATTTAGTACGTAAGTATTTCCCACCCAGTGCAGAGCCCAATGTGGTGGTTGAACTCACAACACTGAGATCAAGATCTGAGCTGAGATCAAGAGTGGGACGCTTAACTCACTGAGCCACCCAGGCACCCTGGTTCTTCTGCTTTTTTAAAGCATGTGCTAGAACAAGAGCTGAGCCCAAGGCACCACAGCTTGGAGGCTATGCTTAAACTATGTGCT
Organism: Panthera onca; assembly: GCF_046562875.1. Classification (NCBI taxonomy): domain Eukaryota; kingdom Metazoa; phylum Chordata; class Mammalia; order Carnivora; family Felidae; genus Panthera; species Panthera onca. The sequence continues at coordinate 31,099,753 of NC_138341.1, read as the reverse complement.
ATGGCAAGAAGGCATGCATCTAGGGGCACCTGGGTAGCTCAGTTGGTTAAGTGTACGACTTCCGCCCAGAGCATGATCTCACGGTCTGTGGGTTCAAGCCCCCGCATTGGGCTCTGTGCTGACAGCTCAGAGCCTGGAGCCTGCTTCAGATTCTGTGTCTCCCTCTCTCTCTGCCCCATCCCTGCTTGCACTCTGTCTTTCTCTTAAAAATAAATAAACATTAAAAAAATTAAAAAAGAAGGCACGCATCCAGTTTATCTAAAAACTATACAGCATTATTCAGGAATTATTAACCGGTCTTCAGAACAGCCTTGCGTTCTACTTTTGAAAACAGTAATTTACTTGGTTTAAAGGCAACCTGCATTTGCTCTGCTTCCCATAGAGATACTGTGCTAGAGGCTTTCGGGAATGTTGATAGCTCAGAATTGGCATTAGCCCATAGACAATTCCCGTCTACTAAATTAAAGCCTACTGAGAGATTGATGTGTTCAGCAGTCTAGAACTGAATTATTAGGCAAGGGTCTTGCTAAAGCTGAACATCATAAGGTTATGAAACTCATTTCCAAGGATGTGTAGGCCAACACAGCTCTGAGAAACCAATGCTTACTTACCCAGTTGCTCAAAAACCACCTCATCAGGGATCTGAGTACTCCAGTATAGGCATGAAGTCCTTTTCAGAGGAACTCTCAAAAACTACTGAATGGAGACTTTTACAAAAAAGTGTTTTCTTATCAGGTCAGATAGTTTATTGTTGGGTTTCAGTCTCTCACAAAGCCTGATTTTCAGACACCTCTTTATGCTTCTTTAAAATTTAACCACTTATTTCAAGGGCAGCTATGAGGCATAGTCCCTAGGCCTCCCTCATTCAAAATCCATTTAATTGCAAAAGGTGACCACACTATTTCTTCTTTGTGGTCCTCAGAATCCTCACTTTGTAAACAAAAACAACCATTTAAAACAACTCTTCCAGCTGATTTTTTTTTAGTGTTTATTTATTTTTGAGAGAGAGACACACACACACAGAGTGCAAGCAGGGGAGGGGAAGAGAGAGAGGGAGACACAGTCTGAAGCAGGCTCCAGGCTCTGAGCTGCCAGCACAGAGCCCCATGCCCGGCTGGAACCCACAAGGGTGAGATCATGACCTGAGCCAAAGTCGGAGGCCCAACCGACTGAGCCATCCAGGCTGATTTTTTGTTTTAAAGGCAGGCAGGAAGCCTTTTTTTTTTTTTTTTTTTTTTTTTATATATCTAAGGATTTCCTTCCACATAAACTTGTATTGATGGATCTGGAAAAGGACTCGGTGGCTTCACATTCTGGTTTCACCTCTTGATAGCAGGTAAGAGGTGGGGAGGGGAGAAAACCATCCCACGGGTCATGCAAGCATTTCAATCACTTTCTTGAAAACAGGAATCATTTAAGATTATACTGTATGGCTGTAATCGTATTTTTACAGCGTGTGTGAGATCTTGGTTAAGTCACATAACCTCTCTGAACCTCACATGTGTAAACGGAGACACAATAGAACGATAAAGATTCCCAGCACCCGTAAAACTCAAAGCTCTGGGGGTGTCACGTGGTAAGCACTCAACTTTGACGCGGCCACTTGAAGATCCCGGAGGCCCGGAGATACAATTCCTACCTGGTTAACCACCAGCCGTCCCACCCTTCCCCAGCCTTGCAGAGAAGACCTTTTCTCTCCAGGGTCTTGAAAATGCTCGGTACCAGCCAGTAAGCAAGGACGCCTCGGGCCGGGGAAGCTACCGCGGCTCCAACGCCTGCGGCTTCCCCTTTGAAGCAAGCGTTCCCATATCGCGCTCACACGCGCTCGGGGCACTGGTCCGCCTGCCTGACCCGCCGGGATGCGTGCGCCGCGCTGGGTGGTGGCGGCCTCCACCCATCCCTGGGCCGCCGCCCCCGCCGCCGCCTCGGCGGGGCAGGTGCCGTGAGAAGCGCCGAGGGATATGACCGGAGACGACTTTCCAGGAGCCGCGCACGCGAGGCAAAGCTCCGCACGCAAGGGGGAGGCGACTGCAGAGGAAACTTTTCAACCCCATAAAGTTCGCAGGCGCGCGATCTGCCTCCCGCTCCTCCTCCCCCTTCTCCCTCCCCCCTCTCTCTGCTCCTCGCCCCCCTGTTCGCCCCGGCTTGGCTCAGCGGCGGCGCTCGGACTCCGCCAGCGGGGCCCCGAGCCTGGCAGTGGGCGGCGCCACCTGGGGTGGGGGTGGTGGCTTGCTGCGCGGGAAACCTCGCGGCCAGCTGCGCCCCGCCAGCGCTGGCCTTTGTGTGCTAAGGACGGTCGGGGCCCCGGGGCCGCAGCCCCGCGTCTTTCAGGGATTCTTGATCTCGCCGCCCGAGGTGGAAGGAGAACTTTGCGTGCCAAAGGGCCTCATCCGAGGGGCCGATTTGTTTGCAAGAACGTTAAAATAAAATAACTAGGGAGGCTGTAAGGCAAGCCGCCACAACCCGGCTTTCCATGTTCCCAAGCTGACAGGTTCCCTCTCCCGGCCCGGGGGCCCGAGGATTCCGAGCGGGTTTGTCTCGAGAACCAAGCTCAGTCACCGAGAGGGGGGTGGGGGTGGGGGTGAAGGTCGTGCGCTCCGGGAGGGAGGCCTGCTCCCCATGGAAAATGCCGCGCGACCGGCAGGTTCTGTCCCCAGCGCGCTTCCGGGAAACTGCACCTTCGATCGGGAGGGACTGATTAAGACTGGTGTTCTGGCGGACGGGAAGTTCGTAAAGCCAGGGCCGTCGGGGAGCGCCGCGAGCGCCTCGCGTGACCTCCCGAGCGCGGCGACCCAGGACTTGGCCCATCCCGGCGCCCCGCCCCCCGCAAGCCCCGCCCCCCACCAGGTTCTACTCCGCTACACACAGACCTTAGCAGCCAGATAGGAGGGGTGGCGCGTTCGGATCCTCTGGCTTGACTGTGTGCAAACGGGCCACACCTCTGCGACCCCAGCTGTCAGAGACGAGCGGCGGGCGTGAAGGCTAGGAGTTGACTCCACTCGTCGACCCCAGTCTCAAGTGCGCATGCTGTGAGAAAACCCCAGCTCTGCCGAGGCCCCAGGTGTAGCAGAGCTGGGCAAAGGGCTGGGCACCCTTCTCGGTCCTCATCCCAATCCCAGCGCCCCTGGCTCGGACGACACCTAGAGGCTCCAGAGTGGGTGTTCAAGCTCCCAGAGCAGCAGGTGTCCAGGCGAGGCCTCGGACTTCCTGGAGACGTCTTGCTCTCCACGAAGGCTCCAGCCCTATTTCGGACCCGGCCATCCCGCGCCGCTGGAAACCGCGCCACCTCGCAGGTCAGTCTATCCACGGAGCCGCCTTCCCCCGGCCTCAGGGGGAACTGAGAAGGGAACTGAGCGCCTCCGCCTTGATGCCCTTCGGGTTGTCCCCGAATTGCCGGAACCGCTACGAGGAAGGGGTTGGGGTGGGGACGGACAGTCCGGGTCACTGAGAGGACGCGCTCCTTCCCTTCTCCTTTGGGGAATGGGTTTGGGATTCGGGAAAGGCGCGTCCTCTGCTGCTTCCCCAGTGAGCCCTCCCTGACCTGCCCCACGCCGGACCTCCTCTCTTCCCAACAGCGCGAGGGAACCCGACGCCTAGCGGGTAGGGGCGTTGGGCGCCCGCTCCTTTCTCTGCACACCTGAGTGTCACGCCTTGGCCCTTCTCTCTCCAGCATGGCCACCGGCCTCGGTCCCGACGCTCCCCTGCAGCCGAGCGCGCTGTCCACCCAGCAGACCACGCTTCTGCTGCTCCTGTCGGTGCTGGCCGCGGTGCACGTGGGCCAGTGGCTGCTGAGGCAGCGGCGGCGGCAGCCGGGGTCCGCGCCGCCCGGCCCCTTCGCCTGGCCGCTGATCGGAAACGCGGCGGCGATGGGCCCGGCGCCGCACCTCTCGTTCGCGCGCCTCGCGCGGCGCTACGGCGACGTCTTCCAGATCCGCCTGGGCAACTGCCCGGTGGTGGTGCTGAACGGCGAGCGCGCCATCCGCCAGGCGCTGGTGCAGCAGGGCGCCGCCTTCGCCGACCGGCCGCGCTTCGCCTCCTTTCGAGTGGTGTCGGGCGGCCGCAGCCTGGCTTTCGGCCAGTACTCCCAGAGCTGGAAGACGCAGCGGCGCGCGGCGCAGAGCACCATGCGAGCCTTCTGCACGCGCCAGCCGCGCAGCCGGCGCGTCCTCGAGGGCCACGTGCTGGGCGAGGCGCGCGAGCTGGTGGAGCTGCTGGTGCGCGGCAGCGCGGGCGGCGCCTACGTCGACCCGCGGCAGCTGACCGTGGTGGCGGTGGCCAACGTCATGAGCGCCGTGTGCTTCGGCTGCCGCTACAGCCACGACGACGCGGAGTTCCGCGAGCTGCTCAGCCACAACGACAAATTCGGGCGCACGGTGGGCGCGGGCAGCTTGGTGGACGTGCTGCCCTGGCTGCAGCGCTTCCCCAACCCCGTGCGCACCGCCTTCCGCGAGTTCGAGCAGCTCAACCACAACTTCAGCAACTTCGTCCTCAACAAGTTCCTGAAGCACCGAGAAAGCCTGCAGCACGGGGCCGCCCCCCGCGACATGATGGACGCCTTCATCCTCTCCGCGGGGAAGGCGGAGGCGGCCGAGGGCTCGGACGACGGCGGCGCGCGGCTGGACATGGAGTATGTGCCGGCCACTGTCACCGACATCTTCGGCGCCAGCCAGGACACGCTCTCCACCGCGCTGCAGTGGCTGCTCATCCTTTTCACCAGGTAACACCTCCAGGAGGCGTGGGCCGGGCCTTCCTTTCCTCCCCTGGAAAAGGCTAGAATGTGCTGAGGTCGCGACGGACGCCCAGGGTTTGGGCAGGGTTTGGGGTTTCGCGACAGGTCCTCGTCTCTCGAAGCAGAGATCGCGGCCGGAAAGCGCAGCTCGGGAAGGCAAGGTGCGGGCTGAGACCGCGCGCGGCCCGCATCTTTGATCTTGTCGCCCGCTGCCTCTCCAAGTGGGGACACATTTGTGAGAGCCCCGAAAGGCAAGATCTTTTAAGTGTCTGCAGATCAGCGCCGATGTCTGCCTCCCTGACACAGCAGAGGCAAAATTGGCACGCTTCCGAAAGAAAGGGTAACGGGTAAATATGTTCAATAAACACACGAGCCTGATGGGCTCAGCCTGTCACCGGCGCAGATCCGAGGCCGCCCAGCCCCGGCGCTGCAAGCCAGCCGCGCGTCCGGGCTTTGTTCCCGGGCAGAGGAAGTGCTCGGAGGCCGGCCCCGCCAACCGTGAACCCGCACGGAAGCTTTAGGAAGGCGGCCAGAAATTAGCGGGTTGCGCTGGGTTAACGAAAACGCCGCGCTAGCAGTGTGAGAAGTGTCTGGGTAAAAAACCGGAGAAGCAGTCACTTTTACCGAGCGCAGAGCAGCGTCTCGAAAGGCAAACACGGTATCCAGGAGGCGCCCGCGGACGGACTTTTCTGGTCCCTGGGCCAGGCTTGGTTTGCGAGCCGGTCGGCAGTGCCCACCTTGATTAAGGTCGCCGACCTCTGGGAAGGAAGCCCTGCACGCAGGAAGCAAACAGGTTGCTGGCATAGGGTGTTGCCAGACGTAGAAACTAAAAATAAATTCCACATTGGACATACTTCTACTAAAAGATTAGCCATTGTTTATCTGACATTTAGATTTAACAGAGCAGCCAGGTTTTGTGGGCATCTCTGCTCCAGAGGCAGATGTCTCACTAAAGGCAAATTTTGGTTGCCTTGAGAGAGCAGAAATCCTGGTGTGCCATTTCGGGGGGGGGGGGGGGGCGGTGCTGAATTTGTTGGTAACCCAGAAATTGGAAGGCAAGGAGCACTTCTTTTCTTATTAGAATCCTGCAACCTGTGTGTCCTTAGACTGTGCAACTGCTTTTATAAATTGAAGTTTTTGTATATTTAAAATTGCTTTTCAGCATTAAGGCCCCAGAAACGCTATGAGCAATGAGCAAAAATCAAAAAGAAGTCCATAACAGATCAGGAAGAAGACATCCCAAAATGAGAGCAATGGGTCGTTTGCACCCGCCATAAACATTATCTTTAGAAACTGCCTTTTTTTTTTTTTTTCCCTTAGAGATTGAATTGGGCAGCAAAAGTAAATAAAACAATTTTGGAGTCACTTTCAGTTCAATGTAGCTGGTGAATACGTTTTTCTTCATTTTAGCGAAGACCGTAGGACAGGGGTTGGCAAATTACACTGCTCATTTTTGGGTGTAAGTTTTTTATCAAAATACAACCATGCCCACTCATTTATGTATTGTCTATGGCCGCCTTCATAGCGCAAGGCAGAGCTGGCTGGTTGTGACAGAGGGTTTGGTCTGCAAAGCCTAAAGTATTTACCATCTGGCCCTTTATGAAAAAGTTTCCAGACTCCTGAAGTATGCTATTCATGAAGCAGTTTTTTAAATCACCCATAATTTCATCCCATACATGCTTGAATTATTTTTCAGAGATGCAATAATTATTTACTTTATTTTTTAACTTCTGGCATTTTCACTTATTGTAATGGACATTTCCCCATCTTTTAAACTTTATTGTAGTGACTTTTGATGGTTACCTAATATTTTTGCCGTAATAACACCATTATATATAATCGCTTCTTTTAACATTGTTGACTGCCTTTTAAAAATTTTGACTGTTGTTGTAGTCAGATATGTTTGCACCTGTCGTTTCCTGCACATACATTTCTGGACATGGATTACTGGGTTTAAAAAAGGAGTGGGGAGGAGTTAACTCCTATGCATCTTGCTTAGTGCTAAGATTTTGTTTTCCAAAAGGACAGTACTATTTGTATCGCTGACAGTGAATAAGCATTACAGCTTGTACCATAATCTCTTGAACACTGGGAATTTTCTTTTAAATTTAGACGATCTGTACCTTCATCTGTTGGGATACCAGTTTGTATGAAGTGACAGCAGTGTGTCTGCTGGAATTAAAAGGAAGATGTGTGTGTTGGGCGGGGGAAGGACCCGTTTGGGGGGCTGCTTTTTTATTTGTATGGGTCCTGGATGGTTTTGCCACTGTAGATTTATTACCCCATGAAAACTTTTTAATGATATTTTATTACTATTTGTTTAAAGATAAATATATTAAAATTATATATTAAAATATTCTCTTTGACCTAAACGGTTTTTTTTTTTTTTTAATGATTTTAAAAGAAAGGAAAACATTTCCATGGGCTCCTGAAAAGTATTGTGGGTCCTTGGCATGGTCTGCTGTGCCTCATGGAGAAGTTGGCCTTGTCTGTTTGGAGCTTTTTCAGGCTGAGAAAACTTAGACTTTTTTCGACTTACAGTAGGAAAGAGCATTAGCCATGTGAGGCTTATTATGGGAAATAGAGCTATTAATTCATCCATCCCGTAATTTAGTGAGAAATTAGGAAACCATTTTAGTTTTTGTGTGTTTGTTTGTCTGGAAATGTTAATTCGGCCACTGATTCCGACAAAGAAAGTGGAATTAAATTGTCATGTGCTTTGTAGATGAAAGAAGAATTACTTTTCCCCACTCATTTTCTCCTTCTGCATTAACAACCAAACAGGTATCCTGAAGTGCAGGCTCGGGTCCAGGCAGAACTGGATCAAGTCGTGGGTAGAGACCGCCTACCCTGCCTGCAAGACCAGCCCAACCTGCCCTACGTCATGGCCTTTCTTTACGAAGCCATGCGCTTCTCCAGCTTTGTGCCCGTCACCATTCCTCACGCCACCGCCACCAGTGCCTCCGTCCTGGGCTACCACATTCCCAAGGACACGGTGGTTTTTGTTAACCAGTGGTCCGTGAATCATGACCCGGAGAAGTGGCCTAACCCAGAGGACTTTGATCCAGCCCGGTTCTTGGACAAGGATGGCTTCATCGACAAGGACCTGGCCAGCAGCGTGATGATTTTTTCAGTAGGCAAACGGCGGTGCATTGGGGAAGAGCTTTCCAAGATGCAGCTCTTTCTTTTCATTTCCATCCTGGCTCACGAGTGCAATTTCAAGGCCGATCCAGACGAACTCCCGAAAATGGATTTTGATTACGGTCTGACCATTAAACCCAAGTCATTTAAAATCAACGTCACTCTCAGAGAGTCCATGGAGCTCCTCGATAGTGCTGTCCAAAAGTTACAAGCTGAGGAGGACTGCCAGTGTGAGGCCAGAAGCAAGCTGGAATGTTAGAAGTACTCAGGTTTGGGGGGATAGGGAGTAGAATTTTCTAGCTCCTCTGTGTCACTTTCTCGGTTAGCCTCTAAAGTGAGCATAGACCAGCTGACCCCCAGATGATGTGCTTCACACATGTGTGCTCAGACGAGCACTGGGCTACGCAGGAGCTTCTAGAAGAGTTTTTTGAATCAAAGAATTAAAGGGTCCAAAGAATTTTTATGCATAAATCAAGGGCTGGTAACAATAATTTCTTGAGGGAGCATCCTTTGGATTTAAACACACGTAAGCATAGACACAAATGACCTGATGAAGAAGTGTTTCAGTAAAAATGCCTTTGTGGGTGAGATCCAAGATTGATGTTCTGTGTGCTGAGATCTGGTCCTTAGAAAATCACATTAAGCAAAGTTTCAAAATATATTGTTGAATACACAAAGGCAGATAATTTCAGTATAAGCCATGTGATTGAAGGTGATAAGGGAAAAGTAAAGACCAGAAATTCCTTTCTTCACCTTTTCAATAAAAAATAGTTTAGTTAAGCTCTAGCGTCTATGGATGGATTTATCTTTTTGCCTACCGATATGCTTTCTTTTTTGCAAAAGTCATAAACTCATTTGCTTACAGAGAAATTTAATAGTGGCTGATTTAGTGATTATAGTAAGTTTCAGTGATTTATGATGAATTTTAAAGTGTAAGTTGTTCAGCTGTAAAAAATTCCAAGTCGAAGTCATACCTCTGTTGGTGGCCAAAGTACAGAATTTCAGTTATGAGCAAAACAAACAAAAAACCAACCAACCAACAAACAAACAAAAACAAAAAACAAATCAACAACAAAAGATTTACCAGCCCAGCTAAGCTTTAAATGATGTGATTATAATGCACTGATGTCATTCAGTCTCGTACTTTAAAAATAAAGTCACCAAATACTATTCAATACATATATAATTATTCATAAGCAATATGTGTGTTATCGTATCATTAAATAGTATTATTTTTGTTAAGTAAAGTTTGAATAGTGTTTGTCTTTCCAAAAGAAAGACCAATCAAAAAGTTCGATTCAACCAATTTTGGCTCAGATACGGGAAACAAGCCTGTTTCGACATCATGAAAACCAAGTTGAAGCAAAGTCTGTTCTCTGATCCACAACTTGAATGAGAACTGAATAATTTCAAGATTGGGTCTGTACGATGTGTTCCTTATTATTTTACAACATATTTTCTAAAATTATATCCGCAATCCAGAATCGCCTTGTGAAATTGACGTAGTGAATATGCCATAATTCTAAACTCTTGGCATGCTTCAATTTGAATTTAATCGTAAAGCCATTCTGATTGTTGAGTTCCAGTCGAAGTTACTGGAAATACGGCCATTATTAGCCTGTGCAAGGCAGAGAAATTTAACCAGTGTCTGCCTGATGAATAGTGAAAAATGCAGTGACTTATCTGGATGTTCTCTTTATTAGAGACCAAGGGAGAAACTTCCCATCATAACAGACCTAGTTTTTCTTTTAAATGATGGTTTTTTTGTTTTTGTGTTTTTTTTTTTTTTTTTTTTTTTTTGTAATAGCATTCATGTCTGTGTTTGGAAAGTCAGAATCCGAAGGTAGTCTTGGGAGGCTGTTTTGAAGATTCCATTATGTTCCCATGGAGCTGATCAGATCAGGCGGGCTGTTCAGGATAGTCAACCCAGTGAGTGGTCACTTTGGAAACTGTGAAAACATAAAGCCTGAACGAAATGTATAGGTTCTGTTTATGTAAGGATCCTAAAAACGGAAAAAAAAAAAAAAGTGCTGGAAGATCGGAGGAGTACAAAGTGAAGGTTAGAGCTTTAACTTTCATTGCATGTGGACTTCAGAGGAGACATGCAGTGTCCTGAAAGCTTGCTTTTCCTACATTGTATGAAGATCTTTGGAATCTTTTCATCAAAATTGTAAAAGAGGAAGGAAGGAGTGTTTGGCGGTCGTGTGGAGGGGTGGTGAGAAAAACGACCGAGAAATGAAAAGGAAGAAAAATGGTTACGCATTTCCCCACGCGTTCCACATTAATTAATCTGCGGCACAAAAGTTGAAATACGAACATTTAGAAATATACTTTGTGGGCCAACGTTAAATCCCAAGTAGACTTTTAAGAAAAATCTACAACACAGAAGATCTGTTTTGTGATTTGGAATTATTTTAACAAAAATTTCATGGAATCAAATCTCATAGTGCTGCCTCTGGAATATGGAGAACTGTGCCAGTTATTTTTAAAGGCAACTAAATTCAACTGTAGAGGTCAGGCTTACCCAATGTGTTTAAGTTTTTTTTTGTCACCAGCTATTCCAAAACGTCATCACCCCCCTTGCCCTAAGCAAGGCTGAGACCATGCCCTAGCCCGCTGACTCTGAGACGTATGGTAGCAAAAGCAATCGTGTGCTGATCTGGACGCCTCATTAAGTCAACCAAATACAGATGTGCTGTGATCTTGTTTTGTGTGTGTAGGCTCAGTTCATCCAACAATTTTGGCAAGGGAAAAGCTCAGCTTATATACGAGGAAGTAAGGTGGGCTCTTGGAGGTTACCTGGCTTATTTAATACAGCCTAGTTGATTGTATATTTTATAACCTCGTTAAAGGAAGGAAAGCAAAACCAAAAATAAGCAAAAGTAACCACACTTGGTTGGAGACTACGATAATGAGGCTACTGGCTTAATCAGAAAACCTTATTTTATTTCTTCCGGAGAAAGAATCTGTTTGCTGGTCACTATTGTAGTCAGAATATCTGCTCCAGGTTATTGTAATAAAGTATATTGTTTATTAAATGCTTCCTTTATATATGAAGCTTTGACGTTGTAAGAAAATTGCTTTTTCTCCAAACAGAAAGATGTCTCAGGTTTGTCTTGTGGGTTATCGGAAAACTTTTTTTTTTTTTTTTTTTTTTTTCCCTGAAAGCTCTCATGTCTCAGAACTTAGCCTTCACCTGTGAAGTGTTATTATGGCCTTAACATTTCCTTATTAGATCTATATTAGATCAAATAGTTGCATAGCATTTATATTAATTTGTATGTTCTTAGCTATGATACACAGTGTGATACTTTAGTAGATGTTTATAACTCTATGATAGCTTTTTAACCATTTCTTATTTTTCTATTTCATCACTTATGCTTTTAATATGTACAGAGCAACTATAACACATAGTTGTAAGTGAAATCCATTTTGGGGACACAGCATTCATATGTATCTTTTGCTGTTTGATATGCCCAATTAAAAGCATTCTGTACCTGTAACTGTCTATAACAGGACACCATTGTCCAATAATAAAAATCACTTTCATAATCTTGTTATGAAGTTTTACTTTATGTTGTGGCAAATATAGCCTAATGTATCCATTCCAACTACTACTTGTGTTTGAATTAAAGTGTTGCATTGTGAACATTTTATCTGCCCATATTACGTAATAGGCTGCTTGCTTTTTTTTTTTAAATAGGCTTTCAGCGTTCAGTTTCCTACCAAATTCCTGATCTCTATGTTTCTGAATTTATGAGACCCAACACAGAAGTTAAAATTCAATTCAACAGCAAACACCTAGCAAAGTGGGAGTTAATTTTTAACTAAAAAAAATTTTTTTAACGTTTTATTTTATTTTTTGAGAGACAGAGAAAGCACGGGCAGGGGAGGGGCGGAGAGGGAGGGAGACACAGAGTCCAAAGCAGGCTCCAGGCTCCCAAGCTGTCAGCGCAGAGCCTGTCACAGGGCTTGAACCCACAAATGCGAGATCATGACCTGAGCTAAAGTCGACGCTCAACCGACCGGGACACCCAGGTGCCCCGAAGGGTTTTCTTTTTAATTCGGTTGATACACATTCATTCATTCATTTTGAAGGCACATGTGCCTTCACTAACAAATACATCTCAGGTCCAGTAAAAATAGGGTGGATGAGAGCATTGTGTCACATACTACGTGGAAATATTTTCTGCTGCCCTTTTTACCGGGTATAAGATGTGACGTCACAGGGCCTCTGCTGTGAACCCTCACAAGACGGCAGGGTGTGCAGTACCAAGGCCTCTTATTTCTCCCAGACCTAAGCTCCCATTACTGTGAACACAGGAAAAGAAATCGTGAAGCGAAACCACACACAATGTCATTGATACTTTGGCTTAACAGTATCGCTTCAGCAGCTGAAAGGTATACATTGGTTTAGGAGAAAACTCACTTGCTTTCCAGATGTGCTAACGCAGTATCTTCAAAATGGTCATAAAGGTTTAGGACAAATGAACTGAATTTTCCCCCAAGTGAAATCTTAACAAAATTGTAATTGGGGTCAGGTGTTTGCAAAAGTGTCTTGAATTCTCTCCAGCCAATCCACTAAACTAAAAGACTGGAGTGCGGGGTGGGAAATGCATTTGGCTTTAGACATAAGACAGGCCTGATGGTTGCAAATTCATAGAGGTTATTTCTATAGCCTTGAAGCCAGACCATTTTTTTTTTTTTTTTTTTTTTTTTTTTTTTGCACAAGCACTACAGAAATTTGGCTGTTAACAATCTCTTACCTCACCTCAGTGACTCACATGCTCTCTGCTTTCCAGCTTTGACCTGCTAGTTATGATCCACAGAGAAGGGAAGAAAAAAAAAAAAAGAACACATTCTGAAGCAATTATTTTTAATGGGGAAGATTGGAGAAAATGTAGTTTAAATAGATACGGGCAAGCTATCAGCAAACACCAGCTTATGTCTGCGGCTCCCAATACACTTACACAGGCTGTGTGGTCTTCAGGAACACTTCTCAACATGTGTCAGGTATGAGGGGAAGAAACGGAACTAGGACATGCCAAGCGCGTACTATCTTCGAATCACCATGCTAAGCATTATCGCGCAATAGTTCTCTGCAAGAGGCAGTCATGTAACTTGTCAAAAGTATATCTTCAGGAGTGGCAGGGTCTGGATGCCCCCCAGAGATGAACTGACTCCAAAGCCTGCTGTCTTCATGCTGTAAGGTGTCACCTCCCTGTGTGGCTGTGCTTGGGTGGACAGTCTAGCCTGTTTTTCAGTCCTGTGATGCTTGGGTTTCACAGCGGCACACATCCTTCATCTAGGGCACATTCCACACTATAGTCAGGGTGGAACTGGCATTGTGAACTGTCAGGAAGTTTCCCAATACTCTTCTCTTCTGAGAATAGCATCCTCAAACTGTTCCTTACAAACAAGAAAGAAAGAAGGGAGGGAGGGAGAGAGGGAGGAAGGGAGGGAGGAAGGAAGGAAGCTCATGCTTTGTTTTATAAGCCTAAAACCTCAGTCCTATAATCTGTTCGGGCCAGGGATCCTTGCCTGAACCAAAGGCCATCTGTAGGTTGGACCGGTTGCCCATGAAGTGGCCTGATTCAAGAACTCTCTTTGATTGGGGTGCACCACCCTGGATATTGGTTCATGTGACCAATCGGAACCTCTCCTGCTCTCGGCTAACTTGGGTAGGGTAAACACAGAAAATTAGCCAGAGGGAGTGCAAAACCAAGGCATGAATGAGACAGGCATGTTGACGGAAAGCCCGCCTTTGAAAATCACTTCCTGGAGCTCCTGGGACTGGCATTGGACCGCTTAAGATTCCTTTAGGTGATAGAGAGGTTAAATAAAGTCACTAACTAAATAAATATTATACTAAATAAACAACACGGTATTACACAAATTGCACAATATAATAGCACAAACCCAACAGCCACTGAGAGCCCTTCAGGTTGGAGTCCAACCTGGACTCCACCAGCCTGAAAAATCTTCCAGGCTCTTTAAAAAATTCTTAATTCTGTTTTTTATTCCCATCTGCTTACTTTTGTTTGTCTCCCCCTCTTGGCGCTGGATGGGTACTTTTTGTTTGCATGTGTTCCAGCAAAATTTGGATTATTGTTTTATATACATGTGGTTTTAATTTGTGTGGGTGCTCTCTAGATCTCATCCTGTTGCTTAGTCTTCTAAGTACAATATTTTCAATATTGTCTAATCCCATGGCTTCTAACCACTGCCTACTGCCCCTAGGGATTCATCCATCACATTTTTTCTATCCAAGTCTTGGGGATGGGCACCCAAATGGCCTCCAACTTCATGTGTCCCCAAATAATGCTGCAAGGAACATTTTCGTATATGTCCCCTTGCGGACCCGTGAAAAATGTGCAATACCCATTACGCCCATGATTGGAATTGTTAGGTCAGCAAGTCTGTGTCTACGTAATTTAAGGATTGTAAGCACACTCTCCAGAATGCCAACGAGCCACACTCCCGTCAGCTGTGCATGACGGTCCTCTTAAACCTACGTCCCCACCAACACATGGAATGACCTCCTTCTTTTTTACACGAAATATACCATTTAGGGAGGTATAATGCATTAAATCGATTTTTTTAAGAGATGTCTGCACTCACTTTTCAATATGTCCTGTAGATATATTTGCATTTATAGCCACATCTCCTCTCTCAGGTGTTACATTCATTAAAAGCAGGTACCAGGAGTCAACAACTTTGTTTTTGAATAGTTTTCATACAAATTATGAATGAACAAAGGAGTGAATTCTGTTAAATCTGCTTCTCAGCACTATACCTTCATCTTTCTTCAGACTCCATTTTCAGTCGGTGCCCTTGAAATCCGATCTCAGTTTCTTTTCCTTGCTTCAGTGTTAAGCTTATTTAAGGTTTTTAGGTTCTAACTCACTCTGAAACAAACAGAAATGCCAACGCTGGGTCTTCATCCTGTGGAGTGAACAATGGCTTTCAAACATTTTTTACCATAATCCACAGTAGGTCTATTTTGCATTATGACTTAGTATATACCTATGTATGTAATTATGAGCTTACATACTTATAGAAAAATAGTATTTTTGCCATTGTTTTGGAAATAGACGACATCTATTTCCAAATCTGTTTCATTAGTTTTCATTAAAAATGCACCGTGGGGTGCCTGGGTGGCTCAGTCGGTTGAGCGTCCGACTTCAGCTCAGGTCACGATCTCGCGGTCCGTGAGTTCAAGCCCCGCGTCGGGCTCTGTGCTGACTGCTCAGAGCCTGGAGCCTGTTTCAGATTCTGTGTCTCCCTCTCTCTCTGACCCTCCCCCGTTCATGCTCTGTCTCTCTCTGTCTCAAAAATAAATAAACGTTAAAAAAAAAATTAAAAAAAAAAAGCACCGTAATAAGATACCTCCACACACCTATGATAGAGGCTAAATTAAAATCCAAACACCTAATGATAGCAAGTGCTAGAGATAATGTCAAGCTACTAGAACTTTCAAACATTGCTGGTGGGGAGTCCAAAACGGTACAGTGTGATTCAGCAATCTCACAGCTAGGTATTTATGCTAGAGAAGTGAAAATTTGTGCACATAAAAGCTTTACATTAATATTTACAGCAGCTTTATTCATAATCACCAAAGACTGGAGATGACCTAAGTGTGTTGTGTCAGGTGTTGGCTAAACAAACCTTGGTTCCTCCGTACAAAGGACTTGACCCTCAGCAATAAAAAGCTGTGAACTCAACTGCTCTGTGCAGCCTCTTGGATGAATTTCAAGGGCGTACCACTGAGTAAAAGAAGCCATCCTCAAATGATTGTATACTGCATGAATCCAGGGATGGGACAGTCTCAAAAAGGCAAAATTAAAGTGTTGGCGAGCAGATCATGGTTGCAGATCGTGAAGGGAGGCTGTGACTACAGAGCCTCGATGGGATTTTGCGGGGTGGTTTCTGATTGTGGGCAATAGTTATACAGATCCATCGGTGTGTTAAAGTTTATAAAACTGTACATTACAATAGACTGAAGAATATTTGTAAAGGAGAGTTGGTCCAAATGAGCTTAAATGAAGCTGAATCGAGGTTGGCAGATAGCACAGCAGCTGCTGGCAGACGTAGAAGCACTGAATGAAGAAGGTCAAGTCCAGGTGTGTGAACCAGGGTCATGGCCTGTGTTGAGTCCTTGTAGGCTGAGGAAAAAGGGTGGTACCAGGTTCTCAGAGCAGAACAGGGAGGTAGTACACCAGCATCCGGAATGAACAAGAACAGCTAACAGCCGTGGGTTGGAACCTGCCACTCGGCGCAATTTAAATTCAATGCCTTAAGTGTTAATTGAGCACCTACTAGGTGGCAGGCACTGTTCTGGGCACTGGGGATATAACAGTGAGAAAGATACCTGGCTCTGAGCTCTTGGAGCTGATGTTCTAGTGGAGTGGGTGTGGAGAAAGAAATAAAATAACATTGTATTTTAAATAAATAAAATATTTATAAATTTCTGTATAAATTAAGAAAGAAGATTCCAGTTAATAGTAAGTGCTGTCGTGCTGTAAAGAAAATAAACAGGTGGTGTGTGTGTGTGTGTGTGTGTGCGTGTGTAGCGGGGGAATCTAGAATGAGCAGTCAGGGAAGCTTTTCTGAAGGAGGTGGCATGAGGGAGGAGAATTAAGGACAAGCATCCTCTTCCTCCCACCTTATGTGAAGGAAATAGCCAGCACTGAGTTTTCAGACAATAAATTAATTAAAAAAAAAAAAAAAGCTGGTTACAACTCATTAAATTGACTCTATGGTCACTAATGAGTCATAGCCCACAGTCTGAAATAAAATAATTTTAATACACCAAATGACAGATGTTGTTGGCAAGCCCTTAATTAGCTTTGGCTTTTGGTTTTGTCGCATGGTATCACTATGGTCCAGACGGTTTCCTGCCTTTGACTCCCAGTTCATGCGTGATCATATTCCCCTGGGAGCGCTGAAACAATTCCAATTCCTGGAGAATTACCAGCAAGCAGGCTCTCTACGTACGTAAGTTATGTTGGCGCTAACATTCTTGACAACGATGCTTTGAAAAATACAAGTTAAAATAGCCTGTGGATTTTTTAACTTCGCAGGCAGCAAAAGATTTCAGATGAATTCTTTGGAGCACTTAATGGATCTTCTTCTGGAATATTTCGCAGACTCTCCCGCTGGCCCTCAAGTGAAATGTTTACTATCTGTGGCTGAAAAGGATTGCCACTCTAACATCAGTGTGTTTGCTTGGAAGTTGGAGCAGCCTGGGGTTACGGTGTCCAGGGCCTCGCATCCCTGGAATTGTATTGCGTGTCTGGCATTGCTTTCTTTTTTTTTTTTTTTTTTTTTTTTTTTTTACATTTATTTATTTTTGAGACAGAGAGAGACACAGCATGAACGGGGGGGGAGGGGCAGAGAGAGAGGGAGACACAGAATCGGAAGCAGGCTCCAGGCTCCGAGCCATCAGCCCAGAGCCCGACGCGGGGCTCGAACTCACGGACCGCGAGATCGCGACCTGAGCCGAAGTCGGACGCTCAACCGACTGAGCCACCCAGGCGCCCTCTGGCATTGCTTTCTTTTGTGACTCGCTCTACTGCTGTCTCACTCAGCTCTGAGTTCAGGTCACACCCAGCTTTGACAGTGTCACACAGTTCCGTCCCTACACTTAGAGAAAGCTGCTAGTGTTGCCTTGAGTCTGGCAGGTTCTGTGCTGGCCCTTCTGATGCCCCCTCTGGTACTCACCACCCCCCACCCCCCCGCCTCCACTTTTCACTGCCTCGTCAGTGGGCCAGGAGTGCACTTCGGTTCTTCCCACTGCCCTTCCCAGCAATCATCATTTTAAGACTCTGCTTCTGCCATTTCCACAGCCTCTGAGCAAATCCAGTTGGCACTCTGCTTTCTTAGCGCTTGGCATGGACATTGAGGAAAAAAGTGGGGAAACACAAGCTGGACAAAGAGGGGGAAGAATAAAGTTGATTTTTTCACTGTTGTGTTTTCCAGTGTGGTTTCCAGAAACTCATTGTGCTTAAAAGTGGAGTGAGCCAGTTTGCCACTTAGTTTTAATTTTTAACTTCAAGAGATCGTTCTGGAAACATCTATCAAGGCTTTGTTAACAGAACACGATAAAAACCGTTCTCCCTCCTCAGTGCCCCCCACAGCCTCATTTTCTTTGTGACCGGGTCGTAAGGGGTTCAGCCCATGGTCTCGAGCTGTTACTTGGCCCTGCAGAGTTCAGCTCCTTTGCCATTTTCTTTGCCCAGCCTGCCCCCTGTCCCTCCCTCTAGCCTGAGCTCAGACCTCACCTTCTAAATGAAGCCTACCTTGACCTCCTCCCAGACACTCTCAGCTCACTTTCTCTTACTCCGTTTTTTCTGTTTCTTTTTTTCTTTTTCATAGCACATACCTCCTGTTAATATAATGTAAGTTTAACCTTTCCATCTTGTTTGTGGTTTCTTGTCTGTCTCTAATGGACCTCGCTCCACAGAATATAAGAACGGGCATCTTTATGTTGCTTGGAAAACGGAATATCCAATCATCCCGCTAAGGTTTTCTACACGACGTTTGTGTGATCTGATTATTGCCTAAATAAACAATCCATTCACACACACACAAAATGAGTTAATTATTGTCCTATAGGCCTGTGTTGTCTAATAAGATAGCCATTAGTCACACATGGCTATTTAGAATTGAAGTAATTAAGGGGCACCTGGGTGGCTCAGTGGGTTAAGTGTCTGACTCTTGATTTGGGCTCAGGTCATGACCTTATGGTTGTGAGATCGAGCCCCACAACAGGTGGCATGCTGGGTGTGGAGCCTTCTTAAGATCCTCTCTGTCTCCCTCTGCCCACCCCCCAACCTCAAATAAATAAATAAATAAATAAATTTAAAGTGATTAAGATTGAAAAAATTAAAGGTCATCTCCTCAGTCATACTGGCCATATTTTGGGTGTTCCATAGCCACGAGTGGCTAGTGGCTACTCTTATGGGCAGTACAGGTATAAAACACTTCTGTCCTAGCAGAAAGTTCTATTGGACAGTGCTGCTATAGATGAATCAGTTTGTCAGTATATTGGATTTTTTTTTAATTCAAGCGATAGCTGTCTACTTAGTGTCTACTCGGAGTAAGGTGCCATGATAAGAAAAATGTGTCGCGCAAGGAGGATTCAGAGAACGTGCCTCTTTCAGCAAGCGGGTCTGAAGATAAATACAGCATGAAAAGATATGGGTCAAAAGCCTTGAGATAGATACAGATAAAGTACTGCGGGAATTCAAAGGAAGGAGAGATTTATATTTTTCAGTTCAGGGTAGGAAATCAAGGAAGACTTCTTGGAGGAGGTGGGTCTGAAACAGAAAACTGCCCATTTCTGCACTTCAGAAGCTCAGAACACTCAACGCCTTGAGATAACTAGAGGAGACGACCTGTATAAGGAAATAACCTGGTGGGAAAGTTAATTCCCAACAAGGACATTAACAACGATAGTTCCCATGGCTTTGGAGTTCTGCCTTTACTTCTCCCTCACCTTGGCCTCGGGATGAGTCTTCCACCTGCAGAAACAAAGACTTCTGGTCCTGATGTCCTCTGCTTACACAGAGCTGAGAAGAGCAGGTGGAAACTAACAGCACTTGAATAGCCGTTTCTCTCATTCTCCACCTCTGTGTGGGAATTGCAGTCCCTGGAGACTCTTCTGATGCTGCTTCCTTCTATGGAACGAAGAAGTCTTGACCTAGAGAGCTATATTGTAGGATGATGAGTGATTGGATGTGATTTTTCGGGTATCTGAGATTCTCCACCTGGGCTCGTTTACCCTCTCCCCTGAGCCCATAGGTGCTGACTCATGACCAACGTGGCCTTCGCTCACAGGTGGAGAACTCAATACTCCCAGTGGAAAATAAACCCAGGTCAAAGGAACAAGGCATATGGGGAGAACAGTTATTTCCACAGAAAACAATGACATTTCTAAGAGCTGGTGTAGTTCTGTCGTGCCACTAATTCAGTTTGAATATTTCTGGAGTGCTTCATCGGCTATCGTTCAGCTAGCCACAATGGCCCCCCCACCCCCCCAGCCACCAGCCATCTAGATAGATGAGTCTTCTGTGTTTTACACCAGAGGTCAGCAGACCATGGCCCACGGACCAAATCTGGCCCATGGCTTCTTTCCTCCAGCTTGTGAACCATGGCTGGTTTCTACACTTTTAAACGTTGGCAACTATCAAAAGAAGAATAATATTTAGCGACACGTGAACATTTTTATGAAACTCATTTCCATATCCGTAAACAAAGTTATGCTGGAATACAACCGCATTCATGTATTTACTTTCTATGTTTTCCTGCTACAGTGGCAGAAGTGACACAGTGTGACCAGGTGGCCTGCAAAGCCTGAAATATTTACTCTGTGGCCCTTTACAGAAAAAGGTTGCCGATCCTGGTCCGGACCATCAACATCTCGAGGCACCGACGAATATTGATAATAACCTTCTCTTGCTTCTCAAGCTCTTTGTGGTTGACAAAACACTTCCCCGGGCACCATTTTCACCTGTGTCTTGAATTGTCCTGGGCTCTGCCAGAGCCCCGGCAGGCTGATGCTGCTTTCACAGACAGACGTGAACCCACGAAGCCAACTCCCCAAATGAGGTCATTAGGGAACAGAAACAGGTCAAAGGCATTTTTCACAACAGCCACGTTCAGGCAAAATTCAGACCCATGCAGTGCACCAGCATCACTAAAACAGAATCAAAAAGCAATGATTTCCCTCTTCCCAAACCATTTGGTTTCTGTAAGTTTATATCATTTGAGAGGGGGCCCTTCACAATTATGACACAGAGCCTAAGACAATGCAATGAATTAAATAAATGAAATTCTTCCTCTTATATAGTCACAGGGGACTCTCTGAAGTGCGTTTTGGGGCAATTCTCCTACGTTCTTATAGGCCGAGCATAGTAAATCCTGCGTAATGGTATACACATTTAGATCAGCCAGGCCATCATTTATTCACATCCGACTGATGCTTCTAAAGCATTGTTAAGCGCTGTTAGATTTTGTAATAAAAGAAAACTATTGTAAAAACAAACACATTTCCTGATTCAGCGGTGTTCATTCTCTCTGCTCGAGGAAACACACTCAAGCACCCCAAACACAGTGGGCTGGATGCGACAGCAGTTCCGCACGAAGCACTCCTGGAATAAAGGTTAGAAACTACCTAGTTCTCCCAGGGAATGTGGGGGAGATGAGGGTTAGAAACGGCTCCGCAGAGGAGGTGCCACCTGCACTGGGCCCAGAAAGATGCTTTGGGTTGACCAGAAAGACACAGTACTGGGGGAGGGGGATGAGAAGATTCTGGATGAGGACCTGAGGTATGGAAGGGCCTGTCTCGTTCCCTGCTGGGTCTCCAGGGCTGGGGACGGGGCTGGCGTCTCATGTGTGTGCAACAAATACCTGTGGGATGAATGAGGGTGATGTGCTTAGGGGTGGTGCTAATCCAGATGGAGTGGGGGTGGGTGTGTGGATGCTATTGGGGAACCATCGTAGGGACGGCATGTGGCTGACGTTTAACATGCTATTTCACGTGTCTGTGGATAAATATCTCGCCGTGGAACCCCTGGAAACAGCTTGTGCTGGTTCTTCAGCGGCATGTCTGAAGCTTTCTCCTGCTCTGGCACATGTGGTAGACGTCGTGCGCGTGTTTGACGTTCCCGTGACACCTCCAAAATGGCCCAGGGCATTCGGCTAATAGTACTGAGATGCCCAGCTGTTAATGACATGTCAGTAACAGCCACCTGTGGGCTGTGTGGTCTTAGGACTGTTGTATTTGGAAGGCACTATCGTTTCTCTCGCTCAAAAAAGCGTATCGAAATTCGAGTGAGCAAGGTCCCTTATTTTTAAGGGACCTTATTTGTGCTTGTTGGAACTTTATTTTTATGAGCAAATTACTTTCAATCTCCCAGTGAATTGAGATATAACAACTGTAGGCGCCTGGCTGACCCCGTTGGTTGAGCATCTGACTCTGGGTCAGGTCATTATCTCAGTGTTCGTGGGTTCGAGCCCCCTGTCGGGCTCTGAGCCAACGGCTCAGAGTCTGGAACCTGCTTCGGATTCTGCGCCTCCCTGTCTCTCTGCCTCTCCCCCGCTTGTGAGCATGCGAGCCCTCTCTCTCTCTCTCTCTCTCTCAAAAATAAACATTCAAAAATATCTAACAACTGGGTTTACGAGCCACTACTTTGTATTACAAAAACCCTTGACATTTATAGACTTGGCAGTCATGGACTTAGTGACTGAGGATCCATTCCGTATGGTGATTTTTCTGAAGCACAAATTTGAATCCCATGGCCAGGGAGGCCACAGGATGGGAGTGCCTCCATCAGCTAGTGAACCCGGCCCACTGCCCACCTGCTCGTGTCCACGTAGCATTAACATTTTCTACTTGACTTCAGAGTCCCTGTGATCCTTGGGAACTGATTGAGAGCAAAAGTTTGTAGAAAATGGCCCCAGGAAAAACAGCAGCTGCTGGTGATGACATTAAGACAGAGAAGCCGTCAGACAAAGAAGGATCCTGAGGCAGGTTCATAAATGCCTACGGAGAATCATTAAGAATACAAAGGTCACTCAAAATTTTCATTTCCACTCGACTGCATTGTACAGAGGGCATGTGAAACTCTGCTGCCGTTCACAAACACCTCCAGACACATCCCACCTGACTGTGAAGGGTCAGCCATATCCCTCAACACTCCCTTGGCAATTTGTTTTTGCTGTGAATCTGCGTGACCCTGAAGAAAGAGTTGGCAAATCAAAGATAAACATCAAACCAGACTTGGTCTAATTGCATGAATTCCAGATTGATGAAGCCTGAGCTAATGAGGTTTCATGCCCTAAAGGAAGTCTTAATCCTTGTCACCGTCACCGGGGCTGGGGATGTCTTTCCTGAAGAGGCTCACTCCCCAGGGCTCAGCCAGCCCCACGAGGCTGCGTTGCAACATGCTCCTCCTCTCTGCATCTCCGATCTTGTCACTTAAAAATAACGTGCCCGTGACACTTTCCAGGTTATTCTTCCAGGTGGAAGATTCACAAAAGCACAGGATTACCCATGAGCCTTCTTTGGATGCTGCTCCTCTCTCTCGTTCCCTTCTGCTACTTAGGCATCGGCCCCTGGGAGTTGTCCACCTTGAGTTGTGAAGTTTGGTGAATCTCTCTCATGGCCAGGAAGCTAGACTCAGGTTAAGAATTACGATTCAATTTCAAATTGTGATGCTCCTGTTGGGGCACATGGGGAGGAGACCCTAAATAATGATTTTAGGCATAATCTCCAAGGATTAATTAAGAATACATTTCACTTTCTTTTTTTTAACGTTTATTTATTTTTGAGAGAGAGCACCTATGCAGGCTCAGGCCTACGAGGGAGGGAGGGGGAGGCGGGTGGGGGAGGAGTAGGAGAGGGTCAGAGAGAGAGGGAGACAGGGGATCCGAGCAGGCTCCATGCTCTCAGTGCACAGCCCGACACGGGGCTCGAACTCAGAAACTGTGAGATCATGACCTGAGCAGAAGTCAGATGCTCAACAAACTAGGCCACCCAGGTGCCCCTACATTTCAGTTTCTTGAACTCATGTCTTTTAAATAGCAGCTTGCTTTCAGAAGGCTCCTGACTTTTAAGGTCTTTTTATATTAATTGCCTGATTTTTTTTATTTATGTAGATCCTATGGATAACAACATAAATCACAATAATTCAATAGAACAACATGTTATTATACCAATACAGTAGGTGAGGAGGTTACAGTAATCACTCAGAGCCATGTAGAGAAATGGTCCTTTGATCTTACTTTAAGAAATGTATGTGGGGGAGCCTAGGTGGCTCAGTCGGTTGAGCAACCAACTTCGGTTCAAGTCATCATCTCATGGTTTGTGAGTTCGAGCCCCGCGTGGGGCTCTGTGCTGACAGCTCAGAGACCGGAGCCTGTTTCAGATTCTGAGTCTCCCTCTCTCTCTGCCCCTCCCCTGCTCATGCTCTGTCTCTCTCTCTCTCAGAAATAAATAAACATTAAAAAAAAAAAGAAATGTATGTGGAGTTCATGTAGAGTCATGTTTTTTCTCAGTTTCAAGTTCATCATGAGGTGACCAGAAGCCCTATTAGACATTGAACCATGGTGGGATATCCACCCAATTAAAAACGAGATTGCATCCCCGTCAGGCAGGGCAGAGGCCCTATGGACTTTTGAAGACTCCATGAGAACATCTGAGATCTGAAAACAATGTAGTGGACTGGTTACACGGCTTGCTTTTTCAGGGATGTGAGAGGAGAATCAGAGAAATCGGGGCTCTCTGAGGGGATGGGTGCAAGGAGCTATGTGGTCAAGGGAAATCTTTTTTCAAAGTAGGTAATCCTTAGGCATTGTCTCTGCTGGCCACAGTGGTCCAAAACGGAGGGAGGAGAGGGGGAGGCAGGACAGAAGGAGCCAGTTGTAGGAGTGAAGTCTGAGGAGACAGCGGGTCATGGGGTGTGTGGCACGTGGGTATGCTGTGCCAGGATCACGGAGTTCGTGTCATGTGGGGCTAAGGGCCTTCATCAAATCTAGGGTTCGATGACTGCCCAGAGCCTGCTTGGGATTCTCTCTCTCCCTTTCTGTCTGTCCCTCCCACTCGTGCTTACTCTTTCTCTTTCTCTCTCTCTCTCTCCAAATAAACACATAAACATTTAAAAAACTTGGGGGGTTCAAATCTTATCTCTGCCAGTTTGTAGAAATGTATGAATCTGTGCAAGTTAACATCTCGAAGTGATCATCCCCTTATATGCAAATTGGAGGGAATAAGGTTTAAAATTCAAATCCCTACCCTGAGTCACACACACACACACACACACACACACACACACACGTGCACGCACAGACACGCACGCATGCTTGCACATGAGTCACCCATATGTGATGAAAGATTAGGTCCTCAATCTTTCCACAACTTGCCTTCTGTCATTCTCTGTCCTCCCAACCCTCATTGGCCTTCCCCCAACTTGCAACTGCTCCTTGATGCTGGTCTGCTGGGTCTTTACCTGCCTGGGACAAGATTGTGCGGGGACAGCGGGGAGCCGGCTGGGAGGGCAGGATGGCAGGACAGCCGGAGGAGAGGAGGGGATACTAGGAAGTGGGGGAAGGGGCGAGTCGGGATCGCTGCGTGCTTGTCAGACACGGTGCTGGTCATGTTTATATTCCTTGCCTCCTCTAATTCTCACAGCAAGGCCTGGTCCTTGGCATCCAGGGGCGGATGGTGGAACAGGAGACATTAGGGCCTTGAGAGGGCAGGGCTAGCCCAGCAGCCTTCCCTGCTATCTGTCCCGCCTGACTCCTCAGGAAACACACGGTTCAGCCTCAGAAAAAGGATGATTTTGTGGCGAGGGAGGAAGAGGGGTCTTTCTCATCCATCTGCAAACCTAATTCCTCTGTGAATGGAGGCAGGGCCTTCTGGTTAACAATAGGGGTGAAAGGGAAGGTGAATGTTTCCATCAACACAGAAATGATGTATCAGAGGAGCAGGGAGCGTAGGAAGGAAGGACCGTGCCCCTTAAGTAAAGGAAGTCAGGGCTTCTGAGAAGCAGTGAAAAAACAGGAATGCCCAGGGATGCTCAGGAAAAGCTTCACACACTTCCAGCCATGGCCCATCTGTGGACTTAAGAACCGGACAGTTCTGAGTTAGAATCGCGTTTTTGTGGCTCACTCGTTGTATGACCTCGGACAAGTTAGTTAGCCTCTCTGGACAATAGTCTTTGCGCTTGTAAAATGAGAACAATTCCAAACGACTAAAACCCCAAAGGACAATCCTAAAATGAAGATTGACCTTTCCAGGACAATCACGTGCATTACAATTAAATATATATGGTGTTGAATAGCATCTGGCTTTTCACTGTTGCTTGAAAAAATCATTACTGTATTTTCATTATCACTTAAAAATTTCAAATCAAGGTTGGGTGCAAAAATCCTTAGCTCCCAGGGGACACGGGCCTGAGCACCCCTTAGCGCTGAGAGGGGCAGAACCTCTCAGGGCATGGCTGGCACAGGAGATGCCAAGAAATGACAGGTGGTCTTCCGGTAGGGACTCCAGAGGGGGCTCTGGCGAGATCGAAGGGTCTGCTTCCACCTGTCCAAGGTCTACCTGTCAGTGTCAACCCCGTGGGTTTCTTGGAAGCCCCCGGTGCAATCAAGCCCCTTTCCCTTTTGATTCTTTTACCGAGCGCCTGCTAGGTGGCTGTGTGTACAAAGGCTGAAGATGTTGGTTTCTGTGGGCTGCACCACAGCTCAGGAAGATGAAAGGAAGCCACAGACCATGCCCCCCAACGCGGTGGTCCTTGCCCTGCCCGCCTGGGTGGCTCCCCAGTGCAGGATGCAGACAGCGGGCCGCAGCCTTGAGCCACGCAGGAGACGGTTCTGAATTTCCCAGAAAACAGCTTGCATAACACGGAGTATCAGTTTTCTCCTTGGCTCCTTCCCCCATGTACCAAGATAACCGAACCAGTAACACAGAACACTCCGTTTATTTGTTGGGAAAAACCAAAAACACCCCGAGGGAAGGAAGGCCAAAGTGCCTTGGAAAGGGACTGGCAGATCGCGGCAGCCCAGCCCAGATGTTCCCTGCACCCCTGGATGCAAGGCACGCCGCTGTGAAGGGCTCCCCTTGAGTCCAGGCTGAGGCCCTCCAGCAGAAAGTACCTGAAGGCCTCCCTCTGGAGGTGGGAGATTTCTGCTGGCTGAATGGAGCCAGTAAATGCCTTCTAAGGTCTAACTGGGGGAAGAAATGGAAAACAAAGAAGAGGATGAGGGAGAACAGAGAAGAGGCAAACAAAGGAAAGTAGCCAGCGCCCTGGACGCCAGACTTGCAAGCGAAGCCAAAACTGCCAGGCTCCAGAGGCTTCTACAGGCTTACAAAACGCTCCAAAGTATGGCATTTAATCTCTCCGTAAAATTCTCATTCCCTCCTCTTCTCTTTCTGGAAGCGCCAGATGCGACCCCCAGCTCAGGCTATCACTGCCCGAGCGATTTCGCCTCAGGGAGCTTGTGTTTTATCACCTGTAAAATGGCCATAATGACCTTGTGGGGAGAATTCGAAGAGCCAAAGTGTGAAAGTGTTTCACACGGCATCTTGCACGAGCAGTTTGTGGGTTTCCTGCCTTGACTTGCTTTCGGGCTCTCAGGAGCCAATGGGAAATGGAAAACGCTGTCAAACAAACTATGTGAATTCAGGAAAGACTCACCAGGATTCTGAACTATTTTCGAGACCCAATTAGGTCCAAAAAACAGACACGGATTCCCCAACTAGTGTGTGTGCCGCACGGGATACGGGGCAAGACGATGTCCTCTGTGCAAGGACTTGTGGAGAGTCCTTGGATGCCACCGCGCCCTTCCCCTGGGCTTCCGGCCGGTGGGCTCATTGCTGTGCCTGTCTCTGTGGTCATTTATTCAACCACCAGAATCGAGAGGAATAGTCAACAGGCACTTGTGTGGGCAACTTTTGTGTCACTACAGGGTTATGGGGATAAAAAGCAATGTGGAAACATCTAGGGAAGATGTAAATAGCCAGAAGAATCTCTATCCCCTCAGAAGGGAAGCGGCTAAAAAGTCCCATTTCTACAGGCCAATTATTTTGTGGTTATTTTAGTTAGTTTAGTTTAGTTTCAGAGAGTGAGAGCAAGCAGGGGAGGGACAGAGAGAGAGAGAGAGAGGGAGGGACAGAGAATCCCAAGCAGACTGCACTGTCAGTGCAGAGCCCGATGCGGGGCTCGAACTCAACGTACTGTGAGATCATGACCTGAGCCGAAGTCAAGAGTCGGGTGCTTAACCCCACTGAGCCCCCCGGGCGCCCCTATGTACATTTATTTAATCTAACAGAATCTTGTATGGCGGGAACTTTTAGCGCCATTTTATGAATGAGGGAACTAAGGCCCACAGAGTTTAAGTCCCTCGTGCAACTTTGTCCACGCAGCAAGTGCCGGGTCTGGATCTGAATCCGATTCTGGGCGCAGTACTTGTTTTATTTTATATCCTGCCACCTTTCCCTGGAAGCCTCAATTTATGGAAAACAAATGAACCCCAGGGAGAAAGCAGCACATTTTCCCCTGTGCTCTGCACACCTTCCTAATCTTTCTCTGGAAATAGATAACGAAGCCACCAGGACCCCCCAAGGCAGCCGTGGCCCATCCATCCGCACAGTGGATTTGGGGGCCTCATGGCTTTCCCAATCAGGCTTTTGCGTCTCTGCCAGCTCGGTATGGAACATCTCTGGGTCTGATCTCTCCCCTCAGGAACCCAAGAGTCTGTCTCTGCATGTGTTATCAGACCTGCTCAAGAGTTGCACATGTCAGCGCGGAACAGGAGAGCTTTGACGTTGGCCCCGCATCTAGGAAAGCCTCGCTGCTGCCCTGCTCTGGTTGGAGCTCTGTGTCTTTCATCAAGTCCCGCAAGACGCCTCGCCGCCTGCCAGGATGAAGGCAAACAAAGCAGGACACTGACAGGGTCAACGCTCCTCCGGGGACCTGCCTTTGGACAGGGTGTCGATTACTCTGTGGCTCCCAACCTTAACTTCCTTCGGGGGAGGGTATCTGGATTCTTGCTGGGTCTGCATAGTCCGTGGCTCCTCTGGAAACAAAAGGTTAACAACGGCGAGGTGAGTGCGTGCTCAACTCAAAGCAAACGATCGCCTCGGATCGGAGTCTGCAAAGCGTACCCACGTTTGTCATCTCGCGCCCTTCCCACCGGGAGCCTGTGAGCTGGCACAGCTGGAAGAAGTATTCCCAACAACACGTACTCAGCTTGCTGAGATCACGCCGAGCCGTGCCTCTGGGCTCCTGGCGAGACTGTCCTGCAGGTGATGGATGTTCCTAGATGACACCTCAGATCTCTCTGTGATGAGATCTCCAGGATTCTCTATCATAGGCACCTCTTTCTTTATCCCCAAGTTGGGCCCGTCAACAAGGCTCTTCCATTAGGCTCTTCGCTTTCTCCTTCTTCCTCTTTCTCCTTGTCTTCTTTTCCTCTAAGCCTTGAATGCCTTCCTGGTTGGCATGCCTTTCCCTGCTGTGCTATTCTGGGCTAAAGAGCAAGGGCTCCCAGTGAGCAGTTACTGTGTATGGCTGCAGACACAGTGGGGCACACTTGGAATGGAATGATCCGGGGATCGCGGGCGATGCCTGGACGCGGGGTTGTGGACAATGGTGCCTCGGGAGGATCGATCTCAGGAGGCTGCTGCCTCCTGCTGGCTAATAATTTTACAGGCTGGTCCATTTTTTCCCCGCTCTCCTTTTCTTCTAAGGGCCCACATACTGTATAATCCATTTTATGTGCCCTCTTTATCGTATGCCAAATTTACATGTGTATTTGGGTGCACTTAGGGCCATTCCATTCTGTTTCACTGATCAGTTCATCTGTTCATTCACAGTACTGGTTGACTTCTTAGAGCTTCATAATACTTTTTTTTTTTTTTTTTTCCTGTCTGGTAGGTATGGTTGCCCTTCATTACTTGACTTCTTCGGAATCTCCATAACTACTCTTGCTGTTGTTTTTCCATTTGAATTTTAGGACACAAAAAGAATCTTGTTGGTGTTTTAATGAGAATTACACTACATTTGTAGATTGAGGAAACTTTGATAACTTTAGGATGCTGTCTTCTTAGTCAAAATACAGTATGTGTTTCTACTTGTTGGGGCCCTGAGATTTCTGCTTGTCTATCAAGCAGTTCTTAGATTTATTCCTAGAAATTTGATTCTATATTGTGGTTATGGTAAATAAGGCATTACCTTCCATTACATCTATTCAGCTATTGCTTGCTACACACTGATTTATTATTACACTGTCTTAGCAAACTCTCTTATTTTTGAAAATAGTTCTTCAGTTACTTCTCTCAGTTTTTTTCGTGTGTACAGATTAATTTACCTACATAAATAACGATATTTATTATACTCTGTTAATATATTACTTCTAAATAGATACTGTCATTTATTTGTCTTTTTAAATTAGAGCTGCTACTTCCAGAACAATATTAAATAATAGTAGTGATTAATGTCATCCTTGTCTTGCTCCTGACTTCAGTACAAATACTTCTAAATTCTGTGTTAATAGCATGATGGACTCAGATAAATATCTTTTATCATTTTAAGAAAGTATCTTTTTATTTCTATTTTGTTAAGAGTTTCTTTTTTATTGTATTGTATTGTATTGTATTGTATTGTATTGTATTGTATTTTTAAAATGTTTTTATTTATTTTTGAGACAAAGAAAGACAGAGCATGAGCAGGGGAGGGGAAGAGAGAGAGGGAGACACAGAATACGAAGCAGGCTCCAGGCTCTGAGCCGTCAGCACAGAGCCCGATGCGGGGCTCGAACTCATGGAGGGTGAGATCATGACCTGAGCTGAAGTCGGACGCTTAACCCACTGAGCCACCCAAGCGCCCCAAGAGTTTCTTATTTAATCAAGAAAGGAGGGAATTCTATACTGTGAAATGTTCTATCTGTGTGTATGTTTTATCATGAATATTTTAGTAATTAGCATTTGTTGCTTATAAATACATGAACATCAATATGTGGAGGGGATACCAACTTTTATTTATTTATTTATTTATTTGGTGAACGACTTTATTTTTTATACTGAAAGGCTGATGAAAAACCATTACTAATCCTGCTAAAGAAAATCCCACATCTCAATCAGAAAGGATAACTGTATTTACTCATTAAATGCCACTTACATTTCCTACAACACAAATTGAGAACACCCAGCATGCATGTTTAATCTCAGTGCAATGGATTCAAGACCAAGTATACATGTTACAAGCATCAAGGCCAGATTACAAATTATCACAGTTTATCACAATCATCATCGTCATCATCTTCTTGTTTTCTTTTCAGTGCATGTGCTGATTCATTGGCGGTATTTTGCGATGACACCATGTTAGTGGTAATAAGAATGTTCTTGGACCCGATTAATGATGGATTAATCGAACCGCGGATGTTGCAGGAATTTATGCTTTTGCAGTTGGGGGCTGTGAAGTGGGTCTTTGTACTGTAAACCTTTGCCCTGTGAGGGACATTGGAGTCCCTACTTTCGTTGACACAGACATGGTGTGTGGGGTTGGTGTGCCAAGAGTGGGAGTACTTGATCCGCTAGTAATAACCACAGAACTGTTATTCTTCCCGCAGAAGTAGATGCCTTTCTTTGTAAAGACTTAAGTCTAGGGGCGCCTGGGTGGCTCAGTCGGTTAAGCGGCCGACTTCGGCTCAGGTCACAATCTCGCGGTCCGTGAGTTCGAGCCCCGCATCGGGCCCCTGTGCTGACAGCTCAGAGCCCGGAGCCTGTTTCAATTCTGTGTCTCCCTCTCTCTGACCCTCCCCCATTCATGCTCTGTCTCTCTCTGTCTCAAAAATAAATAAACGTTAAAAAAAAAAATTAAAAAAAAAATTAAGACTTAAGTCTATAGTTTGGAACAAGCAATATCAGGTGGCAACCTGGGGCCTGACTATGGCTTGATTAATGGCAAAGGACTTTGATTTCTTTGCCTTGCCATGTCTAATAAAAAATCTCTTGGGGGAGGAGAGGCAAAAGACTGATCAGCACGGCACTGGATCGCCAATCGCACACCATCTGCATCAACAGTAGCTTTCTTAGTATGGCTTGAGTAAATGTTTGCATCATCTAGAATTGTGGTCACATATCAGAAGGCAAACTCCAACATCTGACTTACAACTCTTGGCTCATATTCTGTAATGCTCTTATCCTTCAGGATTTGTGCCATCATCTGTGGATCTTCAGGCATGCTCTTGGGACAAGCCCTCTCACCAGACTCCACGATGTCCGTTGATCAGACTTCTTGAGCTCAATCACCCACATTAATGTATTTCAGTCCCAAGCTTGATGCAAGTTCTTTGCCTAGCATGTTTTTTCCAAGCCCTGGTGTACCAGTGAGCAGGACGTTCAGAAGGTGTTTTAAAAGCTGATAAAATCAATGAAATCACAAAAGCTTGGAGACCAATGGGTTTACAAGATTATAGCAAAATTACTTAAAGTTTTAATGTTAACCACATGCAATTTAGCTTTTTTTTTTTTAATGCAGAAAGCACTTGGGGATCTTGAATGCTTTAGGCTCATCATTATGGATATTGATTATCTTCACAGTTGATGGGAGATTGGTTAACGAAGCATTGATCACTGGAAGGTCTTAGTTTACCTCTGGAAACTTCTGATTTCTGTGGCCCTCTAAGTGTCTTCCTCCACATCAGACAGTGTTCTGGTGAAGCAGTAACATGCCAGGTTTCCCCAGGCACACCCACAACTGCGGAGGCACCACAACAAGACAGAGGAGGCGTAGACTGTGAGCCTGCGTAGCCTGGGCCCGGCCTCTCTGAGTCGTGCCTTGGACAAGGAGAGCGTCCTGGCTGAAAGATGCTCTCTCTGGCAAAGGCAAGGTGGTAACACACCTATGTGCAGACCAGTCAAAGGATGGGAAGGAAGCAGACCTCATAAAGACCCTGCTTCAGCGCAGTGGGACTTCCTGTTGGGCCCACTGCCAGAAGTCTTCCCGAGTAGATGATTCTGACAAGTAAAGAAACACAAGTATTCTTTGTAGTCATAAAAGGGAAAAGATGGCTAGAGGGATAAACATCTCAACCAACAAATTCTTTTTATGGGATGTCTGGTTTTTTGCAAATTTTTACTGAACCAAGACATGTGTTCTTTTTAAATTAATACATGCAGTGCAAAAACTCAAAACAATATGCTGATTTATTCCATAAAGATAATTCCCAGGCTAACTGTGGGTTTGTTTTACATTGTCAACAAGAGTAGGGAGTCAGAGGAGGAATCTTGTAAAATCCTGGAAATGAAAAGTTTGGGTCCACATGGAATGACTACTCTACAATCTAGAGTAAATTCAATCTCAGCCTCTTTACTTCCCTCTGTGTCCTTCCCCTCACTCCCCTCCTCTCTCCCTTTCTTCTCTTTCTCTGTCTCTCTCTCTCTCTCTCTCTCTCTCTCTCTCTCTGTGTGTCGGGGGGTTCCTGTAAGTATAGCAGAGCAAGGGAGAAAGAGAGACATATGATTTTATATCTTCTTTCTCCCGGCAGTGTTCCAATGCCACAGGTTCAATCTACCTGCTCAACTTTCTATATATGGAGTTTCTGAAGGTCTGTTTTGATGACCTCACCCTGGGACAGGAGGCAAATCAGAGCTTCTGTCAGTTTTCTTATGTCCTGGCAGGGTTAAGGCAAGGAAGAAAGGGTAACAACCTACTAGAAACCGGCAAGGATGTTTTTGGCTGTAGGATTATCGAATTTCGTGCCATCAGGTTAGTCAGAGCGATTGAGTCAAGGAAGAAGATACCCAATGGGCACATGAAAAGATGCTCAAGTCATTAGGGAAGAGCAAATTAAAACCACAATGCAATGCCGCCACACCCAGGTTAGAGTGGCTGAAATTAAAGACAGGCTGACCATGCCAAGTGTTGGTGAGGATGTATAACAACTGGAACTCTCATTCCATCCATTCTGATGGGAATGCAGAATGGTACAGTCATCTGAAAAGCAGTATGTTTTCTTGTAAAGCTCCTTGTTTCTTGTAAAAAGTTTCTTGTAAAGCTAACACTTACCATGTGACAACTCCACGCCTACATTTTTGCCTCCACCTTCCAAATAAAAACATGTCTTTGAAAGACTAGCATATGAATGTTCCTATCAGCTTCATTCATAATAACCCCAAACTGGAAACAACCCCAAATAGGTGAGTTGATGAACTATTTATGACATACCAACGTGATACAATATTATACAGCAACAAAATGGAATGAACTATCGATATACCCGATATCATGGGCACATCTCAAAAAATGTGCTCAGAGAAAGAATGATCCCATTTATGTGATATTCTAAAAGACAACCTATAGTGCCAAAAAGCAGATTTCTGGTTGCCTGAGGCTGAAGTGCAGGTTGGAGATTGAGTGGGAAGGGACACAAGGGAACTTTCTGGGGTGATGCACAAATTTTATGCCTTGATATTGCGGTGGAGGTTAAACTGGTGTATAAATTCGTCCAAACTCATCAAACTGGTCACTTAACATGAACGCATTTGGTTGTATATAATGTATGCTTCACTAAAGCTGATGTAGGAAGAGAAGGAGGAGGCCCCTCTTCTCATGAATGGGTCTCAGGACGCTGAGCCAGGGAGAGACAGCATCACTTCTGAGAAATGCCTGGGGCGGGGGGGTGGTGGGGGGTGATGGAACAGTGAGCTCCAAGTCGGCTACCGCGCTGCACAAGGGTGGAGGCTGAGCCATAGGCTGTCATCTGCGATCTGCACAGTCTGCTTGTGTGGATGCTTCTTTTGAGACCCAACTCAGTTCACTAGCTCCTCCGTTGAGCGAGAGACTTGAGTTGGGGTCTAGCTAACTGTGGTTCAGAAGGGCATTTCTCATGGGCTCTGTGCATGCTGAAGAGGGTCCCTGCCCTGAGAGCATTTCCAGTGCGGGATAAGGTGGGGAATCAGAATGCAGCTATAGCCTCTGCACCCCCCGCAAGCTACCCTCTTTGTAGAGAAACTGGATGTTAATAATGCATGGCTGAGTTGGGGAAAATCTGAAGAAACTTCCCCTTTCCCCCCAAATTTCTCGGCCAACTCAGTGGGCCAAATTGAAACAGTCTAGATTTGGGCAGGGAAGATTTGCGACCATGAGAGAGATCATAATCTCAACCATGTATGGCCGGAAATGTAAATTATAGCTATGGAACTGTGAAGAATCACATAATTATATCAAATTTAAAAGGGAAAGTATGAGTGTGAACAACATCTTGTAGAGAAATTACCACAACCAGATGTATGCAAATTGTTCCCTAAGTAGAATAAGGCAACCTTCCAGGACATTCCCATGAATTTATATTATATGGACACTGACATCCCTATCTAAAGCCCATCTTAATTACTGTTTTCCCTTCCAATGAACCATTTCCCCCACCGTGGGAGATACTTGTGTGCTGTTGGCTAAGTTAATAGTTACACGAATTTCAAGAAGTCTATCTTTGTTTTTAGAAGACTCTTTTGTAGCTGCCATAAGCGCTTTTTAGGTAAATAAAAACAAAGGAAAAAGAAAGAGTTCCTAAGTGCGCTAAATCTGAAATGGTTTAAAGCTGATTATATGGCTCTGAATTTGCTTTCTGCCCTCACGGCACAGGCCGGGGCTGGGGGTCAGGGCATCTGGGTCCAGTCTCCAGCAAGTCTGTCCGTGACCTCCAGCCAGCCTGATCTTGTTTCGGTTTCCTCACGGTCAAATTAGGATGGGCGCCGTCCTTACCGATGTCAGCCACGTCAGCCAGCAAAGAGCTTTCACTGAAGTTTTACATCTAGTGCTAACACTTCGAAAAGTTAAAAAGTTGGACATGACGATAAAGCAGCGTTTCTTTTGCATTTAAAAGAAAACTTTTAAAATGTTCTAAACATAATACATGTGCTATCACTATATGTACGTGCTGTGGGATCCGTCCCTAAAGCAATAAAAATCATCTCGTTACAAAATTTCCCAATCTGTTAGCAACAAGCAGAAGGGCTAAGTGTCCTCCAAAACCAACGCTCAGTCTCACGAGGTTGCCAGGAACGGACCGCTCTAAATCGTTTTACGTTCCACATTGCCGTTACTTTATTACTAAGCCAACAGACTGCAAACCGAGGCCTGGAAATAGAATATGAGCTGTAGGGCTTCTCCATTTCCAGCCCTGCTCTCCCCTCCTTCCGTCTGCTCTCTCCCTGTCGCGTCACACCCGAGGGTGGAATGACCCTTAATTTTCTCTTTTAGGAACCCTAGGAAACTTTTGAAGTGCTTTCGTGTTTTTTGAGTTATCTAGCTGAACACATGTTCATTGAGTACGTCGTGCTACACAGGTGAATAATACGAAGGTGAATAATACATGGTCCCTGCCCTCACCCTGCTGAAGAGCTGAGGGCCAGTCAGGCTGAAAAAGGACATACAGCGTGTCTTGCTATTCTAAGGAGAGAGCGCCTCTGCTCATGCGCATCAGGAGGGCTTTGTGGTAGCGCTTCTGTCACTCGAGCCAGGCCTGGAGTGGGGAGACAGTGGGCACGGGGGAGGGAAGGTGGCCCCGTAGGATGGCAACACCCAAGCCAGGGGGCAGAAGAGAATCACGACAACCAGTTCGGTCTGGAAATGCAGACAGGGCGTGTGTGGGCGCAGGCGCATGCGCAGTGCGGGGGCGTATAGGGCGCCCCCTTGGAAAACAGACTGGGTAGGAGGACGGGAATGGAGGCTGTCTTCAAAGCCCTGCTGAAGACGTTGGCCTTTATGCTGACGGCAGTCGGAAGAAGATGGAGAAATATTGGTTCAAGTCTGCTTCTAACCGGGGGATCTCACCTGCATGGGTTGTGCCCACCCCCTCCTGATCCTTGTCCCCTCCCCACAAAGGAGCATCCCCAGCCACAGGAAGAAGGGTTGGGGAGCGTTGGTGAGAGGGTCCACTACATACCCTATGGAGGATTTGGTAGCAGGGATGGTCAGTGGGTGGCTTCCAACCTCCACATCAGCCGGCCCTAGTGACAGCTCGTTTCTGGGGCCTGTATCAAGCTTCTGACCTTGACTTTGACTCCAAGGATATGAACAAGGTACTGCTTGGCTCCCTACTCAGGGCCCCCTATGACCCAGGCTTCGAGGCTCACCGGGACCTCCTCATGGCTGGGGGTGAGACGGGGCTGGGCATCAGAGGTGCCAAGGTGGAGCAGAACTGGACCCATTGAACAGACCATCCGGGCCCAGCCCAGTGTGCTGGAAGGGCTGGAGTCCTCCGGGCCGCTCACCCTGGGCAAGCAGTGCTGCGGAGGAAGTCACCACGGGCACTACCAACAAGAAGTGAGGCTGAGAGGAGCTTTTCTAAACCATCAGCAATAAAGAATAAACATCAATCATGCTAGAGGAAAGACCAGTTTTTCTATACTCTATCCTCTCTATAGAAGATGATGTTAAATTAATATTATGTGATGAACAAACAGTACATGGCAAAATGAAGAGGGAAAAAGTGGCTTAGAGGTGTGCCGCACCCTTAGTACATAACGATACATTATTTTTATGGATTTTGTAGTATTTGTGACATTTGTCGGCTTTTAAAATTTTGTAACTTATTGTGATGTCTTTTTTAGGTTTTTTTTAATGTTTATTTTTGAGAGAGAGAGAGAGAGAGAGAGAGACAGAGTGTGAGCAGGGGAGGGGCAGAGAGAGAGGGAGACACAGAATCCGAAGCAGGCTCCAGCTGACAGCTCAGAGCCTGATGCGGGGCTCGAACTCACGAACTGTGAAATCATGACCTGAGCTGAAGTCAGATGCTTAACCGACTGAGCCACCCAGGCACCCCTGTCTTTTTTATTCTAAATAAAGTTGCTTTCATACCTAATTTTGTATTGGAATTTTTGTATTCTTTTTCTTAACGATTCTCCAAATTGAATAACCTTGAGGCCTCACAAGCTTGGGTCAGCCCTTGGATGATTCCATAATATTAGCTCAATAAATATTTGAGTAATTACTACTGTTACGTACATGGAGCTCCTAGGACTGAAGAACCCTAGGGAAGTAAAGTACATTTCAAATGAAAAGACTAAATAAATAACTGAAATGGTAGCTTGGCTGGAAAGTCACTGTCTTCATGACTGAAACCTTTTAAAACTTACGACAGCCAGGGAGCCTGGGTGGCATCTGTCTCTTAATTTCAGCTCAGGTCCTGATCTATGGTTGTGGGATAGAGCCCTGTGTCGGACTTCACGCTAAGCGTGGAGGCAGCTTAAGATTCTCTTTCTTCTTCTCCCTCTGCCCCTCCCCTGCTTGCTTGTGTGTGCTCTCTCTCTCAAAAAGGGAAACTATTGGGACAGCCAATGTTGGGCTCCAGATGAACTCCACACACACCATGCCTACCTGACTCGAAGTGGCTGACCACTTAGGACTCGGCCAGCAACATAGTTATGTCACAATAATTTCGAATGTTCTTTCTACTCGTAACTTTCATCAGCTTCTTTTTCCAGTCAGGTTTCCCAATTTAAAATTAGTCGGGTTGTGTAAATATGAAGTATTCAAGAAGGAGGAAAGGTATAATTTAATTCTTCATCTGTTAACTTAATTTGCCAAAGCTTAAGAATGCTATTTAAAAACAAACAAAAAAAATTATCTGGCTTCTAACCCAAGTCTCAGGAAATAATGATTTTCATAGTACAATTGCTCAACTTGTTTTATATTATAGAATGCATACATTTGAACACGATAGGAACTTGTTTTAAAAAGCAATTTAATATGTTTGAGCTTGCCATATAAGAAATAATGGTTTAGAGGCCTGGAAAGTGCTCTAGAATGGCAAGTCCCTGAAGTTACAATGTCTGTTTTTCAAAGTCCAAAACGTGGACAAAATATAGAAATCAGTGTCTTCCAAGCTATTGGACGGTGGGAAAGAAAGGACAATAATCCCTGAGAGATTGTAACAAACGAGGAAAGCCCTACGATTGCCCCAGATTACTGCCTCACGAGAGTTTCCAGACAACACACAGAGAGGGAGCCCTGAAGGAGTCCCACAGTCTCCTTGAGTTGAGGAGACAAATTGATCAACAAAATCCCAAAATCCTAGCTAGATTTTTTTTTTTAGAAGTTAAAAAGCTGATTCTAATCATTAATACTGATAAATAGTTCAATGGAACAAACTAGAAAGTACACACGTAGACCTACACATATATGGAAGACTGATTTTTGACAAAGGTGCAAAGGCAATTCAGTAGGGAAACAATAGTCTTTTCAGCAGATGGTGCTAGAACAATTGTCTGTCCATATACACAGCAAGTGAACCTCAATCCATACCTCATGCCATATACAAAAATTAACCCAGAATGGATCACAGATTTCAGTGCAAAACCCCAAATATACAATTTTTAGAAGAAAATATAGGGGGAAAATTTTATAACCTTGGACTAGCACAGATATTTAGATACAAGACCAAAAACAGCATACGTGAAAGTAGAAATTGATTCACCAAGAGGAACAACTTTTGTCCTGTCAAAGACACGTTAAGGGAATTAACATGAAGGGAATTCTCTCTGCCACAGAGAGAGAGAAAACATTGGCAAATTACGTATCTAATAAAGGACTTGTATCTTACAGAATATATGAAGAACTCTTAAAAGTCAATAAAGAAGAAAACAAGGATCTCAAGTAAAACAATGGGCCAACAATTGGAAGGGCCATTTCACCAAAAAAGATACACGAATGGCAAATACGCACGTGAAAACATGCTCAGTGTAATTTGTCACTAGGGTAATAAAAACCCCAATTAGATAGCACTGCACATCTAGAGCAGTAGCTCAGATTATGAAGAGCGACCATCCCAAGTGCTGCTGAGAAGGTGGAGGAGGTAGAAAGCTCATTCATTGCTGGTGGGAAGGTAAAATGGGCTAACCAGTTTGGAAAACAGCTTGACAGCTTTTTTTTTTTAATGCTAAACACAGATCCACCACATAATTCAGCCATTCTAGTCCTACTTATCCAAGAGAAATGAAAGCAGAGGTCCATTTAAAGAATTCATATGAATATTCAGAGACTTGTTTGTGATAATCAAATACTGGGCGCTCCCCAAAGGCTCATCAACAGTTGAGTGGAGAGAAAGAACTGTGGTCTATCCATGCAGTAAAATGCCACTCAGCAAAAAAGGAATGAACTATCAGAACACACTACAACATGGACGGATCTCAAAATAATTTAGTTGAGTGAAAGAAATCAGGCAGCAAAAGAGAGAACATAATGTACAAGTCCAGTTTTATAAAAGTCCAGAAAACACAATCTATCGTGACAGAAAGCAGGGCAGTGGTTGTTTGGGGACAGGAGGTGCAGGGAGAGTCAGGAGAGAGGGGCTGCAGAAAGGTGGGAAGAAACTTTTGGGGTGATGGAAATGTCTGCTATCTTGCGATGGTTTCAGGGATACATATGTCAAAGGACATCAAACTATACACTTTAAATATGCATATTCTGGTATGTCAGTTGTAACTCAATAAAGCCATTTTTAAAACTTAAGATTTGGCTTCAGGCACCTAGAACAAGATACTGGTTTGAGAGCTGCAAAAGTCATGGAACAATCAAGATATTAACTATGCTTGGTTCTAAAATGTGACATTGTCTTTAACTGTGAAATAACACATTCTTGTTAAACACCCCAAAATAGGTCATAAAGTCTATACTGAGGCTCTCAGGACACACACCGATCACTTGATCGGTAACAAGTCATTTCAAATGGGTTTCACCACCTCCTTTTTTTCTCTTTCCTTATCTTGGGAAAGGAGAAGGTGGGGATATGAAAACAGATTTAATATAAGGCAAGATATACAACAGGTTGTTGGAAAGTTATTTGAAACCAGAAAATGGGTATCAGTATCCAAAAAATAAATACAAGGAAAGATTTTTCTTCACCTTTACCATTTTTTTTTGTATACCCTTTCTTCCTTTCCTGTCCTTTTTCCCTTTCTTTCCTTCCACCTCCTGCCTCTTACCCCCACATCCCACCCCACCTTTGCTGGCAGGGTTGCCCAGAAGTTCAGACTATAGCACGAACTGGAACAGACTGTCCAAGTTCAAACCTCATGCTGTACTCCTGTACTCAGTATGGTATTTAATATCTCATGCTTTAGCCCCCCCCCCCCCCCCCCGTCTGTAAATAGGGTAATACCAAAAGTTCCTTCTCTCTGGACTGCTGAGGATTAAATGATTTGATAATAGGTAAAGCACTTAAAACAGGCAGAACCACGGGTTAACAGCATGCAAGTGTTACCGTTCTCGTGGCCCCTAATCTATGACAGACATGTTGGACTCCAATCAGTTAAATGTAAAAAGCCCTGGGCTCGGAGAAGACGGCAGAGGGCATGAGATTCCAGGAGCTGGAACCCAGTCCCGGCTTGGCCAGTCCCCAGCTCCCTGCCCCCATCTGTGCTACTACTGATGCATCAGAGCTTAAACTGTTTACTGGGGAAACGAGAAGGCTGGTCTACAGGACGGTCACCATGGTCCCATCCAGGTGTTAGCACTGCTTTTTATCATTCAAAGTTACATAAATATTATCAAATGAAAAGCTTTTAGACAACTGTTAGGCACAATGGAGATTTTCATGTTACAACGTAGGTCATTCATTATTTAGTAAGAAAGACAAGTAACCTTGCCAATTATATGGACGGAACAACTGATAAAACTCTAGCAGAACACCAAGTGACTTCTTCAATGTTTCATGAGAAATTTTAACACGCAGTTTATCGTCTTCTGAAATGGGACCCATGCGAAGTTCTGGATGGGAACTCCCCCTTCTCAAAGCTATGCATGAATCTCTTGAAAGTTTAAGAGTTTGTGTACTTTGCCTGTGGTGGACGGTCCACCACTGGCTTGGCCTTAGTGACCCCCACGCCCCCAGGAGAAATCATTTCAGAAGTGCCCTGGAGCTCTTCTGTCTTCTCCCAGGGTGGCAGCAGGAGCGGTGAGTGAAGTAACCATAGAAAGGAAAGCTAGTCAGTTCACATGGCTTCCTTCACGGGAAATTCACCGGACTAAGTGTAACAATAAGTGAAACAACCTACCTATGATGCTGCCATCCAAGACAAGCTCTCGACTTTTAAAAGGGGGGAGATTTCATGTGAGCCAGACAGCAGAGTTGTAATGTTACTTTGAAGGGGATACAGTATAGCCATGATGAGGAGGGAAATTTCCTCTGTTAACATCCTCCTGCAGTAGCGGTCAAGTGTGTGAGCAATTCCTCACACTTTAACGATTCAAGTAACTTTTAGGAGTGTTATACTCCCATCGGGTCAGGTCCTTATCCAGAAACGGAATCACTCAACCTGTCCACTCAAGACATACTGACTACAGGGACCAAACAGGGATTTTATTAAAACAAATGGAGATTGATTAGCCCTTATGTCGTTTAATTATGAGTCCCCAGTCCCACGGAGAGGATTTTTGATGTTCCTTATAGTTCCTAGCAGAAGTCTTTGCACTGATCTCTGCTCCCACAACGTGGTTCATTCTGTCATTTGCTGCTAGTGACATTCACCCGCCTCAACTGGCACATTGTTGTAGCTGTTTTGAGAAAGCCGGAGGTATCGGTAGCCTTATGGACACTGTGTAATCTGTTGGGGTACCTGCCAGACTCCTGTCCCTTCTAGCTAGTAGTTTCAGAGATTGGGCAAGAGCAGTTGAACTGATTCAGGTATCTGGATGGGTCATTGTAAAAGACCAGAAGCAGGAACTGGCTTAGTTTGATTAAAGAGCATCTAGGTCAGGGCTTGAAATTTTGAGTGTATAAAGGT
This sequence comes from Panthera onca, assembly GCF_046562875.1. NCBI lineage: Eukaryota > Metazoa > Chordata > Mammalia > Carnivora > Felidae > Panthera > Panthera onca. The sequence goes on along the minus strand of NC_138341.1, from coordinate 31,057,586 downwards.
ATGTGTGTGCCCATATATTTGGGATAGCAAACGGGAAACTCAAATTTTGACCTGATGTCCAAGGTGAGGCTGGTTAAAGCGTAGTGAGGAATCTTTATAGATCGCTGCTAAGTACCGTGGGAAAAAATATCCTTTTAGTTTATTAAAACTTGGGAAATATAAGAAATAAAACACAACTCCACAGAAATATGAACTACCAGTTGAGTGTATTTCCAATAGATGCTTTTCTGTGCACATTTTCATATAGTTGAGATCAGATGTATACACTATTTTGCCTCTTACTTGCACTTAAGATGCTCTATGCATTCACTATTTTTGTAATTTTTTCAACGTCAAAATAATATCCTACTGTAGTTATATTCCAATATGGTTAACCACTTCCTTATTGTTGCCCATAGTGTTCTACTGTAATAAATAATGCTGTCATAAACATTTGTGCATAAATCATTATACCTTTTCTCCTTAGGACTATTTCCCGGAAATGACATTACAAGATTAAAGAATCAATACATCTTGAAGGCTCAGGACATTTTTAAGGGTATTTTGACACAAACATTTGGTAAAGTGTTTGTGTCAAAATACCCTTCTACCGGCTGTGTATGGGAATGTTCCAACTCGTGCCATCATTATCAGCATTGAATATTTTAAAAGTATTTTTCATGTTTATTTATTATGAGAGAGAGAGAGAGAGCCAGAGCACAAGCAGGGAAGGGGCAGACAGAGGGAGAGAGAGAATCCCAAGCAGGCTCTGCACTGTCAGTACAGAGCCCGATGCAGGGCTTGAACCCACAAACCGTTGAGATCATGACCTGAGGCGAAATCAAGAGTCAGATGCTTAACCGACTGAGCCACCCACCCAGGCACCCCGGATATTTCTTGAAAGAAAAAAAATCCTTGCTAATTTAATATTAAAACATTACCTTACTGTAATTTCATTCACATTTCTGATTATTGGTTACAATATATTTACTCTTTTGTTTTTCCTCTTCTGTCAACAATGTGTTCATGACCTCTGCCTATTTTTTTCCGTTTTTCATTCACATTAATGAAATTTTGTTTTGCCAAGTCTCCACTGAAGCATTAATCAGACACTCACTAGAGGTCATTTTATTGAATTGACTTAAATATTTTATTTAAAGAAATATTCTGAAGACTATAGTTTATTGGTAGGAAAAATAGAAATCATACGTGTTTAAAGATCATTTTGTACTGACATTATGCGAAATCGACTTCTCCAAGTAACATTATTAGTTTCGCAGTGATACTAGTGGAATGCATGCTGCAGAAACATGGTTTTACCTTCAAATCTGAGCACATTACCCTTACATCAGAAAAGAAAAAGGGATAATAAAAAACGCCACTTGGATTAGTTCAAAGTTTAGTAGACCACATCTGATTTGTTGAAGAGTGAGTTCTTTTATTTACCTCTTCAAGGAAGTGCTTATTTTTTTCACTTCTTTCTGTGCATCTTTATCCTATAAAGAAAATACAAATACACAATGAAATTTCACACATTTATCCTGCTCCTCTAGCTACTTTGAAACAATCTTCGGTTGAGCGAGGGGATACTTTGTGTGGGACCATTACAAGGAAACTACAGATTTCTGAGATCCAGGCATGATTCAGATCTCCGAGACCACGTGTAGTGCAGAGAGCTACTCCCAGGCTGTTCCCCCGCCAGGTCTGGAGGGGTGGGATACCGGAAGAAGAGATCCTTCGGTGTAAGCTGACATATTGGCCCTCGCCACGGTGTTAATGGTAACATTGGTTTTTTTTTTTTTCTTCAGCTGTATGATGTGGAAGAAGTCCTAGCCTCAGCAGCAGGATTGGAAGAAATTGGAGATTCCACTGCAAGATCCAGGCTAGCTATACATTTCATCACTGACGTCATCAAGTAGTTTATATTAAAGGTGAAAAACCATCTAATATGTTTTATACATGGTCTAATATATTCCACTTGTTATTTCTTTAAAACAAGAGTGGAGGTTAGAAACAGTGGCAATAAATTTAGATGGCAGGGTACTCCTATGCACTTTTGCATTTAACATTTATTGAGCACCTAATTAGAAAGAATTTAAGGGATGTAACAAATTAAAACAAATAGATGAGAACAAATGAACAACATAATATTTGGAAGTGGCTGTTAGATTAAACAAACAAACAAACAAACAAACCTGGAAGTTCTTCAATAGTTTTAATCATAACGTAGTGTCTGGTCGATCAGATGTCTACCTACTAGCAAATCAGTATTTTTTCAAGGTTGCGAGAAACTACGATTAATGAATTTAGGGGATTAATGCATTATTTAAAATAACGTATAAGAAATACGTTTATCTTGGTAATTCATGTTTATCTTGGTAACCCTGGGGATAGTTCAGTGCCTGGCACCGATAAGTCCCTCAATGGGATACCTATTAGCAGTAACATTTCCCATTAATCGATGTTTAGGGATCAATTTCTTGCAGAATAATGACATAAGCGAGAGAATCATTTCAACTAGATGCCTAAAGGAAAGAACGTGCAGAAACCAGAAGGAAAGATTTAAAATTAAGATCACAGCTTGGCAATATGTGTCCTCGCGCACCCCCACTCCCCCACTCCAATTCAACTGGCAGCAAATTCGCTCACCGCACACCCACAGCCACACCCGCACATACAATACCCCTCCTGTTGTACCTTGTTCCCGGGGCTTCCATCCAAGCATTTTATTTATTTATTTGTTATGTGCAGGTTTTTTAGCCCAAAACGCCAGCTAACGCCGCTACCCCCAAACACGCTTTCCTCTGTTATTGCCCCAAATGTCTGCCCTTCCCACCATCAACCCTCATTGGGTACTCCCCCCAATACCACCCTCCTTCAGTCAACCTCCCACTTTTCCTCTTTTTCTCACACATGTCTACAGAGCTCCCTGGCACTCCTGTTAGGGGACTTGTTTTGAAGTCATTTTTGTATAACCAGCAATGCATTTGCTGAGAATATATTTTGGGGGAAGAGGATAATTGTCCTCTGCCATTTCTTATAGCTGTTAATCTCCTGGTCACTCTCCTTTTACATTTGTTTTTTATGACTTTGGCACCTGGGTCACTCTCCACGCCAAGGCCTGCCATCGCTGTTGGAGACATCCTAGTCCCCATGGACTGTGGATCCCACCTTCCTGGAGTTAGCCTCCTCACCTCCGATGCCCTCCCCCATCACCCCGGTGAGCGGACCCTGGGCTCTGTCATGACCTACAACTGCCCTACCTCTGAAATAGGCGTCCTGCCCTCTGAACACAACTGCCCGTCTTTTCGTGTCATTTATCCAAGTACTCTCAATAACAATCATTTTCCAACTTCCACAGATTTATTAAGAGATTTTCTTTCCCTCTTGTTCTCTGCCAGCTTTCTCCTTCTTTGACTTGTTTTTTTGTTTGTTTGTTTTGCCTTGACTTGTTTTCTTACCCACTTTAGACTCTATATCCAGCGACCTTTGAACTAAAAGACAAAAGCCCTTTCTCCCTCTGTGGCACCTGCCCTGGGTCTCTACAAACCCCCAAGTCCACAAATCCATCAACTTTTCTATTGTGTTGGCAACAAAAAAAGAGAACCCTGATGCGCTCTGGATGCCTTTCTGACCTCCTCAGGGCCTCCCTTATTCTACCAATTATCTCCTCGCTCCTTGGTCGTTCTTGAATCCTTCCTTCTTTGCGGACCTTCTCGTCATTTAAATATGCTCCCCTATTTCCCATCTAAAAAAACACAACGATTTCTCACCTCTGGCACCACTTCTCCTCTCTTCCCCATCAAATTGTTGGAAGTGCATCTACCAGCACCGACCGCGTTGTCTCAGTGCTCTGCACGGTCTCTGCGGCTATCGTTCCACTGACAACAGTCTGGGTTAAGATCACCAGTGACACAGACATCATTGAACTCAGCTCATTCCAGTCCTGACTTCTCCAGGGTTTCTGACAGAGGTGACCACTTCCACCATCCTTTGGCTTCTGAGGCCCTGTCTCGTGGGCTCACTTCTGCTGGTCTCCCTTGTAGCTTCCTTTTCCTCCTCCCCTTCCATTATGCTGCTGTTTCTCAAAGCTGATCCTCTGCCTGCTGCCTTTCAAACACTACATAACTTCACTGGGTGACCTCTGCCACCTTGTGGCTTCAGACATCATTTATGTGGCAAATATAAAATCAGTTTATGGATTTGAAAATCTCACAAACTCAGAATGTCTATACCTGAGCTCACCTTCTCTACCAAATCTGGCTCTCCAATGCTCCCCGGGTCCTTAAAGGGTACCTCCATCTACCCTGGTCCGTTTCTAAAGCCAGGAACCCCGATCTCATTCTTGAGTCCTCCAACTTCTAGATATTCAATTTGTAAGTCTTGTAGAGAACACCAGCCACGAATCCGTTAAGTCTGTGTATCTCCGTTCACTGCTCACTGCCATCATCTTAGTCGGCATCAGCGGCTCAGGTCTGTGCTACTTGCTGTAGTTAATCAAATGCTACTCCTTCTTCTAGTTTTGCTTCCCTCCAAGCCAAGTCAGTCCCCACAGGGTAGCCAGTTGTGCCCGCCCCAAAATCTCATTTGTCACTTGTTGCTTAAGACCCTGTAATGGTTTTTCCCTGCCTTTAAGAAAAAGACACAAGGCTCTCATCTCTTCTTTCCCTCTCGTGCCCAACATTTCAGCCATATTGTTATTTGATTCGACGCTTTTAGGCCTATTTTTCCATTCCAAGCCTTTGTCTGTTTTTAGCGTTTCATAAAATAGGGCATGTCTGCCACCTGCATCAGTATCACCTGAGATCATGTGAATTACTTGCAAAGTGTGTGTTTAATTGTCCAGGTCTCCATTCGCCCTTGCCATGTAGATAACATATTTCAAAACTAATATCATCATTAGAACACACTATTTTGTGTTCTACATTTTTTTTCAGTTACATTAAAAGTTGTTTTCTGATTGAACAAAGTTTTTGGAAATATGTTGAGAGCTGCAAAAAGAATAGAAGCTGATCAGCTTTCGACAGTGATGTAATAAAGGAAAAATGGCCCCATTACTCAGCATAACGTTTCATTATTTTTTTAAAGACAAATACCAATGCGTTAGATTTTTTACCAACAGCTTTTATTAATCTACTGAGGAGAAGTTATCTTATTGCCTATTACAGCTTACAAATTCTGCATTCAACATTTCCAAGAATGCATCACGGTACATCTTTCTACTACATTTATTTTCAGTGATATGTCATTTGCCAAAAGTCTAAATTATAGACTGAATTGTGTTCTAAAGGGTTCTTGATAGTTTCGTTTTCCAATATGAGTTTTCTTATATAAATTGTATATAAAGGCATTTCTACTTTGACTTGAAGCCTGGGAGACTTCCCGGTGTGAGCATTCTAAGGCTGACTAAGGTATATGTGATCACGGAAGTCTTTCCTTCCATCATGATAATGAGAGTGTCCTATACAGTGACAATCCTCACATGCCCTGTAATGTTGCTCTACGAGGAAAGGGGTTCTCATGTTCATTTCATTGAATTGCTTCTCTAACATGAATCATCTAGTATTTCCCAAATGGCTTCCTCCTCCTGGTAAAGACTTGCTCCCTTTCTGCTTGGTTTGCTCAGTGTTCTGTGCATTTGAAGCCTTGAGCTTTGGCTGAAGGTGACAGAGTTTCTCCCCTGTGGGAACTCTTGTGTCTATAAAGGTTAAAGCTGAGGCTGAAGGTTCTTCTCCATTCATTACATTTATAGGGTTTCGCTCCGGCGTGTATCCTCATGATGGCTAAGGTTAGAACATCAGCTAAGTGCTTTACCACATAGATGACATTCGTGTAGTTTCTCTGCCGTGTGAATTCACTCAGGCTGTTTCAAGGATGAGTCGTTACTGGAGGCATTTCTGCTCTGATTATAGGCAAAGGGTTTTCCTCCTGTGTGAATTCTCTGCTGTGAACAGAAGTTAGCTCTCGGGCTGAAGTGTGTGCCACGTTCGTTACATTGGTAGGGTTTCTTTCCAGTTAACACATGCTGAATCAGTTGACCTGTGGGTATTTCCCCATTCTCAAAGAGCTCCTCTCCAGTGTGAAATCTCTGCTACTAACGGGGACAGGAGAGGATGTGAAAGGCATGCCTGCATCCACTCGTCTCTTCATTTTTCTACATACGAATTCTATGCTGATCCTTCAACGATGGTCTCCAAATAAAGTCTCTGCCGCATTGGTTACACTCACATGGTGTGATACTCTCCTCCGTGTAAGCGTTTTTCTTCATAGCATGTCAACTGCACAGGCATCTGATCAATTCTGAGGGCTTCACTATGTTTCAAGCACTCGATATATTGTCCACATTTGCTCAAATGTCATCTTCTAAGGACTCAGGTTATGGTTTTGAATTCAGGGTATTCCTTCCTTCTCCAGATTCACACTATCCAAACCTTTCTGCTGAAGCAGCACACTTTCTCTCCATTGAGAACACTGCAGTTTCAAATTCCGGGGATACAAAGCTGCTCACATGCATGAATCTAGGCCCTGGAGCCCAAGGGCTGACACTCTAAATACCAAGTGCAGTGTGACGAGCTTAGGGCTCCCTGGAAGGGACATAAGACGTGTCACAAGTAACTATCATGCCAGGAAGAGGTTACAAGTGCCACAAGAAAGAGGCACATGAGGGAAAATACATCAATACTCTCCACCAAAGGCTTTGGATAAGTAAGAGAGAGACTTACTTATATTAAATGGTTACACTCCTGGCATGTGCGTGATGATTATCAAACATCAACCTGACTAGACTGAGGGCTGGGTAAGAATGACTGATCCCAGACTGATGCCGTGTCACCAGATATTTTAAGAATATTATTAAAGGAGGTCTAAGAGCGACGCCTGGATAGCTCAGTTGGTTAAGCATCCAACTCCTGATTTGGGCTCAGGTCATGATCTCACAGTTGTGAGATTGAGCCCCATGTAGGGCTCTGCAAGAACATGGAGCTTGCTTTGGATTCTCTCTTTCTCTCTCTCTCAAAATAAATAAAATAAACATCAAAAAAAAAGAGGTCTAAGAAACTTCTTTAAGGTGCTTTTAAGATCAACCTAAGAAATATAAGCAAGGCCATTATATATCAAGAAAGCTTAACAAGTAATATATTTTGGACTGCCAATAAAAGGTTAGAACCCAAAGAGTGGAAATAGGGGGTTGTAAACAGAGTAACAGTCCCCGCCTGCAACTCATGAAAATGTCTCTTCAGAGAGTAGGAAAAGTGTGTCCCTTCTTTAGTGGCCTTATTCATTTCCTTTTTAAAAAATATTTATTTTTTTATGTTTTATTTTTTATATTTGAGAGAGAGACAGAGAGACAGAGAGCAAGTAGGGGAGGGGCAGAGAGACAGAGGCAGAATCTAAAGCAGGCTCCAGGCTCTGAGCCATCAGCACAGACCCTGACGCAGGGCTCAAACTCATGAACTGTGAGATCATGACCTGAGCCGAAGTTGGACGCTTAACCGACTGAATCACCCAAGAGCTCCCCAAAATATTTATTTTTGAGAGAGAGAGAGAGAGAGCTCAAGCAGGGGAGGGACAGAGAGAGAGGGAGACAGGATCCAAAGCGGGCTCCACACTGATAGCAGAGAGCCCGATGTGGGGCTTGAACCCATGAACTGTGAGATCATGACCTAAGCCAAAGTTGGACGCTTAACCAGCTGAGCCATCCAGGCACCCCTAATTTCTTTTAAAATGTACCAGGAAGAATGAATTCTCCAGGCCCAGAAAATAAGTTCAAACCAGAAATAAACAGGCAAATAAGAATTTCTAACAAATGAGACCGTGGGCAATATTGCTGGATTTCAGTAACTGACCCTACTCATACTCTGAGCTGTAGCATTCCCTCAGCTGGAAGGCAGGCTGCACATCTGTGGACTAATTATAGCTTATAAACTTATCTGAGAAACCAATGTCTTAATTAAAAAAAAAATCAAATATGAGGGATGCCTGGGTGGCTCAGTCGGTTGAGCCTCTGACTTCGGCTCAGGTCATGATCTGTGGTCTGTGGGTTTGATCCCCGTGTCGGGCTCTGTGCTGACAGCTCAGACCCTGGAGCCTGCTTTGGATTCTGTGTCTCCCTCTCTCTGCCCCTCCCCCGCTCATGCTCAGACATGTCTGTCTTTGTCTCTCAACAATAAATGTTAAAAAAAAAAAATCAAATATGAGGTCTTAATTAAGACAGAAAATTAAAAGCATGATTAGGATTTTATTACTAAGAGTGGTTACTAATGAGAGGGATGATTCTCCATTTATATAACAGGATGGAAATAACAGCCCAGGATTTTAAACAACAGGTTAACTTTAAAGCCAACTACACACAACTTGTTAGCCAGGAAGACGTGTTCTTTACATTGAACACTCCCGGAGTCCTTCTCTTCCTGACACTGTTCCCGGTATAGTTTATTTCCTATCCTACAAGAGTTTGTCTTAGAAGAGCAATTAATGTCACTTCAAAATGTGACAACAATTTCAAAACAGTTTTTTTCTTTACCAAATTAGCACATCCCTCACACATCCCTCGCCGTAAAACAAAAGATTACATAATGCTTCCTGCACCGAACTTTGGCAGCCTGCCCCAGGTCAGTAACTTGGATACTTTGTCCAGGCAAACAACTCCCAGGCTGCCAGAGTGGTCATGATTTCCTTCATCAAGCATTCTCACACTGCCTTCGACACAGGAATCCTTTTTCAGTTTAAAAGTGGAACGTTTCTGGGGCTCCTGGGTGGCTCAGTCGGTTGAGCGTCTGACTCCCATTTTCGGCTCAGGTCATGATCTCATGTTTTGTGGGTTCGAGCCCCACGTCGGGCTCTAAGCTGAAAGCATAGAGCCTGCTTGGGTTTCTCTCTCTCCCTCTCTCTGTCTGCCCCTCCCCCATTTGTGCTGTCTCTGTCTCTCTCAAAATAAGTAAATAAACTTAAAAAAAAATTTTAAAGTAGAACATTTCTCAGGACCCGAGATGACCTTCCTAGAGTCAAGAAAAGGCCACGTGAATAATAAAATACTGTAGTTTCAAGTTCTGGGGATGTAAAGTTGCTCACATGCAGGAATCTGGGCCCTAGAGCCCAAGGGCTGACATTCCCAATGTCAAGTGCAGTGTGGTGAGCTCAGAGCTCCCTGGAAGGGGCAGAAGACATCACAAACGACTCCAATGTCAGGAAGAGGTTACAAGTGCCACGAGAAAGCAGGTATGTCAGGCAGGTTCACATGACAGAGGGAAAACTGATGGCTGGGTTGCCTTCACTGTTATTAGTGGCTCTGCTGGACATTTTGGAAATGAACAGACTTGTCAGCAAAATCACTAATGGGGTGGGTATATTTCAATCTGGAAAAACTTACAGAGATAGGGGGACTACAGATAACTCTCCTCAGTCTATTTTCTAATTGAAAAACAATTGATATTCCTGACATTACATTTACTACTCGAAACAAAACAAAACAACAAAACAAAACAAAACCTCCTAGAAAATATAAATGGAAACGTCATTGGAAAAATAAGTAACGTAGGAAATACTTATTAATGCTATTTTGCTTATTACCTAAATATTTCCACAGTGCCCAGCTTTTTATTTTTATGCTATGAGTCTTCTGATTTTTCCTATCAGTACTTATGGGTGCTTATTACATGCCAGGCATGATAGTTGGCACTGGGAATAGAGGGGTGAATGAAACACACTTAGCTGTGACTTTCCTGGAAGAATCACACAAACAATTATACAACCACAAACCGTGCTAGATGATGTGAAGGAAAAGTACGAGGTACTTTCTTGCCTGGGAGTGGCAAGGAAGTCTTTCCTAAAGAAATGACATTTATGGTGAGGCCTGAAGGGTGAGTAGGAATAAAGCAGGGGAAGGGAGTGGAGGGCTTGGATGGGAGTGTTTCAAGAAGAGGCAAGAACAGGTCCCGAGGGTGTGAAGCAGGGAAAGGCATAGTGCAGAGGTAGGGGGAGTGGGCAACAGAGATCAGAGCCTTGAAGGACATGCTAAACATTTAGGACTTTATCCCCAAAGCAAAGGGTTTCAAGTAAGAAGTGACATATTGAGGTTTACTCAATCTGTTCCTTTGCTGCTACTGAGAGCCAAGAATGGCCTGGTGGAAGGAAGAAAGCCAAAGACCGATGGGAGGCTCGCACATCGTAGTTTCAGTGAACTCAGGTGGTTTCCTGCTTGGAGTGGTAGCAGTCGAGTGAGAGGGCAGTTGGCTAATTCAAGGCATGCTTTAGAAGAGGAAGACTGAGACTTGGTGAGTGGGTGGATGTCTGTGTCGGGGGCTGAGGGAGATGATTCCCAACTGATGGACGGATGTGCCATTTACTAGAGAGGAAGTTGGAAAAGACGAGATCCAAAGGCCCAATGACGAGTTGAGTTTGAGATGTCTGCGAAACATCTTGGTACGGATGTCAAGTAGGAAGTTGGATACTCAGGTCTTAGGGCTCAGAAGGGAGGTCTAGAGATAGGAATTTGAGGACTCCTGGCAGGTAGATAGCATCCTAAGCCATGGACCATAGGTTTGTGGGGCAGGAAGGAGGAGAGAGGAGAGGAAAGAAGAGGAGGGGAGGAGAGCGGAGGGGAGGCGAGGAGAGGGGAGACTTAGGGACCAAGGACCAAACCCTGGCAGGGGGGGGGGTCATTGATATTTAGCCCTTGTGTGACAGTTCTGGATATCGTGCACAACTATTTGCACGTCAAACCAGGTATTATGCCTCACTATCATACTGTATGCTAATCTCAAATTCTAAAAAGAATGCACAGACCCTCAGTTTTAAATGACTGCATATAACCTGAAACATCATTCAGGACAGATGGAAAAGTTGGTAGGGTCCCCACCACCTCTATGGAGCAAGCAACCAGAGGGACAAAATCTGTTTTCTGCCCAAACAATTGCACAAAGTGTCTTCCGGAGAAGTGCCGCTCCTGAGCCTAGGCTGTTGTGCGCCTCGACCAAGTGAGGGATCAGAGTGAGAAGGACAATCAACCCCCCAGGAAAGCCCAAACGTAAGCCATCCGAGACCTTGCGCGGGTGGTTGCCAGCAAGGCGCAGTGAGGCCTGAGCAGCCCTGTTTAAAGACGGAGGCATCCCTGAACCCTGAAGTTCCTGGCAGGTCTTATTACGCTCCCCCCTTTCTTCCTTGTTTCCCAGGACTGCACTGAACACCCCTGCCCCTCCCCCTCCAGGCAAACAAATCTCCGCTTTTCCACCTCTGTGCCTTTGTTCACCACCTGCGAGGCACTTCACTCTCACCTCCACCTCACGTACACTCTCAAAGTTCACGTCTGATGCTACCGGATCTCTTCCAGGTGAAAATAATTTCTCCCTTTCCACTATTTCCATCACCAGTTATTTGCCCCTCTCCGAGCACTTCAGGCTTTCCACCCTGGGCTACAGTTACTTGGGTATATGGCTTATATTCTCTCCCAGGCTGTGAGCTGCTAGAGAGCTGTGGGTGTGTCTATATTTGAGGCTCACAACAACCATCGGAGCCGGTTTTGCTTCCACAGAGAAGACAAGGGATGCTCCTTTCTGAGGCATTTCTTTCCGCTGTGATTCAGAGGACGGTAATGTGCGGCGGTACGAGAAGGGAGCAGGAAAACACTGATCTACTTCCTTGTATTCCTACAATACCAATATACGGCTCACAGCAACACAGACTGGGCCATTAACTCTGAAATTCCTAAAACAGAGCACATCCAGAATCCTGAATTAGTGAATAAAAGGGCAAGAAGCAACGGGATAGTTTCTTCTTCATTAGCGGTAGGCATTCAAAGACCAAGAAAATGTCAAGGCATCATTTTTAAGCTTCTTCACGGTAGAGGATAACCACACCCTACTGTGAGCAGAAGACTGAAGACGGCAGACCCCTGGATGGTCTTCTTGCAGTCTAATGCTTAACAAGCATCAGTATATTTTAACTGCTAGCCCATGATTTGTGTGTTCCTTAAAGAGACAGGGAGTCTGCTGGTGAAGGGTTACCCACAGCAATTCTAAAAACTTCACAGCACATGTTCAATCCCAGTGAAATCCCAAATGTTTTAATATGGAAGAAAAATCCAGACGCATCTAAGCCAGCTGTTCCTATCTGGAGCTAGAAAAGTACTGGTGACAATAACAGCCTTCGCTGTCCCTGTTGGGACTTACCTCTTTGGTAACACAAGGGAGCAATACTGCCAAATTACAAAACTTCACAGCATCATCTGTTTGTTCAAGATCGATGTAACACTAGAAATGAAAAGTCGACAATGTTAAAGGGAATCCCATTTTTATGTAATGCATTCAAAGTGATCTTAAAACAAGTGGTCTTCCTTACCTTGGCCAAGAACAAGTAATTGGACTTAGAAAAACCAGGGTGTAGTTCTTCAACCTGATTTTAAGAGAGAACAGAAAAAAGAATAAATGGGGCAATATTATAACAACCAGTAAAGAATCAGATATTAACCAAGTTGTCTGAAAAATTTAGATTGGTTGTATTACATCTGACTGGTTTGATCAATTCAAGTATGGTGGAAATACAGCTTTTGAGATTATCCATTAAAATGAGATTATTATTGGGGCGCCTGGGTGACTCAGTCGGTTAAGCGTCCGACTTCAGCTCAGGTCATGATCTCACAGTTTGTGGGTTCGAGCCCCACGTCGGGCTCTGTGCTGACAGCTCGGAGCCTGGAGCCTGCTTCGGATTCTGTGTCTCCCTCTTTCTCTGCCCCTCCCACACTCATGTTCTCTCTCTGTCTCAGAAATAAATAAACATTAAAAAAATGAGATTATTATTATTATGCTCATAGAGCTTATGAAACAATGAGATCCTTTAAGATTTCAGGATTCCTTTGTATAACCTATCCTTTCTCTTTTTTTCTTTTCGAGGACAGAAACAATTGGTGATACATGCTCTCAAGACAAGTCCTATACAATTTAGTCTATTTAGGAGACGATTAGAGGATGATAGGTATCCCATGACAAACATCCTCCACCACGTTAGTATTTGATTTCTTATGATTTCAGCACATCCCACGGGCTGAATAATATCTAAAGTCCATCGCGTCAAGTATTTTTGAAGAAAACTGGGAAACAACTAGTCCAAGTAGCAGACCTACTTACAAATTTTAATAAGTGGGTATTATGAAGGCACTTTACTAAACTCTTATGCACATCTACTAAACTTTTTTTTAATGTTTGTTTTTGAGAGGGAGAGAGAGAGAGACAGAGAGAGAGAGTGTGAGCAGGGGAGGAGCAAGAGAGAGAGGGAGACACAGAATCCAAAGCAGGCTCCAGGCTCTGAGCTGTCAGCACAGAGCCCAGTGCGGGGGTTCGAACTCACAAACCACAAGATCATGACCTGAGCTGAAGTCGGATGCTTCACCGACTGAGTCACCCAGGCACCCCACACATTACTAAACTTTTATGCATCAGTTCCCTTTCTCTATCTCTGGTGAATAAGAATTCTTGCAGGTGCCTGGCATTGTTACTAGAGAGCACTTCTTAGAACCTAAGTCAATCTTCGGTCAGCTGCTGCTGTATTAAGGGCCAATGCAAATAAGCTCCCAATCTGACCTTGGAACCCAACCCAGAGAGACGTAGAACCCAAGCGAAGGTTACTTTTTTTTTTTTTAATGTTTATAATTTTGAGAGAGAGAGAGAGCAGGGGGAGGGGCAGAGAGAGAGAGGGAGAGAGAGAATCGCAAGCAGACTCCGTGCTGTCAGTGCAAAGCCCAATGTAAGGCTTGAACTCACGAACTGTGAGATCACAACCTGAGCCGAAACCAAGAGTTGGATGCTTAACTTCCTCCAGGAGCCCCAAGAAGGTTACTTTAAAAAATGTACAAAGATATGCATGTTTTACAAGATACAAGTGATACGAACATTTCCAAAACTAAAAAGTGAGTGCTTCTTTGTTCTGACTTTATTTTCAATTTCAATCTCATCTCCCAGGGGTAACCACTATAAACAGTTTGACATGAATCTTACCAGACCCTTTATCAAGCATACACAAGTAAAAAAAAAAATTCACTTTGGAAAAAAATGAATATGGGACCATTTCTGTATATTGGTCCCAAACTTTTTTTCCCACAACATATCACAGACACATTTCTGTGTTTGCATACACAGATCTACCTCGTTCCTAAGAGGTGTATTTCATATTACGCATATGCCGTAATTAAATTAAGCATTCTTTATGACACATTTAGACATTTTTTTACTGTTACCAATAATGATCAGTGAAATACTTTCTCCTGTATACTTGTGTACAAGTGTGATTATGTCTGTAGAAGAGATTCCTGGAAGTTGAACTGCTGAGTCAAAGGATACATGCATTTTAAAGATGGATACTATTGGGTGGATCTAAGACTTAGGGGGCTGAGGAGTTCACATCTTTGGTAAAGGGCATATACTCTACAAAACCCAAAAGGGAAGGCTCCTAGGATAAAGTGTCTTGCGCTGGAGAGTCAAACTGGGTGTTTATTCTTTAGGACCGAGTAGATGAACAGTGTGTGGATCTGGCCAAGAACTTGCTAGTGAAACAGCAAGGCTGCCAACAGATGGGAGGACACTGTCAAGTTCAATCCTAGCCAGAGCCTGGAAAAGCCTAGAGAGCCACCCATGGTATTGATGAGTTCTGGTTCTGCTGGTTCTCTCTTGTCCAATCATTTCCATCTCTACTCTTCAAGTCTACTGAGTGCATTTTTTAAGTCTCTCTAAAAGGAAGACTTTGATTAAACTTTGTTCAGTTGCACCTTCTTCTATGTCCAGTAGTTGCCCAGCTCTGTCCAAAACCTGTTCATAAAACTTGCTTCAACATATGAGAATAAGCAGCTTATTTCTTTTTTTAGTTAATTAATTATTTTTTAAATTTACATAAAAGTTAGGCTATAGCGCAACAATGATTTCAGGAGTAGATTCCTTAATGCCCCTTACCCATTTAGCCCATTTCCCCCTCCCACAACCCTCTGCTTGTTATCTATATTTAAGAGTCTCTTATGTTTTGTCCCCTCCCTGTTTTTATATTATTTTTGCTTCCCTTCCCTTATGTTCATCTGTTCTGTGTCTTAAAGTCCTCATATGAGTGAAGTCATATGATATTTGTCTTTCTCTGACTAATTTTGCTTAGCATAATACTCTCTAGTTCCATCCACATAGTTGCAAATGGAAAGATCATTCTTTTTGATTGCCGAGTAATACTCCATTATATATATATATATATATATATATATATATATATATATATATACTCCATTTTATATATATATATATATACTCCATTTATATATATATATATATATATATATATATATATATATATATATATATATATACCACATCTTCTTTATCCATTCATCTGTCAATGGACATTTGGGCTCTTTCCATACTTTGGCTATTGTTGATAGTGCTGCTACATATATAGGGGTGCATGTGCCCCTTCGAAACAGCACACCTGTATCCCTTGGATAGATACCTAGTAGTGCAATTGGTGGATCATAGAGTAATTCTATTTTTAATTTTTTGAGGAACCTCCATACTGTTTTCCCGAGTGGGTGTACCAGTTTGCATTCCTACCAGCAGTGCAAAAGAGATCCTCTTTCTCCGCATCTGTTGTTGCCCGAGTTGTTAATGTTAGCCATTCTGACAGGTGGTGGTATCTCATTATGGTTTTGATTTGTATTTCCAGGATGATGAGTGATGTTGAACATTTTTTTTTTATGTGTCTGTCTGCCATCTGGATGTCTTCTTTGGAGAAGTGTCTATTCATGTCTTTTGCCCATTTCTTCACTGGATTTTTTTTTGGGGGGTTGCGGTGTTGAGTTTGATAAGTTCTTTATAGATTTTGTATACTAACCCTTTATCTACTATGTCATTTGCAAATACCTTCTTCCATTCCATTGGTTGCCTTTTAGTTTTGCTGATTGTTTCCTTTGCCGTGCAGAAGCTTTTTATTTTGATGAGGTCCCAATAGTTCAATTTTGCTTTTGTTTCCCTTGCCTCCGGAGACGTGCTGAGTAAGAAATTACTGCTGCCGAGGTCAAAGAGGTTTTTGCCTGCTCTCTCCTCTAGGATTTTGATGGCTTCCTCTCTTACATTTAGGTCTTTCATCTATTTTGAGTTTATTTTTGTATATGGTGTAAGAAAGTGGTCCAGGTTCAATCTTCTGCATGTCGCTGTCCAGTTTTCCCAACATGATTTGTTGAAGAGACTGTCCTTATTCCATTGGATAGTCTTTCCTACTTTGTCAAAGAGTAGTTGGCCATATGTTTGTGGGTCCATTTCTGGGTTTTCTATTCTGTTCCATTGATCTCAGTGTCTGTTTTTGTGCCAGTACCATATTGTCTTGATGATTACGGCTTCGTAATAAAGCTTGAAGTCCGGGGGTGTGATGCCTCCAGCTTCGGTTTTCTTTTTCAAGATTGCTTTGGCTATTTGGGGTCTTTTGTGGTTCCATACAAATTTTAGGATTGTTTGATCTAGCTCTGTGAAGAATGCTGGTGTTATTTTGATAGGGATTGCTTATTTCTTTAATATTGGCATTTTAATCCTGCATATATACCTTAGCACTTATGTTTAATTAGCCATCCTGATTATAAATCAGAACATCTCTTTCTTTTTGTGCTCATGGTTAAAAAAAAAAAAAAAGAAGCCACCAAAGGTACATAGGCTACTAACAACACCAACTTCCTAAAATGGAGCAGATTCTAACTTTTTACCAAAGGGCTTGCCTAAATAACAAGGAAGGTAGTTATTTAGGTAAGTACCTAATGTTCAGTAGAATGTTCTAGTTAAGAAGCAGTTCCTAGCTAGGCTCTTAGAACACCCTATAATAATACCTGGCAGAGAATATTGTAGCTGTTTACTTGGTCTTGACTGTACAAGTTCCCTGGAGACAGGAGCTGCATTGGTCATTTCTGCATTCCCTACATTTGCCATGCTGGTACTAGGTATGTGCTTAATAAACATTACTGAATAAGCTAGCATTGTTTTAAAAACATCTCAGAAACTCAAGCCATAGCCCTCCACCATATCAGGGCATAGAAGAAGGCTCTGCAGGTGGTAAAACCACTCAGGGAGATCCAGAGGTCTTATGTTGCAAACAGTGAGTGAGATCAGGGCCGTCCGTCTATCCCCCAACACTGCCACACCTGTTATCTACTACACACACCCAGGCACTGATTTCAGGCTCTCAACCTCGCCATGGGCTGCACAGGAATAGCTCTGAGAGCTTTAAAAACACTGATCAGGTTTTAAAAACACTTTGTTGTGACCCAATAATTCCATTCCTAGGTACTTACCAAAGAAAATTAAAAACATGTCTACACAAAAGCTTGCATATGAATGTTCATTGAAGCTTTATTAATAATAGCCCCAAATTGGACACAACGCAAATGTCCACCAATGGACAAATGCATAAGCAGACTGTGGTATATCCACAAAATGGAATATTACAAGGCAGTAAAAAGGAACTATGGATACACCGATGAAATGAATGAATCTCAAAACATTATGCTGAGCAAAGGAAGCCAGATACACAAAGTAAAAGCTCAATGATTCCATTTATATAAACTTTTAGAATAGGTCAAAAAAACAGAAAAGCAGATCAGTGGTTGCCTGGGGCAGGGGCTGAGGGAAATTGACAGCAGAGGGGCAAAGAGAACTCTTGAAAGTGATGGAAATGTTCTAAATCTTAAAATGGTGGTGGTTACCTGAGTGTATTAATTTGCCAAGCTTCAATGAACTGCACACTTAAAATGGGTGCATTTTATTGAATATAAACTATATCTTAATATATTCAAAGATTCTGAAATAATTAGTCTGGGTCATGGTCTGGGCTGGCATTTTTTTTTCAAAGTTCACCCACTTATTATTTGAGAGAGAGAAAGAGAGAGAGCAAGCAAGTTGGGTAGGGGCAGAGAGAGAGGGAGAGAGAGAATCCTAAACAGGCTCTGTGCTGACAGTGTGGACTCCATGCAAGGCTCAGTCTCAGCTCTCCAGATGATTCTAATGTACAGCCAAGGGTGAGAACCACTGCCCAAGGGAATTATGCCAGAATTTTGGATGAGGTGGGAAGCATGCTATAGTTTGAAAGAATTCCCACAGAGGATTCACAGATGACTCCTGATCTAAAATCACCTCCCTGGATTGCTGTGATGCTGTGGGGGATAAGATTTCACCAGTTATAAGAGCAAAATAATAGCAGTGAATGTTTATTTGTAGTTAGAGTAGTTAATGTGCGAGGTTCTGGGCCAAGAAAATTACAAGCATTATTTGATGAATTGTACCACAAATCATATAAAGTAGGTATTCATCTGCTTCACAGATGAAGAATTTAAGATTAGGAGAAATAAAGAAACACAGCCAGGTCACAGGGACAGGGAGAGGCCCAGATCTCAAACTGATTCTAAAGCTAATGCTCTACATCTCTCCAGAACTGAGATGGATGGTCTAAGGACACATTCCTGGCCCCTATGAATCCTCTTTGGAGACACAGAGCTGGGGACAGGAGTCCTACAGTCTAGGGTCCAAAAACACGACTTCCTACTGGGACTAGGGGTTGCAGACTCTCCTAGGGCATGGGATCCAAGTTCCTTCTCCTCCCCACACCTCCCAGATTTCTCACTTCCTCCCCAGCCTTTGCCCTTAGCACTCTGGGCTCCTCGGTACCCCAGATGTTGCAGTCAATGTAGAGGGGAGCTTTCCTGATGCCTTCTGACTCTCTGAACGAACACCACCAAATGCATTTTCAGACAGAATCTAAGTCAAGACTGAATGGGGAGGTCCCCAAGATGATTTGCCAAGGTGTTTACATTTTAATAACATTAACATTTTCTGAGCTGATATGGAGCACTTCCTAGGAGCTAGGAAATCGCTAAGTAATTTACTTGTATTAACTTATTTAATGTTCACAACAACACTCTGGGTCAGGTACTATTCTCTCCATGTTATTGATGAACTTGAGAGAAAGGTTAAGAAACTCGTCTAATGTTAATCAGCCGGTAAGTGGCAGAACTGAGATTTAACCAGGTGGTCTAGTTCTAGAGGTTGCAATCCTTACCTCTATATCGCTGGGCCTCTGATCACTTTTGATTTTATCTGTGTAATATTTCAGGTACATTAGCACCTTAAGAATTTGGGGGCAGTGTCCTAAAGATCTGATCCCCCATTTATAACTGCTACTATGGAGAAATGAGTTTCAAGCCCCAACAACATTTTTCCTAATTAGCTTAGCACCTTCTATGAACCATTTAGCTTAAATATACCCAGGATCTATATATTTTTTAAATGTTTATTTATTTATTTTGAAAGACAGAGAGAGAGAGAGAGAGAGAGAGAGAGAGAGAGAGAGGTGTGTGTGTGTGTGTGTGTGTGTGTGTGTGTGTGTGAATGGGGGAGGGGCAGAGAGCAAGAAAGAGAGAGAGAATCCCCAACAGACTCCACACACAGCGTGAAGTCCAACTCAGGGCTTGATCCTACAACTGTGAGATCATGACCTGAGCAGAAATCAAGAGTTGGTCACGTGACTGACTAAGCCACCCAGGTGCCCCTACTATGATCTGTATTCTTATAAATTTAAAATGAAATAACAAATTACCAGTGGTGGATAAAAGGTGAAGAAATAAGGATGATACAGTTTTAAACTACATTCATGTCTTTGGTCTGCCATTGTGTGACACTAGAAAAAATTAAGCTCCTGAGGTCTTGATTTCCTTTTTTTAAGTTTTAATTTAATTTAATTTAATTTTAATTTAATTTAGAGAGAGAGACCACAGGTAAGGGAGAGGGGCAGAGAGAGAGAGAATCTTAAGCAGGTTCCATGGTCAGTGCAGAGCCCGATGTGGGGCTCAATCCCATGACCCTGGGATCATGACCTGAGCCAAAATCAAGAGTTGGATGCTCAACTGACTGAGCCACCCAGGTGCCCCTTGATTTCCTTTTTATAAAACAAAAAAGATGACATTAAATAAAAAATAAGAAACATCTGGCCCTTGTACTTTTATTCCCTGTACTTTTTCCCACTGGACTCATGCTTAAGCTCAGAACATTTATTTTTTTCCACAGAGCACAGTAGGTAGGCACTAAGCATTCATTCATAAATGGAAAGTACAATGAAATATACTTGTGATCTTAGAATATGTGTTCTCTAAATCCCTTTCAGTTCTACAAAATTGATCCCTAAGATACAACAAAAAAATATGAGAAGGTACATAATGTTGGACAATACAATTTAGAGTCTGATTTTGTCTATATTGTTACAAATCTGAAATAGGTAGACGAAAAAGATGAAACATCTTAGTCTCTATAAGATTCTATAACTGGTTCCAGAGAAAGATAAAGGGATTAGCCTACCAGAAAGTTGATTATATGCACACACATATATTACTGTTTAGAGTTTTATTATACATTTTAAACAGGAATGAAAATACTGGTTTGGTCTGATACCCTAAGAATGTTCTAGAGAACTGTCTGCAACCTGTAGAATGGCTTTTGAAATAGCTCTCCCTTTTGGCATCTTTTAGTTCTTTAAGATTAAACTGGTTCTATATTAGGCTCATTATGAGAATTTGGAACCAAGTCTAATAATCAGGGCATGAATGCTTTTGCACATGCCCACACAACCTGGAGAGCTGCTCTTGGATTTGGTAGTAAGGGCTGTACCTAGGACCTAGGGAATAACTAGCTGCTCTGGGAAGCAGTTTGGACATGCTAAAACTAGGACTCCACCCCAGGCTTCCATTGGAGATCTACATGAAGAAGGGTAGGGGGGACTAACGCAGCTCATAGCCAGTTCGATACTAAAATAATGGATACACAAAATATACCTTAAGGAAATTTTGCAAAGCTTCTTCTACAGTTGAGGATGGTATTTTTCCAAACAGAGTAGCAGCCATTTTTTTCTCAATCCAGCTCAGTTTCGAGACCTGCAAATATGAAGCAACATCATTCTTAGAGAGTTTTCACTTTTTGAATGAAGAATCTCTCCTCAGTTAGATGTGTGTGTGTGTGTGTGTGCGCGCGTGTGTAGGTGTATATGTGTGTGTATGCATATAATACATAAATATGGACATATTCCTAAATAACATATACAACAGAGATCAACTTAATGATATTAATATTGCACCTTCCCTTTTTTATAATTCTAACAAACTATGAGCTCTAAAAAGCACTGGTTACCAAACCAATTTAAAATACTCATGATGAGGGGCGCCTGGGTGGCTCAGTTGGTTAAGCATCCGACTTCAGCTCAGGTCACGATCTCGCAGTCCGTGAGTTCGAGCCCCGCATCGGGCTCTGGGCTGATGGCTCAGAGCCTGGAGCCTACTTCGGATTCTGTGTCTCCCTCTCTCTCGCCCCTCCCCCGTTCATGCTCTGTCTCTCTCTGTCTCAAAAATAAATAAAAAAATAATAAAAATCAGAGTCAGGGGTGGGGATGGGGAATAATGCTGATCCTGTTTGTTCATGTGATTCAAGAGTCTGAGATGGCCATACAGTATTTCTTTGCATGGAGTATAGGAGCTACCAGACCCCACCTTTTCTTTCTTACTGCCTACTTCCCGCTGCCAACCTGATCCAGAATACAGCATCACAGAAATGTAAATAGAACAAGGATCCTCAACCCAGGGGGAGTGTAGAGCGAGGTCTCGGTATACATATTTACAATCCAGGAGAAAAATTTTTTAACCAATAACCACCAAAATTAAATTTCCTGTTATCGTTTATTTTTTGCTTCCTTCTCCCATCATTTTATTTTAATTCCAGTTGAGTTAACATACAGTGTTATGTTAGCTTCAGGTGTACAATATAGTGATTCAACACTTTCATATATCACTCAGTACTCTACGAGATAAGTGTACTCTTAATCCCCTTTACCTATTTCCCCCATCCACCTGCCACTGCCCCTCTGCTAACCATCTGTTCGTTCTCTTAGTCAAGTGTTTGTTTTTTGGTTTATCTCTTTTCTTATTTCCCTTGTTTGTTTCTTGAATTCCACATGAGTGAAATCATAAAATATTTGTCTTTCTCTAACTTATTTCACTTAGTGTTAAACCCACTAGATCTGTCATGTTGTTGCAAATGGCAAGATTCCATTCTTTTTATGGCTGAATAATATTCTTCTGTGTATAAATACCACTTCTTCTTTATCTATTCATGTATCAATGGATACTTAGGTTGCTTCTATAATTTGGCTATTATAAATAATGTTGCAATAAACATAGGGGCGCGTGTATTCCTTGGAATTAATGTTTTTGTATCCTTTGGTAAATATCCCGTAGTGTGATTACTGGATCAGAGAGTAGTTCTATTTATAATTTTTCAAGGAACCTCCATACTACCTTCCACAGTGTCTGCACCAGTTTGCATTCCCACCAACAGTGCATAAGGGTTCCTATTTCTCTACATCCTCACCAACACTTGTTATTTCTTGTGTTTTTGATTTTAGTCATTCCAATAGATGTGAGGTGATATCTCATTGTGGTTTAGATTTCCATTTCCCTGATGATGAGTGATGTTTAACACTTATTCATGTGTCTGTTGTCCATCTGTATATCTTCTTTGGAGAAATGTCTGTTCATGTCTTCTCATGTTTAGTTGGATTTTTTGTTTTTTGGGTATTGAGTTGTATATGTTCTTTATATATTTTGGATACTAACCCTTTATCAGATATGTTATTGGCAAATATATTCTCCCATTCAGTAGGTTGTGTTTTAGTTTTTTTGGTTGTTTCCTTTGCTGTGTAGAAAATTTTTATTTTGAGGCAGTCCCAATAGTTTATTTTTGCTTCTGTTTCCCTTGCCTCAGGAGAATCATCTAGAAAGATGTTGTTATGGCCAATATCAGAGAAATTACTGCCTGTGCTCTCTTCTAGGATTTTTATGGTTTCAGGGCTCACATTTAGATCTTTATTCCATTTTGACTTTGTGTATGGTGAAAGAAAGTGATCCGGTTACATGTTGCTGTCCAGTTTTCCCAACACCATTTGTTGAAGAGACTGTCATTTTCCCATAGCATATTCTTGCCTCCTTTGTCCAAGATCAATTGACCATGTAATTGTGGATTTACTTCTGGGCTTCCTATTCTGTTCTATTGATTACATGTCTATTTTTGTGCTAGTACAAACTGTTTTGATTGCTACAGCTTTGTAATACAACTTGAAGTCTGGAATTCTGATACTGCCACTTTTGCTTTTCAAGAATGTTTGGCTATTCAGGGTCTTCTGTGGTTCCATACAAATTTTAGGATTGCTTGTTCTAGTTCTGTGAAAAATGCTGTTGGTATTTTGATAGGGATTGCATCAAATCTAGAGATTGCTTTGGAGAGTATAGACATTTTGACAATATTTGTTGTTCCAACACATGAGTATGGATGTCTTCCCATTTCTTTGTGTTATCTTCAGTTCCTTTCATTAACGTTTTATAGTTTTCTGAGTACTGGTCTTTCACCTCTTTAAGTTTATTCCTAGGTATTTTATTATTTTTGCTACAATAGTAAATGGGATTCTTTTTTTAATTTTTAAACATTTTATTCATTTTTGAGAGACAGAGAGAGACAGAGTGTGAGTGGGGGAGGGGCAGAGAGAGAGGGAGACACAGAATCTGAAGCAGGCTCCAGGCTCTGAGCTGTCAGCACAGAGCCCGACATGGGGCACGAACTCACGGACTGCGAGATCATGCCCTAAACCAAAGTCAGACGTTCAGCCAATTGAGTCACCCAGGTGCCCTGGGATCATTTTCTTAATTTTTCTTTCTGCTGCTTTTAGAAATTCAACAGATTTCTGTACACGGGGATTTCTTATCCTGTGACCTGAATGAATTCATTTATTAGTTCTAGTAGTTTTTCGAGGAAGTCTTTTTCTATATATAGATTCTCCTAACTGCAAATAGTGAAAGTTTTACTTCTTCCCTACCAATTTGAATGCCTTTTATTTCTTCTTCCCCTTCTTCTTCCCCTTCCCCTTCTCCTTCTTTTTGTCTGATTGCTGTGGCTAGGACTTCCAGTACTATGTTAAATAAAAGTGGTGAGAGTGGACATCATTGCATTGTTCCTGACCTTAGGGGAAAAGCTCTCAGTTAGCTGTTTTTCCACATAAGGCCTTTATGATGTTGAGGTAGGTTTCCTCTAAACCAACTTTGTTGAGCATGTTTATCATGAATGGATATTTACTCTGTCAAATGCTTTTTCTGCATCTATTGAAATGTTCATATGGTTTTTTATCCTTTCTCTTAATAATGTGATGTATCACACTGACTGATTTGCAAACAATGAACCACTCTTGCATGCCAGAAATAAATCCCACTTGATCATGGTAAATGATTTTTTGAATCTATTGTTAGATTTGGTTTGCTATTATTTTGTTGAGGATTTTTGCATGTATGTTCATCAGAGATATTGGCTTGTAGTTATTTTTTGTAGTGCGTCTTTATCTGGTTTTGGAATCAGGGTAATGCTGGCCTATTAGAATGCATTTGGAAATTTTCCTTCCTCTTCTATTTTTAAGAAAAGTTTGACAAAAATAAGTATTAACTCTTCTTTAAATATATGGTAGAATTCACCTATGAAACCATCTGGACTTTTATTTGTTGGGAGTTTTTTTTTTTTTTTTTTTTTTTTTTTAAATATTTTTTTTCAACGTTTTTTATTTATTTTTGGGACAGAGAGAGACATAGCATGAACGGGGAAGGGGCAGAGAGAGAGGGAGACACAGAATCGGAAACAGGCTCCAGGCTCTGAGCCATCAGCCCAGAGCCTGACGCGGGGCTCGAACTCACGGACCGCGAGATCGTGACCTGGCTGAAGTCAGACGCTTAACCGACTGCGCCACCCAGGCGCCCCTGTTGGGAGTTTTTAAATTACTATTTAATTTCACTGCTGGTAATCAATCTGCTCAAATCTTGCATTTCTTCCTGTTTCAGTTTTGGTAGGTTATATAGTTTCTAGGAATTTATCTATCTCTTCTAGGTTGTCCAGTTTGTTGGGATAAATTTGCATAATATTCTCTTATAATCCTTTGTATTTCTGTGGGGTCAGTTATTTCTCCTCTTTTGTTTCTATTTGAGTTCTCTTTTTGTTTTTGTTTTTGTTTTTTTGATGAGTCTGGCTAGAGGTTTATTAATTTTGTTGCTCTTTTTAAGGAACCAGCTCCTAGTTTCACTGATCTGTCCTTCCTTCCTTCCCTCCTTCCTTCCTGCCTTCCTGCCTTCCCTTCCTTCCTTCCCTTCTTTTTCTGTATCATTTATTTCTGCTCTAATCTTTATTATTTCCTTCCTTCTGCTGGATTTGGGTTTTGTTTGTTCTTCTTTTTCTAGCTCTTTTAGGTGTCATGTTAGGTTATTTGAGATTTTTCTTGCTTCTTGAGGTAGACCTGTATTGCTATAAACTTCTCTCTTAGAACCACTTTTGCTGGACCCCAAAGATTTTGGATTATTGTGTTTTCATTTTCATTTGCCTCCATGTATTTTTTTTATTTCCTCCTTAATTTTTTGGTTGACTCATCCATTGATTAGTAGCGTATTATTTAACCTCCATGTATTTGTGTTCTTTCCAGATTTTTTCTTGCAGTTGATTTCTAGTTTTACAGCATTGTGGTCAGAAAAGATGCATGGTATGACTTTTTGAATTTGTTGAGACTTGTTTCATGGCCTAACATGTGATCTATTCTGGAGAATGTTCCATGGGCATTTGAAAAGATATACTTATTTTTATTGCTTTTGTACTTTCTACCTTTCTTACTCTTATTGATGGTTTTTCCTTTCCACTCACAGAGTCCCCTTTAACATTTCTTATAGGGCTGGTTTAGTAGTCCTGAATTCCTTTAATTTTTGTTTGTCTGGGAAACTCTTTATCTTTCCTTCTATTCCGAATGATAGCCTTGCTGGATAGGGTATTCTTGGCTCCAGATTTTTTTTCTTTTCAGCACTTTGAATATATCATGCCACTCCCTTCTGGCCTGCAAAGTTTCTGTTGAAGAACCTGTCTCTAGCCTTATGGGGTTTCCCTCATATGTACCTGTTTTATTTTCTCTTGCTGCTTTTAAAATTCTTTACCACTGCTTTTTGCCATTTTAATTACTATATGTCTTGGTGTGGACCTCCTTGGGTTGATTTTGTTGGGGGATCTCTGTACCTCCTGGATCTAAATTTCTGTTTCCTTCTCCAAAATCAAGAAGTTTTCAGTCATTGTTTCTTCAAATATTCTGCCCTCTTTTTCCTCTTATTCTTCTTCTGGGATCCCTATAATGCAATTGTTATTACATTTGATGGAGTCACTGAGTTCCCTAAGTCTATTCTCATCTTGCATAATTTCTTTTCTCTCACTTGCTCAGCTTGATTCCTTTCTATTACTCTGTCCTCCAGATCACTGATTCGTCCTTCTGTTTCTTCTAGCTTGCTATTTATTCCATCCAGTGCACTTTTAATTTCAATTATTGAGTTCTTCAACTCTGATTGGTTCTTTGCTATTTCTGCGTTAAGGGTCTTGCTGATGTCCTCCACTCTCTTCTCAAGTCCAGTGAGTAGCTTTGTGATCATTACTCTAAATTCTCTATCAGGCCTATTACTTACCTATGTTTCCCTTAGGTCTCTTGCTGTGATTTTGTCCTGTTGTTTCATCTGGGATATATTCCTCTGTCTCCTCATTTTGCCTAACTCTCTGTGCCTGTTTCTCCGTGTTAGGAAAGTCAGATAAATCTCCTGCCCTTGAACATAGTGGGCAGGGTGTGTACCCTTAACAAGGTGGTGCTGGTCCTTTTCCACAGGAGATGTGCAGCTGCTGCCAAGACAGGGGCCAGCTGGGCCACTCTGCAAAGCACATGTGGGCAGGGGCACGGTGCTTGCAAGTTGTGTGCGTCAGTCCTCTTCTACAGGGGATGCACAGTATTTTTTGCTTCCTTTTAAAAACTTTTCTTTTTTCCCAAATATGAGTATTAGAAGTTTATCATAAAAGATTAAAAGGATTCAGAAATGAATACTTAAGAGGGTACTGATACTCTCTCAACCCCATCAAGTGCCTTCCTTCCCAGTATCATTTTCTAGGTTTCTAGTAGCCATTAACCTCTATTAAACAAAATTATTCTCTTGCCTTCCTACATAGTGTTACTTATTGCTCTGTTTATTTTTGCTTTTTTTTTTACTTTAAAAAAAAATGATACCATGTTGTTTATTTCTTTCTATGACTTATTTTTTTCACTTATTATAGTTTTAAGATTTTATCCAGGTTGCTGAGTGTGACTGAAGTTCTGTCGTTTAAATAGCTGTGAAACATTCCATCATTTAAACATATGTCAGTGAGTTTTCATCCACTCTTTTGTAAATGGACATTTGGATCTTTTTCATTTTCTTGCTCTTAGGAACAAGGCTGCTGCAGGCATTCTTGTACATGCCTTCCAGAGTACATTTGCAAGACTTTCTCTAGGGTAGGCACCACTGTGGGTCATATGGTAGGCAAGTAATCAGATTTAAAAGCTAGTATCCAATTATTCCCAAAGCAGCATCTCCTACAACAATGCAAAAGTTCCTGTTGCTCCATATCTTTGCAACATCTTACACGGATATTTATAAATTTTATCAAATGAGTAAGAATAAATGGCATCTCCTTGTTGTTTTTTTAA
Source organism: Panthera onca (assembly GCF_046562875.1). Lineage (NCBI taxonomy): Eukaryota > Metazoa > Chordata > Mammalia > Carnivora > Felidae > Panthera > Panthera onca. Next base: position 31,030,004 of record NC_138341.1, on the reverse strand, counting down.
TTATAATTTCTTATTTCAAGACTTATGTTTCTTAAGTTGTTTTATTTCATAATTTGAATTTAATTGCATTATGATCAGGAAACCTGTTTGATATTGATTCTTTGAAATTTATTAAGACTTGCTTCATGACCTCATATTGATCAATGTTGTGAACACTCTACATATACTGGAAAAATGTGTATCCTCCAATGGTACATTATTTTTATATGTGTATTAGATCAAGGTTATTAAATGGGAAGCTCCAATGTTTTACATGCTTAATATGGTTTTTTTTTTGCCTTCTTGTTTTATTAATTACCAAGAGCACATGAAAATTTAGCACTGTGCAATATCCTTTCTTCCCTTCTATGTCTTTTTATCTTTCCTTCATATTTTCTATCTCTTTGTTCCTATGTGCTGCACTCCAGGCAACTTTTTCAGATTTACCTTAAAGTTCACTAATTTTCTCTTTAGTGGTGCCTATCAACTGCTAAATCTTTCCACTGAGTTTTCTTTTAATGTGAAATAATAGACTTTTATACCAAAATTTATCTTATCTTTTTTCTAATCTACCTGGTCAGTTTTGTAGTCTCATGCTCCTCATCCATTCCCCTCTCCCCGATTCCTTTTATTTGAAAAAAAAAAAAACACACACACACTGTATAAGTAGCTATTTAACATTGTATATTCCACGGTTCCAAAATCTGAAGTCCTTTTAGATCTATTCCTGATTTTGGTTTCTGTTGACTGTCATACTTGATGGCTTATTTCTTTGTATATTCTATTATTTTTGACTGTGACCTCATCATCCTTGGGCTACTCTGCAGTTTTATAAGGCCTGTGTGCATGTATATTCTTCCAGGGAAGATCAACATTAGCTTCTGCCATTTGTTTATGCCATGAAGATCAGGATCCACTTTAAATCAGAATTTCCTTCTTGGGTTTTTGTTTGCTTGTTTGTTTTTATTTTTATTTTTATTTTTTTGAACTTTTAAAGAATTTATTCTATGAAGAAGAGACCAGGCGATGGCCACAGGCATGACAATTGGGGTCCAAAACAGAGAAAAGGTCTTTTTCATCACAAAAATCAAACTCTACTCCTAGTGTCCTTCTCTCAGGGTTTGTGTTGAGTTTCCAGACCCTTAAGCTCTATTAAGAGCCAGCTTTCACTACTTTTAGGTAAATTTACCAAAATTCCGTTCTTGTTAAAAATTGTGAATAATAATGGGGCGCCTGGGTGGTTCAGTCGGTTAAGTGTCTGACTTCGGCTCAGGTCATGATCTCGCGATCTGTGAGTTTGAGCCCCGCATCAGGCTCTGTGCTGACAGCTCGGAGCCTAGAGCCTGCTTTGGGTTCTGTGTCTCCCTCTCTCTCTGCCCCTCTCCTGCTCATGCTCTCTCTCTCTCTCTCTGTCAAAAATAAACAAACATTAATTTTTTTTTAAATTGTGAATAATATTTCTGTGAACGCTGGTGAAATCAGTTAAACTCAGCATTTTGGCCGGTTCCATTTTTCTGTTTCTCATCTTAGCATAACTATCATCTGTCTGTACGACACACTCATAAGCAAGGAAAACAAAGACAGAATCCTAGCTTTTAGTTTTTACATTGTCCCCATACTCTCTGAGGGCTAGTAGCCTTCGTGAAGCTTCGTGTGGGAGTAGAAGGCTTCTTGATCCGGGAAGGATTTTCCACAGATGCTGCCCAAGCAGCCATCATCCTCCTTGCGTGAGTGACGGATGCGGCTGTCATGGGCAGCATGGGATGCAAAAGATTTACCAGAGTACTTGCATTTGAAGGGCTTTTCCTGAGTGTTGCCTGATATATGTGCAGAGGATGCTAGAGGCAGTGAACCTCTTTGTGCAATACACACACTGGGATGGTCTGTCTCCAGAGTGGATTCTCGTGTGTTTGTTTAGGCTGGAAGACTGAGAGAAGCATTTCCCACACGTAGAACACTTGTGAGGCTGGTGCTTCTCGTGAACATGCAGGACAGGGATCCGGAGCTGGTCCCACTTCTCAATGGATCGTTTGCAGACAGAGCAGGGAAATTTCCTATCACCCTGGTCCACACAAGGGGTGTACTTGAGGTGCTTGTCTCTGTAATATTTGTAGGTAAATACTTTTCCACATCTTTCACACCTGTAGCCTTCTGCAGACTCTTCAGAGGGCCCAGGCACCTGCTTCCTCTGTTCTGTGAGCTAAAGGCTCACGGGAATGTCCAAAAACTTTCCATAGCAGTCTCCATACCACACAAGGAGCTCTTGGTTCTGGCAGATATCCTTGCAGCTCTCGTAAGATATCTGCCTTTGACATTGCAACCAGGCTCTGCTCCTTGGGGAAACAGGCACAGTTGACAGAGGACATCCAGTTCCCTGCACCTCCTTTTCCATCTATAAAGTGGCTCAAATGACCACCTTTGACGGCCTCACACATCAGAGAACTGTCTGCATAGGTCTTGACTTCACTGGCATTGACCACTTTACCTTGAAAAGGTCCAAACCTGACTCCTTTGGCAACAAGGCTACTGCAGAATGCACCAAAAATGCCACACTTCACCAAACATCGTCTGCTTGAGGCAGAGACCTTCTGGTAGTTGAAGGAGTCTTTACCCAGAGTTCGACAAAGAGAAGCAGATCCAGAGCTGTCTGTGGGGACCAGGAACCCGGGAAAATGACTTCCCTTGCTGGTTCAGGAGTTTGGAGCCCTCCTCAGACCACTTGCTGGGGGAGCAAGATAATAACTGGGAGGCCTCCACCCCCTCAGGTCACCGGGAAGTGTTCGCAGCCGGCGGCGGCATGAAAATTTCAGGTCCACGGCATTGGCCACTGTCGCGTCGGCCACCAGTATGGCCCAAGCCTTCACTGGTGGCGCCTGTATACTCGTGGCTGCTGTTGAGGAAGTGGGGCACCTCTCTGGGGAGCTGGGGAACTGGGTACCGCGCTGGTGGCTTGCTGTACCAGGGCGGATCGTAGAGCCGCTCCCTCCACAGGGCCAGGTTGGAGCTCAGCAAGGGAGGCGCGGACCGCACCGGAAGGCAAAGGGGGACGTAGCGTGGGATGCAGGCACGGCGGCCTCCAGCTGCAGGAAAAGTTGAACATCTTCCCCCGCAGCGGTTAGCATGTTCCCATAGCGGCCACAGGCCGGGAAAGGTGTGCAGGAGGCGTCCAGGTGTTGGGGGCATCCTGGGCCGCCCTAGGCAGGTAGCACATGTTGCCCTTGGATCTGGCCTCACCTGGTGGCCGCAGAGCCATCCCGGGGCACAGTGCAGGTCGGGTCTTCCAGAGGGCCACCACGCAACCAGCACCTTGAGGACCCTGAGGGTGGCGGGGGCTCCGCACTGGTAGGCTGCAGGGTGGTATTTGTTTTTAACAGTCATTTATTTTTGAGAGACAGGGAGAGACAGAGCATGAGCAGAGGAGGGGCAGAGAAAGAAGGAGACACAGAATCCAAAGCAGGCTCCAGGCTCTGAGCCGTCAGCCGTTCGACGCAGGGCTCGAACCCACAGACCGTGAGATCATGACCTGAGCCATCCGGGCGCCCCTCCTTCTTGGGTTTTTTAAGCCTAAACATATAATGTACATTCAAGCCCCAGACTCGTGTGAGGTCGGGTTGGTGGGTTTTAAGCCTTTGGAGTCTTGTACCTTCATGAAGACTCAGATTCTTAATACCAAAAACTGGCATAATAAAAACTGCTTACAGGGCTGTTTTAAGGATTAAAGGAGATAAGAAATATAAAGTATAAACTGCACATTTGATACATAGCAGGTGTTCAACAAAAAAGCTTCCTTTTCCATTCCTAATCTTCAAACCTCAACTAACAAGCTTCCTCTTTTGCTTATGCTAATCTTCTCATTCAGAAATAGCATTTCTCTTAAGCATAATTTTTTCATGCATCCCTGAAGACGTATTTTCACATTATGTTAATTTTCTATAAACTAACGTCACTTAACACACCGGGGCTTAGACTCGCCAGCTGCCTTTATTTATTCCTATATATTTCATGTCCTTTTCTAAATTCAGGTCTTTCAAGGCAAGAACAGTAGGCACATAAATGCTCAAGACACTCTGTTAAGTGACAAAGTCCTCTCACGAAACAAAGAGTAGGACACCAACACAGGGCACACGCAGGTAGGTGGCTGATCGCCAATTGAGAGAGCACAAAGGAGACGGTGTGATTGTTGTGAGGGGAAATGGAGAGGTGGTAGGTGGAAAAGCACAGACATCTATGTATACATATAAAACCACATGCCATATGTAACATGGTATATAAACCAATCAATCATAAACTCATAAAACACGTACTAATTTTATCATTTTCCCTACAGCAGCCACCTGGTGAGACAACTAAAGAAAGAATAAGTCACTAAAAATATATCACGTAATCAAAGTATATTGAGATAAGAATTATGGATAAAAACATTCGGCTTACAGTATAACAGTATCTTCCTTTGAGGTAATACAAAAAAGGTTCTTCAGGTAAAAACTGGATTGCTTTATCCAGATGCTCCTAAAAGAAAAGTCCAAAACAAATACCATCTCTCAGGGTTCAGGTGGTGTTGAATGCAGCTGTGCCGAAATTCAAAGGGGCTTTACGGTGTTGTTTAGTCCCCCTCCTTAATCCCTACCGTTAACATAAGACGTTATACCAATAATTCAATTATCAGAAATGAGTGCTCACAACTAGAACCTGACTGTGATGATGATTTCATTAAGCTATGGGTAATTTAAAGCCAACGTCACTATAAAAAGTAGAAAACCTCCAAGTGACGCTTTTGTCTGCCCATGACTTGCCTAGCTAATACTCATTCAGCAGCACGCTTTCAAGTTTCCAATGATTAGGATATAATGGAAGACAGAATAGCAGAACTGGGCTGTGGAGGAAGCTGTTCCCCTGACATTATCAAAATGGGTATAGGGAGCTGGAAAACAAAGAAACTTCTTAGCTCATTTATTGAGCTATCAAAGCTACAGGCACATTACAAATGATTTACACGTATATTACTTATTTTATTCATTTATCACGGTATGTTGAAGTCCTAGATTGGATTCTATTCCCCCCACCAAATCAATACGCAAGTATTTTATTCATTTATCATGGTAAGTTTAAGTCCCAGATTGGATTCTATTCCTTCCACCAAGTCAATATGCAAGTAATGTTAACTAATTAGTCCCGATCATGTTTCTGATGTTGGTGAACTCATCACCAAAAGACTAATCCTGTCTTTGAAAAAATAATACTCATCTACTATGTAAGTTCTTCCAAGATCTAGAATAATAATCTTCAATCACTCAAATACGTTTCATTTTTTTGGCACAGTACTATTTAAAGACTGTCACTTCATTTAGATAAAAAAGATAGGGACACCTGAGTGGCTCACGCAGTTAAGCATCTGACTCTTGATTTTGACTCAGGTCATGATCTCACAGTTCGTGTGCTGGAGCCCCACCTTGGACTCTTTGCTGACAGCGTGGAGCCTGCTTGGGATTCTCTCTCTCCCTCTCGCTCTGCCCCTCTCCCCTTCTCGCACATGCTCTCTCTCTCTCTCAAAATAAATATATAAACACTGAAAAAATAAAATAAAAATTAAAAAGATAAACTTCTTGAGATTGAGATTAATTTGGGTTTTATAACTTTTTTTTTGAGAGACAGTGAGAGAGAGAGAGAGAGAGCGCATGAGCAGGGGAGGGGCAGAGGGAGAGGGAGAGAAAGAATCTGAAGCAGGCCCCATACCCAGCATGGAGCCTGTCATGGGCTCAATTCCATGACCAATAGATCATGACCTGAGCCAAAATCAAGAGTTGGACGTTTAAGTGACTGAGCCACCCACACACCGTGAGAGATCCATTTATTAAATAATTTGATTTATGCCTTTTAATGGTACACATAGCTACATTAAAATATCTTTAATATCAAGAAATACCTTGAAGCGATGTCCATAGTTGATTTTATTTTGTAAGCCCTCAAACTCAGACACATAGCCACACAAGACTGCATACCTGAAAAGGATAAAAACAGTGGATAGTGCGTGAACTTTTTAATCAAATATACCAAGTAAACATTTTAAGAATATCTCTAAAGCATTCATTAATATTTGATGAAAGGATTCAGATAGATACAAGGGCCCTAAAAATAATAAATACTTGACATTAACATGAGGCTGGTTTCCTCAGCTATTACTGAGGATACTCACACCGTCTACCTCGTATGTGTGCCACAAGGGCAAGATACCTAAAACGTGTAATTGCTTAGAATACTACGTGGCACACAGTGAGTTTCAAGAAATATTAGCTGCTTCTATCACCATCATCAGCATCAAAGTCACAAAGAGGCTCTCAGAAAAAGTCTAGTCATAACAGTGATAAATTGAAAAAATATATTGTGTCATCATATCCCTGTTCTTCCTTAATAGAATTAAAAATAAAAATGTCACGGCCTCCCTTGATATCATTTGAAAACAAAAATAAGTATCATGACTAAAACAAACAAAGTCAAAGGTAATTTCAAAATACACTTTTTTTAAAAAGTTTATTTATGTATTTTTGAGGGGGGGCGTGTAGGGGCAGAGAGACAGGGAGAAAGAGAATCCCAAGCGGGCTCTGCACTGTCAGCACAGACCCCAACACAGGGCTCGAACTCACAGACCATGAGATCATGACCTGAGTTGACATCAAGGGTCAGATGCTCAACCCACTGAGCCACCCAGGCACCTCCACTTTTCTTTTTCTTGAAAGTTTTAAAAAAAATTGTTTATTTATTTTGAGAAAGAGAGAGAGAAAGAGAGTGAAAGTAGGGGGAGGGGCAGAGAGGGAGGAGAGACAGAATCCCAAGCAGGCTCTGCACTATCAGCACAGAGGCTGACGTGGGGCTCAATGACAAAAACCGTGAGATCGTGACCTGAGCCAAAATCAAGAGTTGGACGCTCAGCCATCTGAGCCACCTAGATGCCCCATGAATACGCTTTTCCAAAAAATTCCCCATGACCTTCAATCCTTCCTTGGAAACACTGCATACGAGAATATGGCATCCCATGAATTGTTTGCTTTTTTTTCCCACTGGGAATACAAAAGTTACATCAATAATTATTTGAAATAAGTTGGGTGCAATATTTGTTTAGCAATTTGCTCACTCCAAAACCTGGGAATATATTACTTTTCATATTCAGAGGGTTTCTGTCTGTGCAAAATATTCATTTACCTAAATCTTTGAAGAGTAGGTATTAATTGCTACTTGCATTATCATAACTGAAATGAAAGATGTAACTTTGGGTATTTATCTTGATCATTTCTGTGGATAAGCAGAACTTTCAAGTACAAAAATGAAGTGAACAATTTTCTTAATTTGGAACAGTGAGACCATTCCTGAGCACAAAAGATCCCACAATTTGCACAACTTATGACAAACAATAAAATGGTCACTTTTCAGTTATGACTTTTTTGACCTCTTAATTTTCAGTTTCTATACAATCAACCAAATCTGCAACAGTAGGAACAAGAATGATGACTAAATCAACCTATCAAAAGTGACCTGAGAACTTAACCAGATTAGGAGATGTTACTATTCACAAATTCTACCATCACATTGCCTGACACATACCTCTCACCACCCACCAGAGATTGAGTTTGTAGGAATAGATTACTGGACTCGTGAGCTCCCCTGGAAAACCGTTACTGTCACCTCCGGTCTGACCATGTTCTTCTGAAATTCTCTCTGTCGTTCTGCTTTATCATTCCTCCCAGGGAGTTCCAGAAAGTGGAGCAAAATTCCACACAGCTACATCCCCAAATTCCCCCATTTCTGTTGTGGGCATTATTTGTATTTAAAACCTTAGGTCACTTTATTTAAAAAAATAAGCTTTTATTTATTAAAAAAAATTTTTTTAATGTTTCTTTAATTTTGAGAGAGAGAGAGAGAGAGAGAGTGTGTGAGTGGGAAAGGGGTAGAGAGAGAGGGAGACACGGAATCCAAAGCAGGCTCCAGGTTCTGAGCTGTCAGCACAGAGCCTGATGTGGGACTCGAACTCACGAACCGTGAGATCACAACCTAAACCAAAAGTCTGGCACTTAATCGACTGAGCCACCCAGGTGCCCCAATAAGCTTTTATCTTAAAATAGCTTGAAATTTATAGAAAAGTTGCAAAGATGGTAGAGAGAGTTCCCATATACCCATTACTCAGTTTTCTCCACTGTATACATCTTACATTACTACAGTACATTTATCACAACTGTACTAACACTGTCAGACAAGATTGATATGTAATTTTTGCAATGTACCCAAATTAATATGTTATTATTAACTAAACTCCCCACGTTATCCAAATTTTCATGTTTTCCCCTAAATTAAATTTTGACACTTTTCTTTCCATCCCTCCTTCCACGTGTATCTCTATTCATTCACATATATGAAAATCTTTTGTTTCTAATGTGAAAGTCTTTTGAATTACTCTTGTCACCCATCATACACTCTGTTCCTCATAATTTTGTGTTACTTGCAACTTTTATTACATACTTATTATATCTTCACCCACTGACAAAATTATGGAACACACTAGTGTCTAAGATACAGACGTGGAATCCTGGAATCGTCTCCAGGTTGATAGTGATGTTGCCAACAGTTACTCTGTTGAACAACTGGCTTAAACCCTTCTCTCAATATGGGTAACCCAGAGGCCTGCCCACATTTCTATATCTTGTCCACAAGAATGTGGTAAGTAAACTGACCTCACTGCCTTGCTTAAATTCACATATACTAGTTCAATTTCCCTACTCCCTACACTGGCAGAAAAATTAAAAAAACAAATCATGTCACATTTTTAGAAAAATCTGTTGGATCTATATGAACTTTCTCAACCAGAGATTTATAGAACGAAACATTTGTACTGGAAGCAAAAGAAAAGAATCTGTGTTCACTGATCTAGGATCAATCATCTATTTTCTGAACATCAGCATCAGGTTGATGTAATGCACACCTCGAGGCATTAATAGTGCTGTCTCAGCACATTCTCTCCAACTGACTCTGAGCGAGGAGAAAAAGGAAAAACAAAAACTATGACTTATGAATACCATTGCATGAAACAGGCACATTTCCCTTATAATAATCTGTCCTACAGTCTTACGCATTTCACAATCTGTTTTGAAGTTTTTTTCTTTACATTCTAAAATATTATTTATCTTTCTAGATATCATAAATTCAAAGTTCACCTGACCACTTTTTTCCCAAAGGATCATCATTTCTTTTCTGGCGATCAGTTCCACCTATGTCTGTGTGTGTGTGTGTGTGTGTGTGTGTGTGCGCGCGCGCGCGCGTGTGTGTTGTTGTTGTTCTTGTATATTGTTCATCTTTAAAAATGCAATTTAAAATCTTATTTCACAAACCATCTCATGTTGATAGGAAGGCTGAAGAATGTTAATTCACAATATGGTCTTTTACCTCCATCTAGAGGTCATTCTCACCATACATGCTTTGACAAAAATTCTGTATTTTCTTGGCATTGATATTGAATATATCTTTAATAAGTGACAAACATTCCTGTGTCAACAGCTACTAAAATAACTCCATTACCTTCCCTGCGGTACTTCTGATTCAGCACAAATGCTATTTATGCCGTGAGAAAGCAGAGGAAGAATAATGTAATAGAATACCGAGTATATACGAATAAAAGATCTGGTGTTTGCTTTTCTACTTACTGTGTGACCCTTGCTCACTAACAACCTATCCCCGCCCCCACACCTCCCCCATACACTACCTTGCTCACCCTAACCCCTAAAACGGAAACAGGTTGTTCTGTAAATCACGTGCTGTAAGCCATGTGGATACAATTTGTGAACAGTAGAGCACAACAAATATGTAAGATATTATTTGTAATTACGGCCAAGCCCATGGGGCTGACAAACTACAAAGCCACAGCGACTTTACTCTCTTGATCCTAGAAGTATTTTGGGCTGGTTCAACAAAAATAACAACATTTTTGTGGACAGCTTTATGAAGACTTAAAGTTTTGAAGCTTTCTGGAAGAAATGAAGATGGAAAACAAGTCTTAAGATGCTATTTGTTTTTCAACCATCCCCTCAGTGTGAATCCTTTCTGATAATTATTCCTGAAGATTGCATCTTGTATTTCAAACTGAAGCTTATAAGCCATCACATAGTCCTTTCAGTCATGGATGTGCAAAGTTGTGCTGCAGGGCCAGGTAGCAAACATTTTAGGCTTCGGGTCAGAGAGTCAAGGTTGCAACTACTGAACTTCACAGCTGTGCACAAATGCACGGACGGGGCTGTGAGCCAGTAAAACTATTTATAAAAATAGGTGGTTGGCCTGGCCAAAGTTTGTCATTTATGACAAACTTATGGGGGGAGGAGCAGATCAGAGTTAAGAGGAGGGCTTGGGTCCTTTTTCTGCCTCTAAATCTGGCCAATTAGCTTCCAAACACTCCCAATATCAGAGGAAATGAAGAGAGTGTGGCTTGATCAGTACAAATTCATTGTAGTTACCACTAAAAGTGGAAGAAAGGAAGTACTTTAAGGCATACATGTTAATTTATTGATATTAATGTGCAAATTAGATGAGAAGGTAAATTTGGTTATAGAAATAATACCCTCATACATTGGGAAAATGACCCTAAAGATATGTACCAAGACGCTAACTGCAAAAGTACCTTTCTCCTGGCGGGAGGTGGAGGAGTGAGGGCTCCTGTGGATAGAACTGTTCTGGGGACTGTGGCTTCCACAGTCCTGTGGCTTTCCCCTCGTGGAGGGGGCCGGGGCAAGCTTGCACCTCGTCTTAGGCAAAGTGAGAGCAGGTCAAAAGATCTATTTTTATTTTGGCCTGTGTCCCTCCAGGGACATAGAAAATGTCCTTGACTCCTAACCAGAGAGGCTTGAAGAGGACGGTGTGAGTGGAGCTCCCCCTGCTGGTGGCAGAGTAAATAAACAGGTTTGCACTTGAGAGTTGGTGGAGTGAAACCAATTCCCTGTGGGGCAAATGCAGACCTGCAGAAAGGGAGCCATTTCTGCCTCAAAGTGCTCCAGGAGAATAAAATAATTCCGAAGAGGGGTGGATTTCTGGAAACCGAGGTCTGAGAGAAGGGTCATAAATTAATTTATTACTGTCATCTTTCTAGCACCTGAACTACCTGTATTGCCGCAAGGAACTAAAAAATGTTGTAAAAATGCAACTACAAAGTGTTAATTAAAAACAGTATATGTCTTCTTATTTGTGTTTTATAATTCTAAACAAACAAAGGATCCAAAATAAAACATATTCAAGAATATATTTGTTTCCCCAAGGGTAGTCAGCTACACCCATGCAACGAATTAAATTCCCTTTGTTTGAGCTTTCTTATATTATACACGACTTCTCTTTGACCTGTAGTATTAGTAAACACAAGCTCATTAAGGTATAAAAAATGAGCCATATGCTTTTATCCTGTGAAGCATTCTTTCCACATTTCATTTAGAAGCATGATATCACTTTAATATTTGTTTTCAAATAAAATGTTAAATCACACTTAATTAGAATTTATCATGTTCGAAGGGGCTGCACTTGGTAGATTCACTTAGGAAATCTTCGATGAAAGTTTACCTTGAATATATTTAAAATATACATATTGTAAAATACATGAGACTAAGAATAGTTACTCTGCTATCTATTAAATATATTTTTCAGTGAATGTGACTGACAGGTTAAAGGGTCAATAATATCTTAAAAATCGATCGTAACTTATATAGAGGCATATGAGAATTCTAAAAGACTGCGTAAGTTCTATGTACTTACCACAGATGACAATGCCCATTCATGGGCGCTCTAGTAATAGCTTTTTCCCCCAATGTCTTCCCTGAAAGAAAAATGTACTTGCATTTAGTACCTTCACATGAGTCGGGGGGGGGGGGGGGTAGATTACTGAATTAAGTCAGTGGTTCCTAAAATATGCTCCTAAGACCAGAAGCATCACTTACAGAAAAGCAGATTTTTGGCTAAAAGAGAGACTTACCCTATAACAAAGTGTGGGGCTCAGCAATCTGTTTTAACTAGCCTGTAGAGATTCTGATGAATGCTCAGGTTTTAAGCTCACTGGACTAAGCGATGTAACCAAGTGCAAGAAAAGTCATCCAATCATTATTTAAAAGCATTAATAAAAATCGTTCTATAATTGACCGACACTTACTGTATGCCTTCTGAGTGTCGTATCATAATCTCTGGGAATAAAAAGTCAAATTAAGACACAGTTTTTGACTTCCAAGGGTTCACATTTCAGTAGAAAGCAGGTATATAAGCAAACAAATGGCGTGTAAAAACCAAAAGTGAGATGAAAAACAGAGAGCATGTTAGAGAACTCCATCCAAAGGGAAGGCTTCCCAGAGAAGTGCTTACCTAATCGTGCACAAAAACGAACAGGCTCGACACATACATAAATCACCCTGCCAAATCATTCCACTTAGTTTTAGAAGTAACTTTTCGTAATGTCATAATTACTTTGGATAGAGGTTTGTCTAGCGGCCTGAAAAACCAAAATGCTTGCAATGAAACTGGACAACATTCTGAAAATCCTTCTCCAAAAGGGGCTGCTTTGTTTTATACCATCTCCCTTTACCCTGCTCCATTTTGTTGTTGTTGTTGCCTTGAAGAGAATATCCAGGGATCTGCAAAATGCTCTTCTAAGTTAAGTGGATGCTGTTATCTTTATAAATAAGGATCCTTAATTCTAAAACCATTCTGTTAATGTGTTAAGGTGGGACACTTCTATATTTTATAGCTCTATCCATTAAGGGAAATATCTCATGTATAAATCTACCTAAAGTGGAAAAAATTAAAAAGTGAAGTGTTTTAATACTGACATTACATTGTAGACCTATATTCAAAGAGTGATTTTTAAATAAACAATTGAAAAACATAGCTTTAAATGTACAAACGTTAAAAATGAAATCAGCATGTAGCTACTTTGCCAAATGAACAAAAATAGCTTTTAATGTACAACCACCAGCCTAAAATAGAGGAGAGTCCATAACCCTGAGAATACAAAAGGAAGCTGGGTCGGTCATATGCAGGCTGGTTTTGCAGCCTCGTTTATGTAGCTGAAGTCTGAAAGGACAGCTGTTTCACTTACAAAATGGTACTTTGTGATCTATTTGAGGCACATGTATCGATCACTTAATTCTGGAAATTATAATAATGTTCCTTTAGATATAAGATTCATAGTTTACTTGGAATACAAATTATGATCAGAGTGCTTATAAGACACACTGTGTAATGCTATACCCCATCCTGAGTTTTATGAAGGAATTCTGTGCTCTCCAGTGATCAAATCATGCCTTGGGGTAACAATTTTAAATACGCTATTATGGGGAAAACGAGTCAGCACGTCCTCCTCCCGCACACTGAGTTCCAGTGTCCCTCAACGCTGGTCTCAGCTCTAGCACACTCTGTCATCACCTTTCCTAAGCACTCACTACCCAAACACTGAAGTATATTGGGCTGTCTCCATGTTGATGTATCTAGCAAGTTCCTTAGCATGGCACCAACTTAATCACATTTACCTCCCTCCTCTCTTCCTTCTCTCCCTCCCTCAACCCCTCATTTTAACATCACTCCCGGACACAGTAATTTCAAATAAATATTTCCTAAATGGATAGAAAAAAAGAATTATTTTTAATATATTTCAATATGTGAATGAGTAGAATACATCGTAGGCTTTTACTCATTTGTCTTGACACTATAAAGGTTTCTCATTTTTTAAGATACATCCTATTCCAATCTCCATTTTTGTCCCCAGATTTCTTCCCGCCTATTTCTTTTTCCATTTTTACCACCTCTTCCATGAACTCAATTAAACTTCTACTCTGTTTAAAATACAGATTCCAAGTGATTTCACCTAAGTTGAAACTCTTACTTTCACAGTAAAGACTTCCCTGCATCAACCCCCAGCCGCTGCCGTCATATCCTTTCTGTGATTACTCTTTTAACACCTTGCATTCTCCTCTACACAACATATTTCTATTTGTTTCTTTATAATATATGGTTATTTCAATGATACTGCCCCCCCCCCCCCAAAGCCATAAGCTTGTCTACAGTCTGAGAACATGTGATTTTGCTCTCATTTCTACCTCCTATCACACACAGGACTACCCCTGATGCCCAGGGTAGGGCAGGAGCTTACAGACAATAAAAAGTCTTTCCTACTTTAGCAGTTTACATAGCTAGACTGTGATTTTCTCAGGAGATATGAAAATAAATCAGTTTTTTTCTCTTTGGTTAAATTTTTATTTACCCTAGAGTTAACAAACCTCTTCTCCAGAATTCGATTTTGTGTATGGCCTGCAAGATGGATCACTACAGAAAAACTGCCCCACAAAGCTGATGATGAATAATGTGGCAAGGAAATCTACAAGTGGAAGGAAAATAATTACAAAGAGTTTGGAAATATTTCCTTCTTGGAAATAAAAAAGACAGGGAACTACCGTGGAATGAGATGTGTAGTATCATTATTTTCGTGCTGTTTCTTCCTCATGCTAACTTAAAGAAAGAAAGCTTGGAGAAGAGAAAGTTTAGAATAAAAGAAGAAATTAAAGAAGTCTAATGTCAGATTATTGCCCCGAAGCTCAGAGAATTGGCAGCTAATGGGCTTTTTGCAAGAAAGAGTTTTGATATTAAGTGACAGAAATAGATATGTATAAAAGCTTTGACATTCTGGCTACTACTATGTTGTTATACGCTGTTGTTACTAGGGAAAATTTCAAAAAATATGCATAAAATGGTAGAGGACAGTATCATGAACCATCATGTACTGGATCAGTCAGCTTAAACAATGATCAACTCAAGACTAATCTTGTTTTATTGAGATAAATTTTGAAAAAAACAAAACAAAACACGGGGCTCCTGGGTGGCTCAGTCGGTTAAGCGACCAACCTCAGCTCAGGTCATGATCTCGCGGTTGTGAGTTTGAGCCCCGCGCAGGGCTCTGTGCTGACAGCTAGGAGCCTGGAGCCTGCTTTAGATTCTGTGTCTCCCTCTTTCTCTGCTCCTCCCCTGCTCATGCTCTGTCTCTCTCGGTCTCAAAAATAAATAAAACATTAAAAAAAAAGAGAGAAAAAAAAGACATTGAAGTTTAAGTAGTTATTTCTTTGTGGCACCTGAAGTTCTCCCTTATAGGAGTCAAGGAAGGTTATTTTAATTGTGCTGGAGATACCTATCCTCTGCCTCTTACTGTTCCTCAAATATTACCTAATTGTCTTTCTGTCATAAACTTAGTATCTGAAATTCGAGTTTTTAAGCTGTCTATTCTATTATACTCAAATATTTTTAAAGAATATATACCTTAGTCCTGAAAAAAATTTCTGGCCTTAGACTACATGTATTTTCCAGTACTAGGATATATAAAATAGATTAAATATATTGGTTTTAGCTAAGATAATTTGGCTTTAATTAAAATTCATTGATGGGTTATTATAGATAACAATTGTCACTTGAGAATAATCAATCTTTATAAAATACTTACCAATATTAGCATAATGTTTCTTTTCTTGTGCATTAGTAGATAGCTCATACATGTCTCCATAAGCGCGAGCAAACCTCCAAATAAACTCTATTTCATCTCTAAACTGAAAAGAAAAAATAGCACTATACATTAGATTGACTCAGTCACTTGATGAAACTATAAATGTTTTCCACTGTAACTTTTAAAAAATTAGGCAGATGAACTGGTATTTATAGATGACTGAATCTAGTCACGTGCATACAATGAATTTGTGCATAAAATTTGAATTTTAAATTCAAATATTCAGGCTACAAAAAGTGATTTAATAGGGTTACATTTGGATCTCAAAAATAATGAATGTTATCCAGACTCTACCTCTACACCAACATGGAAGAGAGAATTGATAGGTACCAGAATTTGTAAGTTTTCCCTGGTGGTAGTATCTTCTTATTTCTAAGTTACCTACCTTCAATATGATGTCTCAGTGAGCATTAGAGATCACATATACTCGAAAGAGCAGTCACATTTTTAACCTATATTACCTAAAAATATAATCATAATGCTGGAGATTTAAAAACTTTTAAACAATCTGTTTAGAGTTGCTGAAGCCTCAGACAAAGGATTTAAATTGCTCATGGGAAAGAAAGATTCATTGCTCACTGGGCTATTGAGAACCTCTTCTTACATCTGTCCTTTCTTTTTTCCTTCCTTCCTTCCTTCCTTCCTTCCTTCCTTCCTTCCTTCTTTCCTTCCTCTCTTTCTCTGTCTTTCTCCTTCTTTTTCTTTTTTTTGGTGGTTGTAGTGGGAAGGATGGGCTTTCCCAATTCAGCCCAATGTTAAACATTGAAAAACGACCATTAGTAGAAATGGACTGAAATACTGTACTGATAGCTGTTACATTAATAACTACAAGACAGAAAACTTAAAATGTAGTTTTTCCTGCCCCAAGAGGAGTATGTCTTATTCTTTATCTTACAGAGTATGTATTAAATACAACAAATTAATAAATATCAAATAAAAATAAAACTGTATAATCATATCTCTGGTTCTCATATTCATGATCTTAGAGCATAATAAACTCTTAGATTTACTTTTTTGAAGTTTCGTTTAGATTATAGAAAAATTTTGCATCAACCAATTTGGCTTGGGTAAACTAACCCAATTGTTACGGTCATAACATAAATGGGATAGCAGATTAAATAAAAACTAAAATCATACAGATGCTATTATCTCACATCTCTTACCTTTTCTTTGTGGTCACAAAGTAGTTCAAAACTCTCCATCTTGCTAGATTCATTCATACGTAAATTATCAACCTTCTGAAGAAGGACATCTAAATGTAATTCCTCTATGTGTGTGTTAAATGCCTTAGGGACAGGAAAACTCTGTTCTTCTGTGTCAGTATTAGCTGTAATATACCTAAAATTGCAGAAATAATAAATAATGATCAACTCTCTTGAAAGTTGTAACAGCCAGAGTGATCCTTTTAAAATGCAAGACAATATGCTATTAGTACAGGAACAGATGAGTGACTGATGGAATAAAACAAAGGCCAGAAGTGGATCCATACATATATGGAAATGTGGTACATGATAGAGTTGGCAGGTGAGATCAGTGGGAAATTAAGGGATTGACGGAGGGGGGAGAATGGCTACTCCTATAAAAAAACCAATGAAATTGAATTTCTATCATATAATATAAAAACAAGTCTGGATGATATAAGGAATTAAATGTTAAAAATAATTTTTTAAACTCTAAGTAGAGAGTATAGGTGAATACCCTTTAGTCTTTGGAGCAAAAAAATTTTCTTCACCAAAATATGAAAGCATTAATTATAAATGATTATTAATTACACATGATTAATCAGCTTGACTATATTAAAATGAAAAACTGTTGCTAATCAAAAGACACTTTAAAAAATATAAAAATGCAAAATAAAAACCAGGAATGGATAGTTTTGCAACACAACTGGAGAACACAGATATCAAGAACACATAAATACTTTCCTAAAATTCAATTATAAAAACTCAGTGAACTCAACAGAAATATGCTTGAGAGATATAAATAGGCTTTCCCAAATGAGAAAATACATATAGTCAATAAACATAAGAAAAGATGTTCAGTGTTCAGCCAATTAGAGAAATACTAGCAAAGACCACAAAGAGATATTGCTTTAAGCTCATTTTGTTGATAAAAGGTAAAAAATCTGACAATACCAAATGCTGGGGAGGAAGTCAATCCACAGGATCTGATGAAGTGTAAATTGGTGAAACCCTCAGGAAAACACTTTGGAATTATCTTTTAATACTGAACTTTCACATACGCTAGGACCCAGTAACCCAGGTCTCTTGCCTATGTGCAGAAAGAGATGTATAATAAAAAGAGCAGTACTTTCAAATAGCAAACACCAGGAAACAAACTAAATGCCCATCAAAGAGTGGATGAATATTACACAACAGTCAAAATGAAAGAAACACAGTGATGTGCAAAATTATGAAGAAATCTTTTTTTTAATGTTTATTTATTTATTTGGAAAGAGAGAGAGAGAAAGAGTGTGTGCATGCACACGCAGTGAGGAGCAGAGAGAGAAGGAGACAGAGAATCCCAAGCAGGCTCTGTGCTATCAACCCAGAACCCAATGCAGGGCTCGATCTCGCAAACCGTGAGATCATGACCTGAGCCAAAATCAAGAGTTAAACACTTAACTAACTGAGCCATCAGGTGCCCCAATATGAAGGAATCTTAACAAACTTATATTAAGTGGGAAAAAAAGCTCTTAAAATTATATACAACACAATCCCCTTTCCATAAAAACAATCAAAATTAAATGTGTTTTAATATACACATGGATGCAATAAAATGATGTATTAAAAAGAAGGAATGAACAATATACATTATAGATTCACGATTATAGTTATCTTCAGGTGAGGGGAGGCAGGGGAGCCAAATGTTTGATGAGGACTACTGTCTACATCCTATCTTTTGTTTTAGGACGTGGTTTCATGGATGCTTTCACATTATTTATAATAACTAACTAAATGAATAAAAGTGGCACATGCATGGACCAGTCATGAGAGTTTGTAAGAGCTAAAAGTAGTTTTAGTCCAATTCTATGCACCTGAGGTATAATAAGAAAATAATAACCAAAAGGTGTAATTAGCTGAACATCGGGCATAATACTCTTTAGAGCAAAAAGCTTTAAATCTAAAGAGGGACACAACACACTAAAAATGGTTCAATTTATGATAAAGAAAGAGCAGTTTTAGACTCCTATGCATCTACAAACACGAGTCTCAGATATATAGAAAACACAAATTAACACATACAAGGAGAAACTGAATCCACTATCAGAATGGGAGATTTGTAACGTAAGATTCTAAGTAATTGATAAAGTGTGAGAGAAAGTAAGGATACGATTTAAACACCGTATGAACTAGCTTAAATACAATCAAGATACTGGAACTAGACACAGAACCCCTGGAAAACAATGTCTCTTCCAGTATATATGGAATATTTATGAAAACAGCCACGTACAGAGGGCCATGAAGCAAGCGACAAATGATAATAATCTATTGTGTAGACCACATTCCCTGTTCACAATGCAACTAAGTTAGACATCACCACTAAAAGGTAGGAGAGAAAACCCCAATATTTAAAAATAATTGATGTGGCTCAGTCAGTTAAGCGTCAGACTTTGGCTCACATGAGCTTGTGGGTTCGAGCCCCGCGTCGGGCTCTGTGCTGACAACTCGGAGCTTGGAGCCTGCTTCAGATTCTGTGTCTCCCCCTCTCTGCCCCTCCCCCACTCGTGCTCTGTCTCTCTCTCTCTCTCTCTCTCTCAAAAATAAACATTAAAAAATTTTTTTTAAATTAAAACAGTTCACAGCTCCAATCATCTCATTCATATAAAATCCTAATGAATCCACAAAAAGTTATTAGAACTAATAAACGAGTTCAGTAAGGTTACAAGATAGAAGATCAACTTACAAAAGTCAATTGTATTTCTGTAAATCTAGCAATGAACAATCCAAAAATGAACACAATTTCACTTACAGTATTATTAAAAAGAATAAAATTCTTAGGATTGCATTTAACATAAAATGTGCAAGACTTGTACACTGTAAACTATAAAACATTGTTGAAATTAAAGAATACGATCTAAATGTATGAAAAGAAATCTCATGCTCATGAATCAGAAGATTTAGTATTATGATGATGGCAGCACTCCCCAAATTTACCTACAGATTCAAAGCAGTTTCTATTAAATCTCAGCTGGTAACATTTTCCCCCAGAAATGAGTAAGCTGATCCTAAATTTCATATGGAAATGCAAGGGACCTAATATAGCCAAAAGAATTTTGTAAAATAAGAGCAAAGTCAGAGAATTCACACTTGAAATTTTCAAAATTTACTATCAAGTCATAGTAATCAAGACAGTACTGTCAGAAGGCTGATAGACATGGAATAGAGATTAAGGGCCTATTAAGAATTAAGGGTCCAGGGGCACCTGGGTGGCTCAGTTGGTTGAGCGTCCGACTTCGGCTCAGGTCACGATCTCGTGGTTTGTGAGTTCGAGCCCCGCGTCAGGCTCTGGGCTGATGGCTCGGAGCCTGGAGCCTGCTTCCGATTCTGTGTCTCCCTCTCTCTCTGCCCCTCCCCCATTCATGCTCTGTCTCTCTCTGTCTCAAAAATAAATAAATATTAAAAAAAAAATTTTTTTTTTAAAAGAATTAAGGGTCCAGAAATAAACCCTTATGTTTATTATGAGCAATTTGTTTTGACAAGAGTACCAAGACAACTCAGTGGAGGAAATAATTTTATTTTCAACAAATAGTACTGGGACAAATTGATATCCATATGCAGAAGAATGAAGTTGAACCTATACCTCGCACCATATATAAACATTAACTGAAAATGGATCAAAAGTCTAAATGTAAGAGCTAAAACTGTAAAACACTTAGAAGAAAACACAGGAGTAAATAGTTGTGACCATAGACTAGGCAATGATTTCATAGATATGACATTATAAGCACAGGTGACAAAAGAAAAAATAAACAAGATAGATTTTATCAAAACTTAAAATTTGCGGGGCGCCTGGGTGGCTCGGTTGGGCGTCCGACTTCGCTCAGGTCATGATCTCACGGTCCGTGGGTTCGAGCCCCGCATCGGGCTCTGTGCTGACAGCTCAGAGCCTGGAGCCTGTTTCAGATTCTGTGTCTCCCTCTTTCTCTGACCCTCCCCTGTTCATGCTCTCTGTATCAAAAATAAATAAATGTTAAAAAAAAAAAATTTTAAAAAAATTAAAATTTGTGCTTCAAAGCAATTTTTTTTCACCAAGAAAATGAAAAGATAATTCACAAAATGGAAGAAAATACTTACAAATCATATATCTGATAAGGGACCTACATAGAGAATATATAAAGAAATCTTACAACTCAATAATAAAAAGAGTTGTATAAAAAAAAATAACTGAACTTAAAAATGGAAAAAGGATTTAACAGATATTTCATCAAAAGATGATAACAAATGGCCAATGAACACACAGAGATGCTCAACATCTTTAGTCACTAGGGAAACGAAAATCGAAACCACCGTGAAATATCACTTCATAGCTTCTAGGATGGCTAAAATAAAAAAGACAATCACAACTGTTGATAAGAATATGGAAAAACTGGAACTCTCCTACACTGCCAATGGGGCTGTAAAATGCACACGCATCAAGTTTGGAAAAACAATTCAGTAGTTCCTCAAAATGTTTAACATGGAGTTATATGACTCAGCAATTACACTCCTAAGTACACATCCAAGAGAGCTGAAAACATATGTCCACACAAAAACCTGTATAGGAATGTGCATAGAAACTTAATTCATAATGGCCAAAAAATGAAAACAACCCAAATACCCATCATCAGATGAAAGGGTAAACAAAATGAATAAACGATGAAATATTATTTGGTAATACAAAGGAATGAAGTACTATTGTATGATATGACATAACAGCCCTTGAACACATTACTTAGTGAAAGGCCACGTATTATTATGATTCCATTTTATGAAATGTACAAGATAAGCAAAACCACGGAAACAGAAAGTAGAATAATGGTTGACAAGGCCTGAGGATGAGGAGAGAATGAATGCATACACAGTACAGGGTTTTCTTTTGAATAATGAAACTGTTTGGAAATTAGAGAGTGGTGATGGCTATATAACTCTGTGAATAAACTAACTCCCACCAAATTATACACTTTAAAAGAGTGAATTTTATAGTATATGAGTAATATACTCAATAAGGACTTTATTTTTATAAGAAAAAACAAAAATGTGAATAGTCCTATAGCCATTAAATAAATTAAACCAAAATCTATTTCAACACACACACACCACAGATTGAGAGAGAAAGAGAGACAGGGAGAGAGAGAATCAATTTCCCTTAAGGGGAATTCTATCAAATATCCAAAGAATTAGATTTATTCAAATTCTTGCAAGGAATTCAAAAAGAGGGAAAACCTCTTAGCTCCTTTTTTGAAGCTGATAAAACTGACACCAAAATCAAACAAAGATAGTGTAAGAAATGAAAATTATGGACCAATTCCACACATAAATACAGATGTAAAAATATCAACCAAAGGTATCAGAGATATCACAAATATCAACCAAAAACTGCAACAAACGTGAAAGAATGCATCATAACCAAACTGGATTTCTCCCAGGAATTACAAGCGTGGCTTAATATTAGAACATTTCTCTAGCACAACAAGTAGAATTAGAAAAACTGCATGATCATTTCAGCGGTTACCGAAACTTTTTTTTCAATAAATGCAATAATACCATGTTAGGACAAAGGAATACCAAACCCATAAATAAGGAATAGAAGGGGTCTTCTGAACACAGTAAGAGTTATATGCCAATAACTATAATACATTTCACACTTAATGATGAAACATTAGAAGCATTCTCCTTAAAATAAGAAATAGAAAAGGACGTTCAATATTGTTGCTTCTAATCACCAATGTACTGCAGGTCCCGTTAGCACATTAAAAGGAAACAAATAAAAATTATAAGCATTGGGAAAGAAGAAACAGAAGTTTGGAGTTTATTCAATAGAAAAAACTCTAGAAGAAAAATTACACAAAGCTAATCAACATTTATGATCAATTTTTGAAAACCAATCATGTTCTTATATCTATAAAACAAGTTAGAGAATGTAGCTTCATAAATTATAATGTTTACAATAGCAGGGAAAATACATGGTACCTAGGGTAAAATTCCACATTGGTTTTTGTTTTTACTTTTCGATAGAAAATTATAAAAATACTATTTGGTGACATTAAGAATATCTAAATAATTAGAAAAAGATACCATGGATAGGAAAACTTAACATTGAACCAATTTCATATAGCCCCAAATTTAACTACACTTTAATGCAATTCCAGTCAAAACCACAATGTTTTTTTTTTTTCCTATGGAACTTACCTGACTCTAAAATCAATATGGAAGGGCAAGTACAAGAAGAGCAAAGACACTTTTAAATAACAGCCATCAGTGCTGTAGTATAAAGGATAAAACTACAAGAAGTCAACGTGGTAATGGCATAGCAATAGACAAACTGGTCAATAAAACAAAAGAGAACATCTAGGCTAGTCTCTTCCCCACATTTAGAAACACTCAAGTGTGGGGAAACTGTTTTCCTACTTTGGACAGTAATCTTCTACTTCTAACTGGGCATTTATCAAAAATTATCAAAAAGTTTTAAAAGCAAATTTTAAAAACAGGGCATATCTAAACAGGTCTGGGAAAATTCGAACATGTGTTAATTTGGGGTTAGAGCTCAGATCTGGACTAGGCCGGGGAAAGGCAGTTCATAGATTATCGGATGTCAGAATTTTCTTTTAGCAGGTCTGGAGAGTCCCACCTTAAAATGTCAAATTTACTTACAAACGTTTGTCATTTCATGTACTTTTCTGGCCCTATTTATTGCTCCCAATTTGAATAAGAACTAGGCCTTTTCCCCTACGCCTTCATTTCTTCTGCACAATCAATTACTTGCTTCGATAGCAACAATAGCATCTCTAAAGGTATCACTGCACTATTTAAAGAGAAAATGACATTATTTTCTAGGAAAAGAAAGTAGTGTGTTTACAAAAGTATATCAGTAGTGAGCGGCATCAGAACAGGCAAAAACATGCCTGGCTATAGCACCGTGTCATCCCCCACATCAGGCACCCTGATCAGTTCCTTTTGTTCAGCCTTACCTAACACCTCATTCCCTCCAACATTTTTTTTCCAAAAGATACACACCAAGAGAGACTGATGTCAGCAAGATGGTGGATAGGAAGCTCTAGGCTCTCATTCTGACATGGAAACACTAGATGAACAACAGGCAGAATGAAACGGCTTTGTGGGAGATTTAGAAGCTAGTCAAAGATTTGCAACAACAAAGTGAATGTCAAATCAAGAACAAGCCATACTCGCAGTGGTAGGAAACTTCCTGGCATTTTTGTTCACCCTTGCCTCACCCCTCCCTGGCATCATACAGCATAGACGGGAAGAAGTTGTCCAATTCCCAGCTCCTCCCTTGGGACAGGAGGAAAAGAGTGGATCTTGTTTGCAATGTCCTGGCATGTCTGATGGCTTCCTGAGAGACTGGTTTCTGTTTTGCTTGCCTTAGAGCTTAGACAGAAATGAAGGCATCATTGGATATCAGACTGGAGATTGCTAAAATCAGTGGCAGGCACCGTGGCATGTGAGAACTACAGGAGTCTGCAAACTCGTGGGTGCATTTGTGAGATTATGGGGAGAGGAACACAATGAGATCTAAAAACAGGGGTAAGGCTCACTGAAATTAAGATATTTAGGGATGCCTGGGTGACTCAGTCGGTTAAGTGTCCAACTCTTGATTTCAGCTCAGGTCATGATCTCATGGTTGTGAGATTAAGCCACATGTTGGGCTCCACACTGGGCATGGAGTCTGCTTGGGATTCTCTCTCTCTCTCCTTCTGCCCCCACTCAAAAAAATAAAATTAAACAAAATTGAATAAAATTAAAATTAATTAAATTAAATACATATGTAAAAAGTCATGTATATAGGATAATTAGGAGGAAAATACACACAAACAGGCCCAGGGAAAACTAATGACTAGAAAAGACCTGACAGTCCTTAAGCCTTTGCACTGGGCTAATTAGCGAGGGTCTTCCACTGCATGGAGTCAATCTACAAAGGCCAGGCTAGGTGGCTGTTTTTCAGATTTGTAATTTTCAACAAAAGATTATGAACCATAGAAAGAAATAGGGAAAGATGGACAAAATAAATGAACAAAACAATGAACAAAATAAATTTCCAGAACCTGACTCTAAAGAAATACAGGCTTTAGACTTACAAGACAACAATTTTAAAAACAATGGTGGTAAGTATGCTCTAAGAGCCAAAGGAAAACATGGAGAGAGAACACAAGAAAATCAGGAAAACAATATATGAACAAAATGAGAATATCAACAAAGAGCTAGAAATTATTTTTTTTAAATCAAACAAATTTTGGAGCTGAAAAAATAAAATAAGTAACTTAAAAAATTCACTAGAGAGGATCAACAACATACTCAAACAAGCAGAATAAAGTATCAGCAAACTTGAAGACAGATTATTTTAAATTGATGAATCTGAAAAGTAAAAAAAAAAAAAAAAAAAAAAAAGAAATAAAGAAAAGTGAACAGAGCCTAAGAAACTCTGCAGAATAACATAAACCAGACCAATATACATATTATTAGAATACCAGAAGAAGAGAGAAAGGGACACAGAGCTTATTTTCTGGAATAATGGCCAAAAACTCCCCAAATTTAAAGAAAGATATAGATACACAAATATAAGAAGCTCAGTGAATTCCAAGTAGGATAAATCCAAAGAAATCCACACCAAGACAAACCCTCAAACTGTGGAAAATTAAAGACAAATTTTAAAAGTCTTGAAAGCAGCAAAAGAAAATACTTATCACATATAAAGGATCTCCAATAAGATTATGAATGGATTTCTCAGCAGAAACCTTCTGGCCTGAAGGCAGTGGGATAATATATTTAAAGTGCTGAAAGAAAAAACAAACTGTCACCCAAAACTTCTATATCCAGCAAAACTGACCTTCAAAAAATAAGAGAGAAATTAAGACATTCCCAGATAAACAAAAGCTGAGTTCTTTACCTCTAGAACTGTACTACAAGAAATGCTAAAGTGAGTCCTTCGAGTTGAAATGAAAGGACATGAGCAGCAACTTGAAGCCATATGAAAACATGAAGTTTTTGATAAAGGTAAATACATGGATAAACTTATTATAATTTTGGTTTTTTATTATAATTTTGGTTTTATTATAATTTTGGTTCATAACTCCTTTTTTATTCTTTTACAGTATTTAAAAGAAAAAAGCATAAAATAATGATAAATCTGTATGGCTACATTATATATAAAGATATAATCTGTGATATCAATAACTAAATGAGGGGTGGAGCTATCAAAGGAGAAGAGGTTTTTTTTTTTTAATGTTTTTATTTATTTTTGAGAGAGAGACAGAGCGCGAGTGGGAGTGGGGGGAGAGAGAGAGAGAGAGGGAGACACAGAATCTGAAACAGGCTCCAGGGTCCGGGCTGTCAGCACAGAGCCCAATGCAGGGCTCAAACTCAGGAGCCATGAGATGACCTGAGCCGAAGTTAGAGGCTTAACCGACTGAGCCATCCAGGCACCCCAAGGAGAAGAGCTTTTGAATGCAATTGAAGTTCCGTTGGTATCAGTTTAAAATAGATTGTTATAACTTTAGGATATTATATGCAGTGCCCATGGTAAACACAAAGAAAATATCTACAGAATACACATGAAAGGAAATGGGAAGCGAATCAAAATGTGTCATTGCAAAACCTCAAGTAAATGCAAAGTAAGGCAGTAGTAACAGAAGAAATGAAGGATTAAAAAGCTATAAGACATATAGAAAACAAATAATAAAATGGCAATAGTAAGTTAATCTCTATTAATCAATTTAAATTAGTAATTATTTGGTCATTAATTTAAATTACCAATTAATTAGTAATTAACTTAAATGTAAATGGATTAAATTCTCCAATCAAAAAACACAGGTTGGTAGAAAAGATTTTTTCTTTTTTTTTAAGTTTGTTTGGTTTTTTTTTGTTTTTGTTTTTTTTTTTTGAGAGAGAAAGAGCACCAGCTGGGGAGGGGCAGAGAGAGAGAGAGAGGGAGACACAGAATCCAAAGCAGACTCCAGGCTCTGAGCTGTCAGGACAGAGCCTGATGTGGGGCTTGAACTCATGAACTGTGAAATCACGACCTGAGCTGAAGTCAGATGCTCAATCGACTGAGCCACCCAGGTGCCCTGGTAGAAAAGATTTTAAAAACCAGGATCAAGTATATGCTGTCTATAAAAGACTCACTTTAGAACTAAAGACACATATGGGTTGAAAGTAAAAAGATGAAATAGATGCTTCATGTAAATAATAACCAAAAGAGAACAGGGTTGGCTATATCAAACAAAAATGACTTTATGTCAAAACTTTACAAGAGACAAAGAAGGACATTATATCTCAATAAAAGACTCAATTGACGAGGAATATGTAATATTCTTCATATATTTACATTAGAGGTCCTCAATATATGAAGCAAACATTGACAGAATTAAAAGGAGAAATATACAGCAACATAATAACAGTAGAAGACTTTGATATGTCACTTTCAATAATGGATAGAACAACCGGATAGAAGATCAATAAGGAAACAGAGGATTTGAATATCATTATAGAACAATTTGACCTAACAGACAAATACAGAATAGTCCACTCAACAACAGAAGAATACATTGTTCTCAAGTGAACATGGAACATTCCCCAGCGTACATCATATATTACACAAAACAAGTCTTAATGAATTTTAAAAGATTTAAAATCATACAAAGCATATTTATTGATTGCAATAAAATGAAAGTGTAAGTCAACAGCAGAAGGAAAACTAGAAAATCCACAAATAAGTGGAAATTAAACAACACACTCTTAAACAACAAATGAGTCAAAGAAGAAATCACAAGGGAAATTAGAGAATATCTGGAGTCAAAAGAAAGCAAAAACACAACATACCAAAGTGTGCAGGATGCAGTGAAAGCAGTGGTAAGGGGGGAATCTATAGTTATAAATGCTTTCATTAAAAAGAAAGATATAAAATCAACAATCTAAATTTACAGCTCAAGAGACTAGAGAAAGAAGAGTAAACTAAACCCCAAGTTAGCAAAAGAAAGGAAATAAAAAGATGAGAGCAGAAATTAACATAATAGAGAATTTCTTTTAAAGAGAAAAATCAATGGAACCAAGAATTGGTTCTTCAGAAAGATCAACAAAATTGACAAACCTTTAGCTGAACTAAGAAAAAAAGGATAGAAAATCACATCACTGAAATCAGAAATGAAAGAGGAATATCACTATCAATTTTACAGAAATAAAAAGGGTTATAAGAGAGTACCATCAAGGATAGCGTGCCAACAAACTGGATAACCTAGATGAAACTGACAAATCCCTAGAAACATACCACCTACTAAGACTGAATCAGGAAGAAACAGAAAATCCGAACAGATCTATAACTAATAAGGAGATTGAATTAGTAATCAAAAACTTCCTAACAAATGAAAGCCCAGGATCACCAAACATGACCTAGTTCCTAAAACTCCCCAAAACATTAACTAGTTCCTAAAGAATTAACTAGTTCCTCAAACTCCCCAAAAAGTTGAAGAGAAAGGAATATTTCCTAGCTCATTCTATGAGGAGGTCATTATTACCACGATCCCAAAGCCATACAAATATGCTATAAGAAAACCAGACCAACAGCTTTGATGAATACTGATGCAAAAATCCTCAAAGAAATAACAGCAAACAGAATTTGAAAGCACATTAAAATGGTTATACACCATGACCAAGTAGGAATGCAAGGGCAGTTCACCATATGAAAACCAATGTGATATACCACATTAACAGAATTAAGGGAGGGGGGGAACATGTGAGCATTTCAATTGGTGCAGAAAAAAGCACCAGACAATATTCAACACCCAGTCATGATAAAAATGTGTAGCAAACCAGCAACAGAAGGAAACTACCTCAACATATTATAGGCCATTTATGAAACGCCCATAGCTAATATTATACTCAATGGTGAAAGACTGAAAGCTTTTCCTCTAACCACAGAAACAAGACAAGAGTGACTGCTTTTGCCACTTCTATTCAGTACAGTACTAGGAGTCCTAGCCAGATCAATTAGGCAAGAAAAAGAAATAAGATACCTACATCAGAAAGGAAGAAACAAAATTATCTCTTAGCAGATGACATGATCTTATATGTAGAAAAACCTAAAGATTTCACACACGCGCACACACACACACACACACACACACACACACACACACACACAAAGAATTAATAAGCAAACTCAGCCAAGTTTCAGAATGTAAATCAATTTGCAAACACCAGTTGTTTCTATACATTAACAAGAAGCAATCTGAAAAGGAAATAAAGAAAATGACTCTGTAATAACATCAAAAAGAATAAAATACCTAGGAGTGAACTTAACAAAGGAATGAGAGATTTGTACACTTAAAACTATAAAACATTGCTGAAAAAAGTTAAAGAAGACTCAATTGGAAATCTCATGCCATGGATTTGGAGACTTAATATTGTTAAGATGTCAATAATACCCAAACAATTTATAGATTCAGTGCAATCCCTCCCAAAATTCCAACAATGTTTTTTGTAAAGGTTGAAAAATCCATCCTACAAATCATATGGAATCTCAAGGGACTGCGAATAGCCAAAACAACCTTGAAAAAGAATAAAGGTGGAGATATCATACTTCCTGATTTTAAAACTTATTACAAAGCTACAGTAATCAAAATAATGTGGGCTGACATAAAGTTAGACATATACATCAATAGAACAGAAAGCCCAGAAATAAACTCTTACATATATGGTCAAATGATTTTTGACAGGGGTGGCAAGACTATTCAATGGAGAAAGGGAAGTCTCTTCAGCAAATGGTGCTGGGAAAGCTGGATATTCACATGCAAAAGAATGACATTAGACCCTCTATATGCAAAAATTAAAAATTAACTCAAAATGGATCATTTAGTAAATGTAAAATCCAAACTATGAAACTCTTAGAAGAAAACATAGGGGAAAACTTCATGACATTGTATTTGGTAATGATTTCTTGCATATGGCAACAAAAGCACAGACAACAGAAGCAAAATAGATAAACTGGACATCAAAATTAAAATAAATTAGACATCAAAATTAAAATTAAATTCTGTCCATCAAAGGACATAATCAACAAGTGAAAGGCAACCCACGTAATGGGAGAAAGTATTTGTAAATCATATATCTGATAAAGGATTAATATCCAGGATATATAAAGAACTCCTACAACTCAACAACAAAAAGCAAAGAACCCAATTAAAAAATGGGCAAAGGGTTTGAAGGAATATTTTTCCAAAGAAGATATACAAAAGGCCATGAAAGGCACATGAAAGAATGCTCAATGTCACTACGCATTAGGGAAATGCAAACCACAATAGGATGCCACCTTGTTAGGATGGTTACTGTCAAAAACTAGAAAAGAACAAGTGTTGGTGTGGATGTGAGAAACTGAAATCCTTGTGAGCTCTTGGAGGACCATAAAATGGTGCCTCTGTGCTATGGAAAAAATACGGTAGTACGTCAAAAAATTAAAAACAGAATTACCATACAATCCCAGTAATTCCATTTCTGGATATATAATCAAAAGAACTGAAAGCAGAGCCTTGAAGAGATCTTTGTACACCCACGCTCATAGCGGCATTATTCATCACAGCCAAAAGGTAGAAGCAACAACAAAAGTGTCCATCAACAGATCAAGAGATAAGTAAAATAAGTATATACATTCAAAGTAATACTACTCAACCTTAAAAAATAAGGAAACTGTCACATGTTGCAACATGGAGGAACGCTGAGGACATTATGCTAAGTGAACTAGCCAGTTACAAAGAGACAAATACCATATAATTCCACTTCTAGAGGAAACAAATTCACAGAGACAGAAAGTAGAAGGGTGGTTGCGGGATGGGAGAGTGGGAGATGATTGTTTATTGGGTCCAGAATTTCCGTTAGGAAGATGAAAAAAATTCTGGAGATAAATGGTGATAATGGTTGCATAACCATATGAATGTATTTAATGCCACGAAACTTAAAAATGGTTAAGACAGTAAATTTTATGTGATGTGTATTTCACCACAAATAAAAAACTGAAGTAGAAAAAAAACTTTTTTAAGATACATGCTAAAAGGAGGAGAAAAACGCAAAAGTAAAAGTAACATCTTAGCCCAATGATATAGGTTTAGGGGGCATTTTATCATGACATACAATTGAAAATAATGCCAATTCCTTTCCTCTACAAAGACCAGCTATATTCTAACTTAAGTATTTTTAATGGCCTATATTCGTTTTCCATTCATTACTTATTCTGATAAACATTTATAAACTTTAATACAGTGTGAAAAAATTGAAAAATATTTACTCAAAAATAAAATTTCGGGAGACATTTTTTAAAATAAAAATTTTATTTAAAAAAATTTTTTAATAAAAATTTTGGAAAAAGTCTGAAAAATATTCACTTTTAAAAATAACGACTGGGGCGCCTGGGTGGCTCAGTCTGTTGGGCAGCCGACTTCGGCTCAGGTCATGATCTCGCGGTCTGTGAGTTCGAGCCCTGCGTCGGGCTCTGTGCTGACAGCTCAGAGCCTGGAGCCTGCTTCGGATTCTGTGTCTCCCTCTCTCTCTGCCCCTCTCCCGCTCATGCTCTGTCTCTCTCTCTCGGTCAAAAATAAATAAACATTAAAAAAAAAATTAAAAAAAAAAATAACGACTAATCTATGAATCTATTACCTCTGATATCGAGTTCTCTGAAGTCCCAGACATGCACACACAAATGTATATGAAAATTATTTAGTCAAAATAACTGGTTTCAATATTGAAATATTCTACATGTTTCCATTATAATATGTTTGTATTTATAATTTGATCCTTATATTAGTAAAAATATCATCTGTCAGGGGGATGTCTGGCATGAGAAATGCAGCTAACAAGGCTAATATAAATGAAAATTTGCGAATTACGGAATATAGCTCTAGAGATGACATGGTAGGAATACTGTCCCTCATGATTAGAGTAGGATAAAAGAAAATGTTAAAACTCTCAAAGAATGTCATACATTTAGAAGATCTATATATCAATGTTTGATATTATTTTCAGATCACAGAAATAATTACGATCATCACCCAGAAATTTGAGACTAGTCAATTTGTAAGCAATTTGTTAAAAGCCAGAAACAGATTAATAACCTTTGACTTCCAAACTCCAATAATGTCAATAAACTATCTTTCAAAAAAATGACAGCAGTTACAGTTAAATTTAGAATGCAACATGAAGGTCTTTTTTTCCCCAAAAATGCAGTGAAATTTAGGAAGACAGATTTCTGTGAGAACTTGAGCAATGAATACCATGGACTATGGAGCATGCCTGGTGGTAAAATTTCTGCTTTGAGCTACCCTTCGAAGAAGAGGCAAAGTCTGAGGCGACCTTATTTTAGGAACTGTAATAGATGAAGATGTGTCTTCATCTTGAGATGAAATAGCAATGTTTTCATCTTCCACGGAATCTGAAGCAATGTCATTCTGAGGTGGGATAAGGCTGGTGGCATTTTTACAAAGTGAAGAAAATCCAACATGACAGAGAAACAGGGGAAGTTACTCTTTGAGAGGGATGCTATTGAATCCTAGGTGGAAAATGAAAGATACAGTGACTTTGAGAACCAGGATGAAAGGAAACTTTCCTTGATTGGCCTCTTCCTTCGGTATCAGTAGCAATCTTGCCTTGTTGACAGGAATAGAAAATAGTGGGAAGAGAAAGTAAGGTGGCCGTGCTGTGTTGGTAGATGCTTCCATCAACAGTGTTCTGATGGGTTGAAGAGTTAGCTTTTGCTTCAAAATTCATAGAGCACCTAATGTTATATTTGGGAGAACAAGAGCTTATATATTTTTCAGCACTAGTCATACTTGAGCTTTTAGAAACGGTTTCAACTTCATCTGTATTAAAGATTTTATGACATCTTGATTGAAGATCAAAAAAACTAGTGCTCTCGTAACAGGAAATTATACTAAGTCTAGGGGCAGAGAAAAGTCTTTGGGACCTAAGGCCAAAATGGTTTGAGGAGAATTTTACATCACTGAAGCTGCTTTTTTCTTGAGAATCAAAATTGGCTCTACTTTGTTGACAGTCGGGGAAAATACCGCTTTTCTGAAATTTCACAAATAAAGAATATTTTCTTCCAGAGAAAGATGAGTGAGTAGATGCACTTGATGAAGAAGATAAATTTTTACTTCCTCTGCGTGAACTGACTTTACATACTGCAGATAGACGGGTTCTTTTAGGATCAAGAGATATAGTTCGATGAGTAATGGAAGAGAATCCAAGGTGCCGGTGGTCTGAAGTAACTTGATCTGCAGGATAATTTGGTAGCAAGCTCTGGTCGTCTTTGCAGTGGCTAGAGTGAGAAAAGTGTCAAATGAGGCAAAAAAGTAGGGAGCAGAGGTGGAAACCTGCCAAGGCTCCTGAAGAATAATATCCACTTTATCAATATGGAAACAATGGGGAATGAGAAAATAATGGCGTCTGAATTCATGGTCACCCAGATGTACCCCCACGGAATGCCCTAGTCTAAAAGATTATCTCTACCAACACAATACCTGCCCAATCTACTAAATTGGGGGAAGATAAGTTGAAAGACTCAGGGAAACAGGCAAAAAGAAAGATCAGGGGAAATATACGAGAGGGCTGGAGAACAAAAGTCTCCCCTGAAGGAAAGGGTAGGTCTTCCTGTTTCAAATCATAATATCTGTTTGAGGCTCTTGAACTACTATATTTAAAGGAGTTAAGTAGAATAAATTTATGCCCTGTTGACTACTACATTTTAAAATGTTAACCACAATGGATGAAGTGGGACCTCTCTAGAGAGAAAACTGTAGATAAATATCCACATATTCCAGAGATTCAGTTACTATGGGAAACCAAAGGAAGCGATAAAGCTTGGTTTATGAATGCTTCAGTGTTCTTTAGCACGTGAGACATATGTAACAGTGGGTTTTCTTTTTCCTTCTAAAGGCTTACCTTAAGCATTTTCCCATGTTGAATTTAATCCAAAGTAAATCTCTCCCTTCCTTTCTAAGCCATCATCCTTAAGCCATAAAATGCCCTGTGTAGGTGGAACAGGTCAGAAGACTGAATGTTTAAGCTCCACGTGGAATTAACATGGCAATAACACGGAATGTGATGACAGCAGACTCTAGAATCTAATGACATCAGGTCAGGATAAAATTGTTCTGTGGCTCGCCTTTCTGAAAAGCTGCAATTCACGTGACTGGGGAATGTATTCTCTAATTCCATCGTGTTCAAGGAGTCAGCCAACAAATCAAGGACGAGAAAACAGTAGGATAAAGGCAGCAATGTATATAATATCTGCACAATCCTTTGCCCAGGACTGTCTCTCTCACTAGCTGCCCTTGGCCTACTAATTCATTCTACTTTCACACGAACACTCCTAAAGGCTTTTACACCCTCCGGTGATATGGAAAAGTGACCATTACAGACTTTGGTCAAGAGATATATTGAGAAGGAAAACAGAAACATAAATAGCAAACATCATTCCCCCCAAAATGCAACAAACCTTATCTACATTGGCAGCAAAGGCTGCCATCTGAAAAGTGTGGGCCACATGCACAGATTACGGAGATCTGTGTGCGACTGTTTCTGACCCCGGGAAACAGCTTATACTCATTTCAAGACAAGGTTAACACAGTTTTCAGAAAAGAAATACTGTCCTCTCCTTTTCCAAACCAACCTGGAGCATTAGCTATATAACAGGTGTGTGTGTGTGAAGTCACAGATGACATAAAAAACTGCCTCAAAAACATTTCTACTCCTCAATATCTTAAATACCCTGTTACTACCTCTTGTTTCTGTTCCCTTCCTCACAGTCTTCTTTGGGAAACCTTTGGACAAAATAGTTTTCAAAAGGCCTAGGCCTCTCTAATTTTCATCATACAACTGTCAGTTTGGTAATCTGATTTTACCCTCCATATGAGCTAATACGTTCATTACCATTAATGTTTCATATGTGGTTCTTGGGTCAGAGAGACAGGACTTTCTTTGGCGCACAGCAAATCAAGCAGTATGATCACCGGCATCCACGTGCTGGTTCTCCCAGACCCCAGGTCCCACAGGGGCATTTGCGTCACTGATTTGCGTGACAAAGAAAGGATCGCTCAGTTTAGGGAATCCACCACTTTCACCACAGACAGGGAGCAAATCTGCTAAGAAACACGCAGTTGGCCCTGGAGGGAAACGTGACCTCATTCCTCAGGGTTTCTCACCACAATCCTGAGATTTGGCCTCGATATACAGTGGTCAGGCAGACCTTACACCCTTCCCAAAAATTAGCTCAAGACGGAACACAGACCTCAGTATAAAATGCAAAACTGTGAAACTCCCAGAAGATACCACGGGAGAAAAAAAACCTAGATAAGTTTGGGTGTGGCAATGACTTTTTCGATGGAACACCAAAGGTCTGCTCCCACTTCCTGGATCAGTCTTCAGTCCTTCTTTGGCAGGCTCACCCACTTCTGCCCGTTCCGGTCGGTACTGGTTCCAAAAGGCTCTGTACTCCACCTCTTCGCTCTTCCCATGTGACACATTCTGCCCGAGCAATGTCAGCCGTTCCTAGAGCATCAGCATCGTACACATTCTGGAGGGATGCCTGGAACAGGAGCATCTTTCCCCGAAGACATGCTTCTCGCAGCCCCTCGGCTGCTTCCTTTCACAGGCCTCAGGCGGGTGAATGCCCAAGCTGGCAGTGACTTCCATCTATTGCCAAGTCCTGCCCAGAGGGTCTAACAACTGGCTCTACGATGCAAGGGAAGACTTGGCCCTTGTTGCTGTTGTTGGCCTTTGGGGCTCCGGCTAAAACTGGAATACAGTGTCTCTCTTTAACATTCTCTTACATTTTTTTTTGTTAATTCTGTTTGACTTGTGAGGCTTTGTTTTATTTCCTAATGGATCTTGAGTGTGAACCCAGTGCCTAGCACAGAGTAGACGCTCTCATTGAATGAATAAAAGGAACGCCAAGTTTTACCTTCCTTTGTTGTTTCATTTTTATTTTTTATAAAGTTTATTTATTTTGAGAGAAGGGAAGAGAGAGAGAGAGAGGAAATACAAGTGGGGGAGGGGCAGAGAGAGAGAGACGGAGAGAAAGAGAATCCCAAGCAGGCTCTGCACTGTCAGCACAGAGCTAAAGGCAGGGCTCGAACTCACAAACTGTGAGATCACTACCTGAGCCAAAATCAAGAGTCAGACACTTAATGGACTGAGCCGCCTAGGCGCCCCTCATTTTTAAAAGAAATTCACAGGGGCGCCTGGGTGGCTGAGTCGGTTAAGCGTCCGACTTCAGCTCAGGTCATGATCTCACGGCTTGTGGGTTCGAGCCCCACGTTGGGCTCTGTGCTAACAGCTCAGAGCCTGGAGCCTGCTTCGGATTCTGTGTCTCCCTCTCTCTCTGCCCCTCCCCCGCTCATGCTCGCTCTCTCTCTCTCTCAAAAATAAACATAAAAAAATTTTTTTAATAAAAAAAAGAATGAAAGAGATTCACAGATGAGAAGACCAAAATACAAATAAACTATGAAAAGATGCTCAATCTTATTAGTGTTCAGGGAAATGCAAACTGAAATAATGATTAGTTACTACAACCATCAGGTTGCCTAAAATTAAAAAGCCTAACTACAAGAATTTGTATGGGAAAATAAGAGTTCTCACAAACTGGCACACTCTAAAGAATAGTTTAGTTATACAGAATAACAATATATTTGGTTTACAATTCAGCATCCAATTCTAAGTATATACTTTCAAATCATTCTACATGTACCTAAGGGAATATGAAGGTGTTCAATAAAGCATTGGTTAAGGGAACAAAAAAATGGTGACCTAAATAAACATCTATCCAGGGAGAGAGAAATTAAGGCATATACCTACGATGAAATGCAACATAGCAACCGAAAAGAATGAGATAAATTTACATACATCAGCATGGAAAAAATCTCAAATAAAAACATTTGATGCAAAAGTGAGTAACAAAATGCTCTATACCATATAATGCCATTTATGTAAATCTTAAGACCCAAACACCATTTATTCATTGTTAACGCAAACATGCACACCTAGGGGAAACATTCAGACTTTCAAAGGAAGAATCTGCACTAACTATAAGACAATAGTTACCTCTGAGAGAAAGGACTGCAAAAAGGATTTCAATTACGTGTAGTTTTTTATTTTCAAAAATCCGATACAAAAACCAATTTTTGTGTGCAAATGTGTACTTCTACAACATGAAAGAATACAGAAGCACCCAGGGCGCCTGGGTGGCTCAGTCGGTTGAGCTTCCGACTTCAGCTCAGGTCATGATCTCACAGTCCATGAGTTCGAGCCCCGCGTTGGGCTCTGTGCTGACAGCTCAGAGCCTGGATCCTGCTTCAGATTCTGTGTCTCCCTCTCTCTCTGCCCCTCCCCTGCTCATGCTCTGTCTCTCTCTCTCTCAAAAATGAATAAATGTTAACAAAAAATTAAAAAAAAAAAAAAAGAATACAGAAGCACCCCATCATGAGTATCTGAATTTGTCTTTCTCTCAAGGCCTAGAGAAATGGAAGTCCAACCTTAAAACGGACTTAGCAAAAGTAAAAAGTAGTAAGAATAAAAAATGTAAATGAACTAAAAGCAAACATTGTATTTTGACTCATGAAATGAAAATGTAATGAGTTTTCAATAAAATCTCAAAAGTCTGTTTCTGGGGCACCTCACCATCCCCTGTATTTGCAGAAGTACTAGGTATTACGGCTTGTATCATGGCCCAGTGTTCTTTTGGGGGTAGATTTGTGGGGTTTTTCTTTTCAAATAATCAGAATTGTGTCTGTTGAAGCTATCACATGATGGAAAATGCCTAAGACAAGAAAAAAAGAAAGAAGGCCCATAGGGTCACTATACAACCCTGATTTACCTAACAGAATTGTCTCATTTTGAAACACATGTATTCTTTGTAAAGCCCAGTTGAAATGAAGAAGTATGAGTTTAATATGGGATATTACTTTAATCCAAACTGTTAAAAGATGGAACTGTTGTTGTAAGAGAGGTTTCTAAAGCTTTACATAACACTGTGATTTAAATAACCTTTTAGGAGCGCGCGGGTGTCCTGTTTCGGCTCAGGTCATGATCTCGCGGTTCGTGAGTTCAAGCTCCACGTCGGGCTCTGTGCTGACAGCTCGGAGCCTGGAGCCTGCTTCGGATTCTGTGTCTGCCTCTCTCTCTGCCCCTCCCCTGCTCGTGCTCTGCCTCTCAAAAATAAATAACCATTACAAACAAATCAAGAGCTTTTTAAACTCATGGTTCAACAGAGCAATATAGATAATGGTTGACCGAGAAAAGAACAGTGAGCAGCCTGAAAAAGAAGATAAGCTAAAAAGGTTTCAGAAATAAGACAGGACTTCAGTTTACGCTGAAAAACACCAACATGAACTTGCAACCTGAAAAATGTTGACAATGACTTTTCTTCACCCTGACCCGAAATGGGCCCAAACAAGCTCCGGTATCATCCTGCCTACAAACAGTGCGTGTCTTTACACCCAGATGCTGCTTTCTAGTGCTACTTGTCACTGAAAGGAACCGATGCTGCCAAGGCAGTAACTGACTCCAAGCCTTGGAGCAGGGACAGAAACAAAATCAGCGAGACATAATATTACCGAGAAGCACAGATGCTTTCCAAGATGTTCGTGCTGGTGCTAAGAAGGAAAAAGAAGAACCCTGACGGGCCCTCCGTCGGCCCCGTTATGAGAATTTGAGCCTCAGGCATGATCGGATCTACAACAAAGTAGATGAAATCAGCTAAATCCAAAAAAGGCATAAATCCCTAAGTCCGTGATGATGCTGTGAACTAAGACATCATGCAGAAAACGCTAATAGTATCTGCAGAAAACACGTTCTACTGACCTACCCACTCAAGTTGTTGACGCCCCCGAAGGATACAATTAGGTTTTTTTCCTTTCCTTGTGTAAAACAGTGTCAGCAAATTGTGACCGGCATCTCTTTCACTAAAAGAAGTCAAAATCTCTGGGAACCTTTAGCAAATGATAAACTTTACATATGGAACATGCAATTGTCATTTGATGTTTTAATTTTGCTGTCAAGGACACACCCCAACTTAAATGTGGTGATGGGACTAGGGCAGAATCTGACCATGACCAGTCATTTCTGTCCCATGCGAGGTTTATAAGGACAGGCAATCTAAACTTTACACAAGTATACTTTATAAGGACTTTGTTTTTATTTTATCTTATTTTAAAAAATGTTTAACGTTTATTTATTTTTGAGAGACAGACAGACAACATGAGTGGGGAAGGGGCACAGAGAGAGGTAGACACAGAACATGAAGCAAGCTCCAGGCTCTGAGCTGTCAGCACAGAGCCCGACACAGGGCTCGAACTCACAAACTGTGAGATCATGACCTGAGCCGAAGTCGGACGCTCAACCGACTGAGTCACCCAGGCATTTTTAAAAAGTACTTTATTCACTTAAAACGTTTGACTCTAGGTTTTCATTTAGAAAGGTGTGTTAAAAATCTTTATCTTATTCCTCTCTCTCAAAAAAAAAATCCAAATTAAGTGTTTGGTTGTTTTATTTTATTGAAGCACTGCTAAATAGGAATAAGTTTTCCTCTACTCTATCAAGAGCCATTCACTGTAATCTAGTCCTGGTCCTTATCTCTATTCTAGTGCTCTGTTGCTAACAAAGGCACCCAAGCTCAATCTTGACATCAGTCTTAAAGTTTTTCTTATCAGCTGTCTGTGACTGTTATTCAGAAATTTCACAAATCCTTTTGAACTCACAAAAACAATTTACGCCTACGCTGCTACTTGAAGTTACTCAAGTCCCACAATGACCTTCTTTTCATTTGTTCCAAACTTATCTCAAACTTTATCAAAGGTTGCCTCTCTTTCTAGAATTTTAGAATTTCTTGAACAAGACTGCGCTCAACCACGGTCTTTTTAGATTAAGGGCCACTCGGCCTCTTGATCTCCACTCCTTCACCAGGACTGCCATCCCCCCTCCCAGTCTAGCGGATCTTCTCTGGCTGGTCCTTAGTTCCATTATATCCTTCCTGAGATGTGATTGCCAAAGGGACTCCTCAGGAGGAAATGCTACAGAGTATGTAGATAAAGGTTGGATAACCGCTGCTGCTCTTCAAAAACTCTCATCGA
Source organism: Panthera onca (assembly GCF_046562875.1). Lineage (NCBI taxonomy): Eukaryota > Metazoa > Chordata > Mammalia > Carnivora > Felidae > Panthera > Panthera onca. Next base: position 30,990,153 of record NC_138341.1, on the reverse strand, counting down.
TGTCTAATATTGTATTGGGATTTCTGTCTTCATGAGACTACTGAGCTGCTATTCTCTATACCCTTAACGATTAACTGATGTCTTTTGGAAGTTACAGTTCTGGATGATTTAGAACTGTTTTCGGTTCCTTTTAAACAATCCATTGCCAATTTT
>NC_138341.1:30840000-30985000 GCF_046562875.1 Panthera onca | reverse complement strand
TGTGACAGTGGGAGCTTATGAAAGTCCTTTGTGGTGGCTTCATTGTTCTAAGTGAAATAGGAAACAAAATAAACAGCCGAGAGTGAAAACAGGGGAAGGCACATTGGAAACATATGAATTCCTATGGTCTATATCCCATGATCTCACATACTTAAGCAATGTATTGTTTTGGGGTTTTTTTAATTTCTTTATTTTTTTTTAACGTTTATTTATCTTTGAGAGAGAGAGAGACAGAGCATGAGAGGGGTAGGGGCAGAGAGAGAGGGAGACACAATCTGAAGCAGGCTCCAGGCTCCGAGCTGTCAGCACAGAGCCCGACCTGAGGCTCAAACTCACAAGCTGTGAGATGGTGACCTGAGCCGAAGTCGGATGCTCAACGGACTGAGCCACCGGGGTGGCCCAAGGCATTGTTTCTTACACTCTAAATGACCAACTAAATGTGGTGTTTCAAATGATGCTCTATGGGAGAGCGAATAAGAATATTTCCAAGAAGTCTGCCTAAAAGAATGTCTCTTTAGATTCCTAAATAATACATTAGATGATACACATGAACACATGGAGTATCCTATCTGGATGTTCTATTTCATTACAGGTCTAAGTGTAAAAGAGAAGGAGTAATGATTTTAAAATAATTTTCTATGGGGCACCTAGAAGGCTCAGTTGGTTGAGCATCCGACTTCGGCTCAGGTCACGATCTTGCTTTTGTAGGTTCAAGCCCCGCATTGGGTTCTGTGCTCACGGCTCAGAGCCTGGAGCCTGCTTTGGATTCTGTGTCTCCCTCTCTCTCTGCCCCTCCCCTGCTCACACTCTGTCCCTCTGTGTCTCTTAAAAAAATAAAACGTTAAAAAAATTTTAAATAATAACTTTCCAGAAATTACCTCAGATGTTGGTGAATATTATACCCAAGGGAATTAAGAATCCCTTCTCTTAAAGCCAAGGATTCCAGTAGAAAGCCCGTATGCTTAATCTGGCCTGCCTGACCTCAGCGTAGTTTGCCTAGAATTGATTTTTTTAAGCAAAAAGCATTTTTACCTAGTTGCTAGAAACTGAACGGTAAGTCTAACCATTTGCCCACACCTACCCCATCCAGGAGACATGCCAGCAATAGATTGGGATCAATTGTAACTTCAGCTGAAGTTGTAGGTAATTATTCTTAGCCGTACTCTTTTATTTCCACAAAATAATGTATCACCAAACTAAATTATTTTGAAAGACTATTGCAAAAAGGCAACAGATACAAGAAAAGGTCCTACATGCTCATGGCTTCCATTTGCATCGTTCTCTAATGACCATGCGTAGAGCTTGGACATCTTGGCTTTTTGTCAATAAAAAGATTAATGCAGAATGTTCATATGCTGATCTTGAAGTCTATTAAAAGAAATCTTCCTATTCCGATTGTTTCTTGGCTCATTCCTGCCCGGCCTTCCTTGACTTTTACGTGAAAAAACGTAGCCTACTTTGAAAATTTTTTTCATTTAATAAGTAAATAAACGGAAGTCAAAATCTACCCAGGAAGGCGATCTTTTCCCTGAGATTGTACCAGTTTAAGGAGATGGCAAAGAGTATCAATTTTGTTTGAGCTTTTCTTTAGGGATTACACCAATTCCAAATTACCTCTTTGAGGCAGGTCCTACTATTACCTCTATTTTGCAGATGAGCAAACTGAGGCATACAGCTGTCAAGTCATTTACCCGGGGCCCATCCAACTAGGACAGGAAAACTGTCACCCGGGGAATTCCTGGATGTACTGGGGCATGAGGAAGATTCCGAAAGCATCAGTAAGGACATGAAGGAGAATGCTGGCTGGGCAGAGATGTTCAGAGTGGAAATATGACTTCAGAACTATTAAAATCAACTGGGGGGAGGGGAAACTAGAATCAATGGAGCAGGTATTGCTTTTAAATAACCACAATTAGAGCCTAACAGCGCACGATATGTTGGAGTTTTTTAACAGCATAAAATAAATGTGCTTCCAAGCCACGAATTTGAAAAATGCCACACGTTAAAAACAGTAACTAGCAAAGTAATAAATCAGAATACTTGCTTGCCTGCAGTATAATTTCAAAGGTTATGTTATTTACGCAACTTTTATGTTTAATTATCAAATTAGCACACACTCACACTTTAGTATAAAAACACATTGAAAAAAAATCTATTGACTAGATAATCAAATGCTTATCATTATTCCTGTTACGAATTTCGATTTGTAAGGTGCTAGTAATAATGGTGGAAAATGATAGGCATTATTTTAATAAAAATTATGGGCATCTAAAATTAATGGGCAATACATAATTATCTGCAGATGAGAACCAAGAATCTTACTGAAGTAATAAATCATCAAAATGTTAACACTAAAGAAATTTTAGACATGTAAAATTTTTAGATATGTAAATTATGCTTTACCCAGTTACTTAGAATGTTTTCAGCAATATCCAGCACATATCTTCGTTTAACTCATCAGCGGAATCTCAGGGGGAAGTACATAAAATATGTTAATTCTGGTACATGAGATGTATGAAAAATTTTGCAAGGATACAGGAACATCATGGGTTACACGCAGGCCTGAGGTTTATTTCCCAAGGGATTGTCTCCGAGACCTTGACTTGGCAATCAGATTCCCCACAGCGACCTGGATAACCTGATACTTTCTAAATGAATTCTAATACTCCTATTTTATCTAGGTTTTCACTGTTTTTCCTGTAATTTCTTTTAAATTTAGGGGTCGCTGACGTTTGGCTTATTTGCAAATGTTTGTGGCACTGAAAATCTGGCCTTCTTTTCGTGTAAAACAAAGAATTGGGAGTCTCAGCAAAACACAACACAACACAAATGTTTGCCAGAGGCTGAAAGGTCAGACCCAGGGGCGAAGGCTAAAGGCAACCCAGAGTCTCCGGCTGAAACTCCCCGGGTCTGCAGGGACCCGCCGGGGCCGCGGCAGCACACCGCCAGCTTTCCGCGCACCCACGACGGGCGGCCTGCGTGGAAACACCGGCGAGCTCCAGGGCTGAAGCTTCCAAACGCCGGCTCGGCGGGGCCGCGCCGGGAGGAAGCCGCCCCAAGCCTAGTCTGACGCACCGCGGCGCCGGCCAGCGGGAGGACGCCTCGCAGGGAACCGGTGGCGCGGAGCACTCGCGCAGTACCCGGAAGTGCCGCGGCCGACGCCGGAAGTGCCGCCTCAGCCCTCCGCACCCCGGCCGCGTCCGGCCCCCGCCCGCCGAGCCGCCCGCTGCCCACCTCGGCACGCACCTGAGTTCGCCGGACGGGCCTCTCCGCCGTCGGAGAACCGGGGCCGGGGACCTGCGGCCGAGCGGACGGGAGCGGAGAGGAGCGGCGGGCGAACAGCAGTTCAGAGCCCGCGGGTCCCCTAGTCCGGCCCCGCGGCCGCCGCGTCCTGACCCAGATAGCGGAGGCGCCGGGGGAGGAGCCCGCGGCCGCTAGCCCTACGGCTCCCGCCTCTTCCCGCGGGGGGTTTGACTTAGCCGGGCGGGCGCCGAGAGCACCTTTCCCAGAAGGAGAGTGCGCTCCCCGGGCGCCTTGGCTCGCACCGCACATTGTTGCCGGGATGTCGCCTCCCCTCCAGGCCCGTCTCCCCCGGGGCCACCTGCCCTGGCTCCGGGCCACCCGCGCCTGGCTCAGCGCGTTCCATCCCATCTCTGCAGCTCCCCGAACCCGCTGGCCCCCGCTGGCCCCCTTCCGGCGCCGCCCCCTTCCCCATACCCTTCTTAGTTCCCCCTACGGGACACAACCTTGAACTTTGATCTGCAATACAGGGTAGCTCAGACGTCTTACACTACTTAGTAATCGTGTCCGCAACCACGTTTTCCTGACTTTAGCTCACGTTCCATTTTAATGGAGAAAATCCCCATCCTCTTCGTACCCCCACCATCCTGAGTTGCCTTTATGTGAAAACCACTGTCTTCTCAGATGCCTAACATTCGAGATTTTACCCAGTTTCACGTTCTGTGGTTTGTATAATGAAAACAAACTGCCAAATAAAAACTACACGTTCAAAGAGCCGCGGTGGAGGATAACTGAAGCTCCAAGTTTCCCAAGTCAGACCTGGAAACTGGAGGCAGAGCCAACAGCCACAGCAAAAATACTGGTGATCACGTGTTACACTTACTTCCTGCTTCCTTCATCATACGAATTATCTTATTCCATTTTCCCAGCAATGCAGTGAGATAAACAACATTGCAGGCGAGGTAACCAAGGCTTGGAGAGGTGAAGACACTTGGCCCCGGCCACACAGTCACTTTTAGAGGCAATAATCAGGGGCCCTTGGGTGGCTCAGTCCGTTAAGTGCCCGACTTCAGCTCGGGTCGTGGTCTCATGGTTCCAGAGTTGGAGCCCTGCATCAGGCTCTGTGCTGTCAGCATGGAGCCTGCTTGGATTCTGTCTCTTTCCCTCTCTCTGCCCCTTGCCTACTCTCTCTCTCTCTCTCTCTCTCTGTCTCTCTCTCTGTCTCTAAATAAATAAATAAACTTTAGCAGCAATAATCAAACCTAGCTTTGTCTGAGAGCCTTTCCTCTTGACCACACCCTGTGAGCCCAGCTGGACTGCAGGCCTCCATGCCTGATGGACCACTTGACCAAGGAGGCTCAACAAAACAGCTTTCCTAAGCACATTACACCAGTTCTTACCTGATACTGTCCTGTCAGAATCTCCCACCCCAGTTATTTGGGATTCAACCCTCACTGCCTCTTACAAGAGGGACTGAATCTCCAGATCAGAGGACTTTATCCTATGGGGAGCTTCTCTCTAGGGGTTTACCATTATCTCTAAGCCACAGGATGCATACAGAATTATGGTGGGTCTATCGTGTTCAGGTTAGGCTAGGAATAGACTTGGGGAAAAGAGGAAAAATAATACTGTGTCTAATGCAAGCAGGGTGTTTTGGGGGCATTTTTCCTTTTGGGGGACCCCTGACACAAGAAACACAAGAAAGTTATTCCCCCCAAGTGATGAGATTCCTATGACTAAATTGGACCTTCCAAGGGAAAAATGCTTTTTTTTGAAAAAGGCATAAGAATAATTTTATTAACTGTTTCCACAAGCCTAAGTAATTAGTGTCATAAACTACGTATTCATCACTTAAATACAATAAAATAGTTGACCCAATATTCCTGTGCTGAATAAATCTTAACAGGTATTTTAGAAAAGTATGTATGAAAGAAAAATTAGCAACAATATTTATGTAATACTAGTTAGCAATTCAATGTTGAAACAATTTATTAAATATGGTTACCTCATTGAAATATGGAGTTCATTTTAAAAACTTTCTGTCTGGCTAAAAAAAATAAGTTTTTGTTCAGTGAAGAAAGTCATCTGCAGAAAGGCATATACTTTGCCTGATTGATACTAACCTTGTTCGACGATGATCAGTTTTTCCGGCACACTTGAAGAGAGGAATGAAATTTCTTCAGAAATTGCAGAAGGCTTTTTAAGTCACATTCTTACACTGAATTTTTTTTTTTTTTTTTTTTTTTTTTTTTGTCGGCCTGTTCAAAGTTCAAAGCACAGCCTTGGATCCACTTGAAAATGGAACTCAACGTATTCAGAGTACAGAGTAATTTTGCCCCTCCCCTCTGCCTTTTTTCTTCATCTTGAGAGAAAATGTTCAGGGACATTTTCTGATTTATATGTCAACTTCACAGGGCAAGGTCAGTTTCTTTGTGGCAGATTCAAAACAAAGTCAAATGTTCATCAGTTAGGCAAAACACTGTTGCAATACATGTATGTACAAAGTAGTTAAAATAACTGGATAGTTTTAATTATACATAAGGAGAACAAAAGATTTCATTTTGAACCTGGGTGATAGGCAAATTTTGCAGGAGGTTCTGCTGGGGAAAATTTAGGTTAGCAGTTTCCCAGACCTACTCTCCTCAGACTATACAAACAGAAGTCATTTTCTCCTTAGACGCAGATCTCTTTCAAAAAATTATTCAGTGGACACAGCCTCTTGGTATGCAAATAAATCTGTAGGAAGAATTCATTCTATGCCACAAGAGAGACTCATTAATTAACCAACCATTGTTAAAACTTTTTCCATTTTATAAAGATTGTAGTCCCATCATTATAATTAAGACGAGTAGACTCTCACTCAGAAAAGTGAATCTAAAAACAGATGAAGATTGGAATTCATTCCCGTAATGATTTTAGAAGAAAACTTGCTTCATAAAGCAGGTGACTAACCCATAGGCATTATGATCCAAAATAATTGTGGTTTGTTTGGAACTTAGAACATACCTTACAAGAATCATGCCATAATTGTGCTTTGTTTTCTAAGTAACCCCATAAAATCCTTTGTAATCTACACAATAACATACTATATGATTTCAGTTGAATTCTCACTCAGAACTGCTGATGTCAGGCTATCACCAATCTGTAGCTATGGCCTTCACTGTTTCCACTTAGGAAAAAAAAAGAAAAAAGGGGACTTGTCCCGGCCAGCTGCAGCAGCTAATAACTGTCCGATGAAAAGAGAGAACCCATATCGTAACTATTGCATCTGCTTACCTGCTAATGAAAAAAAAAAAAAAAAAAATTCTTCCTACCTGCAACCACAGGATCTGCTGAGTTTTCTAGCAAGAAAAGAACTATCCATTCAGCCACAGGGTAGTCACTCATGGTACAGGAAGTATAACTCAAGGGGTGTCTGTATTTAATAAATGAAAGACTCTTAAACTAATTTTAATCATTGAGATATTCACATAGAAAAATGCAATGCAACTTTCCAGAGTGACAGTAGTTTAAAAAAGTATATTTAATTGTGAGAACCCAACTTTCGACATAAAGGCACTTCTATCATTATGGTTTGCTAAATACTTGTGATTGTGAAGGCACGACCAAAAGTAAGTAGTAGTGTTTTCTCCTCCTTTTAAGGGGTAAAAGCTGTAAAGATCTTTCAACAAGATGATATAATTGCCAGGGTGCCTGGGTGGCTCAGTCGGTTGAGCGTCTGACTTCGGTTCAGGTCATGATCTCACAGCTCGTGAGTTCGAGCCTGGCGTCAGGCTCTGTGCTGACAGCTCAGAGCCTGGGGCCTGCTTCGCATTCTGTGCCTCCCTCTCTCTCTGCCCCAACCCACTCGCATTCTGTGTCTGTCTCTCTCAAAAATAAGTAAACATTAAAAAAAAAAAAAGATGATGTAATTGCCACTCTGGCTCAGGTTAGAGCTTCAACAGCATCAAATATCTAAAGGAAAAATGAAAATTTCAGTTGATCCAAATATTTTTAAATACTTTGCTACCACCAACTATCCTTCTGCAAAAAGCTTCTTAACCCTGCTTTGCCTTTGGTGTTTATACCTTATCTCACACGGGGAACTACCAAAAGCTGTGAGAGAAAACTTTCCATTCACAGACTTCGCTTCTTGATCCCCCAACCATTTACCAGCCCAATACAGGAAACCACTAACACTACTCTCACTAAGGCGACAGAGTCTCCTGATTTCCCAAATTAGTGGCTTTTGATCTCTTTGGAACAGGGTTTTTCAACCTCAGTCCTACCGACTTTGGGGACTAGAGAATTGTTCGTTGTAGGGAGAATTCCCTGTCGTGGGATGTTTAACAGCATCCGTGGCCTCCACCCTCTAGTTAACCTGTAGACCTATAAATTGACATGTAACTTCATGGAATCTCAGCCCTTACTTAACAGTGAATAGCCCAAACACTCGTGCATTCTTCTAAAGAATTAAATACCCCCTGGGCAAGCTTGTTAAGCAATGCTGCAACATTGAAAGAATGTGATGTGAGTTCTGAATTTCTAAGGTTAGATTATTTTTCTTAAAGCATGGTCCCAGGTCTGATTCATTTTTCTACCCTCAGTACTTGACATTTACTAATATACATCTTGAATGAATAAAAAGACTGATGGATAAATTCAAATACCTCAGCATCTATATTCTTTAACCTGAATTCTCAACCTGAAGTTTGGCAAGTGTGCACATACGTAGCCAGCCTACCTGATTGCTTTAAAAAATGTTTTCTTGTAAACGGTTAATGCCAGGTAAGGTACGTTATGGAGGAGAAAGGACCATTGGTCATGGAATATGGAATTTGTGGGGAAACGGAGAAAGGACAACTCAACTATCCAAAATTAAATGGAATATTTGACTTTACCTCAAAGACCTAAATTTTGCCTGAAGCTAGCTCTGGTTATCAAACCACTTTTTCTCATCAGGATTATACTATCCTGTGTTTGGAATTCTTTCTAAAAATGTATACTTCAGAAAGGTTTAGTGTCACTGGTTCCTGCTTTGCAAGGCCCATTAAATCTTGTAGGTAGCATTTGTAACTAAAATAGCAAAGTGAATGATTAGGACATTTATGTGCATATTCATCAACTAGACTGCTTGCTTATTTTGTAGACTCTCTGACCACCAAGACTTCAGATTCTTAGCTTTGAGTTGGGGCCCAGGAACTTGCATTTCAAAATATTATTCTGGGGGCCCCTGAGTGGCTCAGTCGGTTGAGCGTCCAACTTCGGCTCAGGTCATGGTCTCGCACCCTATGAGTTCAAGCCCCGTGTCGGGCTCTGTGCTGACAGCTCAGAGCCTGGAGCCTGCTTCGGATTCTGTGTCCCTCTCTTGCGCTGCCGCTCATCTGCTCCTGCTCTCTGTCTCTCTTAAGAATAAATAAGACATTAAAAAACAATTAAGCAAAATATTATTCTGACTTGATGTCGCATGGGCCACCCTTTGAAGAAACTTTGCACTGTAACAGTATTTCTAAAGTAAAAATGAGGTAAGGCAGCGTTATACTGGAGGAACCACTGTTAAGTCTGTTCTTTATTCATTTTTGGTGTTTTGTGCAAAAACAGAGGTTCAAAGACCGTGTTGAAAAAAGAAACCAAATGAAATTCAGGTTTGGGAATCTGCGTACCTCTTCAGGGGTCCTTCTTGTAATTTTTCCTGTGCACAGGGACGAACAGGTGAACAAGTGCAAAGATAAGGAAGGGTAAGAAAGGCCCACGAGGATCCATTCTCAAGATTCCAACTCTTGGTACTTTTCATTTATCTTGTACACTATGGCTTAGGCACTTATTAGACTCACTTCCTGAGATCATCAATCAGATCGTTGAAGGGAATACACAGGGGGTTTCTTTAAGAGTTGTGGTGGGGGGCTCCTGGGTGGCTCAGTCAGTTAAGCGTCCGACTTCAGCTCAGGTCATGATCTCACGGTCCATGAGTTCGAGCCCCGCGTCGGGCTCTGGGCTGATGATGGCCCAGAGCCTGGAGCCTGCTTCCGATTCTGTGTCTCCCTCTCTCTCTGACCCTCCCCCGTTCATGCTCTGCCTCTCTCTGTCTCAAAAATAAATAAATGTTAAAAAAATATATATATTAAAAAAAAAAAAAGAGTTGTGGTGGGAAGAAGAAAACTGTAAAGAATGAAAATCTAGATGCACACAGTCACGAAAAATAGTACAGAAGCTCTCCACTCTGTGCTCATGTATGTTTGCAATATCTGAATACCCAGGATGATAAGGAAATCATCTATTTGGTCTGTCATGGTACTATGCAAGAGCCATTGAAAAGCACCATGGAGTGCCAGAGAAACCCCTATGGGGAACAGATCCAGACTAGGAGGAAAAGCTCTGAGAGGGGTGGTCCTGAGAGGACAGAGGGGCTGGGAGTAGGGTGGACCTCCAGAGAGAATGAAGCATTTAGCTCTGGAGAATAAAATGGAGGTGAAAGGGAAGGGGACTCCCTCCCTTTAAATCCAGGACAATTAGAACACAACCTAAAATATTTTTATTCCATTTTCACAGTGTATGGAAATTAGTTCTCTTTCCTATGACTTTTAATGTATTGCTTGCCTGCAAGTAACAGAAAACCAACTTGACATGTCTTAAACACTTAAGGTTTTTATCATCTCATATCTCAAAAAGTCTGGAGATCAGATTGATTCAGCATCTCAACAGTATCATTAGGAGCCAGACACTTACCATATTTCCGAGCTGCAACCCACTGCGTGTTGACTTTTGCCTTAGGCCTGCGTCCTCATGGTTGGAAAATGGCTGCCCCAGCTCCAGGAATCAGGCCCTTTCACCATTGCTTCAAAGAGCAGGAGGGAAGAAGGAGGCCATCTCTTTTTTTTTTTTTTTTTTTTTTTTATGACCAAGGACAATTTCCCCGGGTGTTCCTTATGTCTCAGTGGCTGTAACTGATCATACCCACGCCATCACCATAAGGGAGCTGTTTCAGAACAACAAACAACTGTCCTTTGCACCTCTGTTGTAGGAGGCAGACTTTGTCAAACAGGAAGAATAGGAAGGAGACTGGCTATTGGGCAGAGCAACTTGTGGGCGAGCAAACAAAATTGTTTCATGAGCAGATATAGTGTTTCTGCCTAGGTGTTTCAATACAAGTGAGTCAGATTTCTAAACCTGGCTTCATATTAGAATAGCTCAGGCCCAGATATTTCCTATCTCCTGAGAGTAATTCTAGCCCATTAACTCACTTGAGAGAACAGGGTGTTGGTTATGAGCTCGCTCTCCCAATAACACGTTTTTTTGCACTTGAAGGAGCAATGTCTGTGTGAAAAAGGAGAATGTGTTCCGACATATTATGGTTGCCAGAAACACAGTGAACAGAGGTCCAAAAATACGGGAGGTCGAGAAAGAGTTTTGTTTGGTAGAGATCACATTTGTATTCATGCAAAAACAGCTTTCACTGCTTTTCCTTTTGTACACATACAAACAAATTTCCAATTGGCCATGAAAGATTTGTGGAGGCGCCCCGTGTCTAATGACACTTAAAAAAAAAAAAAAAGGATTCTGGCTTTTACATTCACAGTGTGGGAGTCAGGGAGTTAGTGGATCCTTACAGAGATCCTACCACGGTATCTTCAGTAAAACAAAATATCGCTAGTAGAGTAGATAAGCCTTTCAGTCAGAAGATTCAAATATGCAGAAATGTCACTTTCTTTATTAATCTGAACTCCATGCTGGATCTTTTAATCCTGGCTAGCAATGCAACAGCAGAGATTAATATCACCGATTCAGGGGAACTCGGTTGCTTCTAGATTTTAAATCTGGGAATCTTCCACTCCAATTCACCCTCTCTCCTTCTCCCTGAGGGTGAGCTAAGCTCTTAGGGAGGCTCATGTATCATCCTGGCACCTCACTAGTGTGGCCATGCTCTGTTCCCATTCACTTCTCATGCCAGGGAACTTGTTTCTGCCTCCACCCCCCAAACCTTCCCTCCACTCTGTCCTTGGGCTCATACTCTGGCTTCAGGAGCTGGGGTCCATGGCGGCCTTTGATTTCAAGGTCTAGCGTTTTGTTTTCTTTTGCATCACAACTGCAAGCTTTTTCTGCCCTCTGGCCCTCCCAGCACTCTGCACGCCCCCTGCCCCCTTCATCCTTAGGGGTTTTAGAAACTCTTGCCCGGCTTTCTTACCTGGGTGGGGTAACAGAACTTTCTGAGGCAAACTGGCCCGTTAATTTAAAAAAAAAAAAAAAAAAATGGTGACACAATTAAGGACAGCAATCTAACGAAAGACTCCCGACCTCGAGATTTTCCAAATCCTCACTTTCCTTTTATACAGTTGTGTGCATGTGGAGATTTATCACAGAGGAAAATTAGAAATCAGCCTTGCTTCCGACACCACAAGCACGGGTCTGGGAAAAGCAGGAAGAATTTGATCCTCTCTTCTTAGATAAGGGAACAAAGTCAGAGATAAGATAATGTTGCCTTGGGAAAAAAATGTTTCCTTTCAGTGGTTTTCCTCCTGGGAGCCCGATTAGTCTGTGGGGATTCAATACTCAGAGCTGAGTCAGTGTGGGTTTCTGTGCCGGTGAGCTGTGCACCTAAAGCATTCAGTTTCGGGGCGCCTGGGTGGCTCAGTTGGTTAACCGTCAGAGCCTTGGTTTGGCTCAGGTCATGATCTCACTGTTTGTGGGTTCAAGCCCCACGTTGGGCTTTGCAATGACCATGTGGAGCCTGGTTGGGATTCTGTCTCTTTCCCTTACTCTCTGCCCCTCTCCCCCTTGCCCTCTCTCTCTCTCCCTCTCTCAAAATAAATTTAAATTTTTTTTAAATGTTTATTTATTTTTGAGACAGGGAGAGACAGAGCATGAACGGGGGAGGGTCAGAGAGAGGGAGACACAGAATCTGAAACAGGCTCCAAGCTCTGAGCTGTCAGCACAGAGCCCGACGCGGGGCTCGAACTCATGGGCCGCGAGATCATGACCTGAGCCGAAGCCGGCCGCTCAACCGACTGAGCCACCCAGGTGTCCCCAAAATAAATTTAAAAAAAGCACTCAGCATTGTGAAATGAAGAGCTGCCGAATACTAAGTACCCCCACATTGAATCAGCACCACCAGGCTCTGGGTGCCCTGGGACCTGTGTACTAGAACTAAAACACAGAGGGGGCTCCTGTGTGACTCTGTCGGTTGGGCTTCTGACTCTTGATTTCGGCTCAGGTCATGATCTCACAGTTCATGGGATGCGATTCTGTCTCTCCCTCTCTCTCTGCTCCTACCCCGCTTGTGCACTCTCTCTCTCAAAATAAATGGATAGACTTAAGGAAAAAAATTAAAAACAAAACATGGAAAGAAAAAGCTGACGGATATAGTTTCATAATTTCTAAATATTCTTTCATACGAGTTACAGGAAGAGTTTTGAATGATGACGGTCTGTGTGTTTAAGTACATACATGTTAAAGGTTAACATTTAAGTTAGGAAGTTTTGCATGGATGTAAATCTATCAAGAATCGTTCTGGGGGCGGTGGTCACCAGGGTTGTTTCGTCTTGGGCTGTTTTGGCTGAATAAAGCTGGGAGGGAGAGCTGGGATGCTGTGTTAACCTCTGAAGTCCATTTGCCTTGTGACTTCAGGCAAGTCACCTGAAAGGATCTTTGTCACGGATGAGTCAAGGACCTAGCCTGGAAGTTGTACTGAGGACCAAAGCAGACAGACTTGTCCATCTGAATGACTGGAGCTTCTCGGAGGGGCAGTGCCGCCAAATGAAGAGGTGTGACTTTCTCGTGCCCTGGTGAACCTGATGGGGACCCATCAGAGCTGGAAGAGGCTTCTGAGGCCACCCAGCCCAGCCCCCTTATCTGACAGATGAGGAAGCCAGAGAGGGGAAAATAACTTAGCAGGGTCACGTAGCCAACGAGCACGGGACTGGATCCATAACTCGGGTTTCACGGTTGCCGTCGGGGTTCCAGCGTCTTCCATGTCTAGTCAGGAATAAAGAGTTTATTTTACGGTTCGAAGCAGGGCGAGTGTGCTCACCGTGCTCTCAAGGACACACCAGGCTCTGTGTCCTAGAAAACATGCCTTGAGGAAACACCCCCAGTGAGCCAGGCAGTGCTTCTGGTCCATGCTGGCCTCCCTAGCAATGGGCCATCTCTCAGGCTTCACCTTCAAGGAGAAGCAGCCCAAGGAGTGTTATGCCCAGAATTCGTGATCCCCAAAGACCACTAGGGAGCCGAGTCCGATGCAAAAGCAAAGAGCCTTTATTCGAGCTAACTCGAGCTCAATCCCCTACCTGCACCGATGCAGCGGTGAGATACCAGGGAAAAAGAGCGAGTTTCAAAAGGACAAAGGTTTTATTGGGGCCTAGGGGCAGTTGGTGAGGTAATGGCTATGGCCTCAGCCGATTGGCTGGGGAAGGGTCCGAGTCCTGTTAGGCAGGTGAGGGGGGGGTTACTCAAGGGGAGGAGGTGTGGTCAAGGTGAAGGACACAGAACAAGATGGAGTCGCCGGCGTAGGCCCGCCCTTTCAGGAGTTCTTTGTGTTCCTCACACCAGAGATTTGACTAGGGAAGGCAGGAGGAAGAAAGCACTGAGTAAGCAAGGCAGGCTGCAGGGTAGGAGCAGAGGTAGGCTGCCCCTGGGCACAGAACACCTCACAGCTGAGGTTATCCAGGCATCGCATGTGTGTTGATTTTTTGTTTGTGTTTGTGTTTGTTTTGTTTTCCTGGGGGTGCTCTGAAGAGTTGCTTTGAGGGATTCAACTGTTAGATCTGAAGCGTGTAGTAACAATGTGATACCTGATTAGGAAGCCATGTTCTCTGGAACTGGGAGCTTGGGTGTCCAGACTCTGAGTGACAGCCGACGGGTATTGGGAAAACAGTATCTGGTGAGAATGTTGGCCAGGGGGAAGGGGAGGGGAGGGGAAGGGAAGGGAGGGAAAGAAGGGGAAAAGCAAGCCGAGGAGACAGCAGACAGAAAGGGTCCTCCCTCTTCTGATGGAGCAGGGCTGTCGCCTACCTGACAGACGGGAAGGGTAGGTGATCCCTGGGCTAGAGGGTGCAATGCCAGCTTCTGGGCCAGCGCCCTGATAGGGTTTGGAGGAAACAGGCAGGATGGAGTCACACTGGAGCATTTTCTAGAGAGTCTCTGAGTAGCTGGCTGTTCCAAATGGAGCCTTTGGGCAATGGATGCTTCCATCGGGCTCCAAACGACTCCGCCTCTAAGATACAGCCCTTGGAACCCTAAAAGGTCTGGACTTGATAATAAGTAATAAGCAATATGTATTAAATCATGAGGGAGCATAAGGCAAACTGACAGGCCACAAACACTCCCTCCCTCGCCACCCCCCCCAAACCAGGTGGGATATGTGTGATATTCCTCGGACACTCCTGGCTGCCCAAGAACAAAGGAAAGGGAAAAAACAAATGGTTAACTGACAGAGTAACCAGAAAAGATTCTTGGTAGATTTACATCCATGCAAAACTTCTTCCTAACTTAAATGGCGTGATAGAGATCATAGTCCTGCAGGACCTAAGTCTCCATCACCCCTCCATAGTGATATGGGAAACAAAGGCAGAAGGAAATGGCAGAGAGAACTAAATTTCCTTACAACCCGCAGCCCACTGACGAATACTTGAGGCTGGCAGAGTAAAACGTTTGTCCAGGAACTCTTTACTGTCTGAATGCTAATGATTTGCTAGAGGGAAACACCACCTTAGCTTGACAATAGCTGGCCCTCCACTCTCTAAAGAAGACTTTAGCATATGAAAATCTCACTGGAAACTTCCCCTGGACTTCACCTCCCCCAACCCCATAGTACACAACCAGTCTCTCCTCACAGTCCCGGGCAGCTCTTCCTGCCCACGGGTCCTCTGTCCCCGTGCTTCAATAAAATCACCTTTTTGCACCAAAGGCTTCTCCAAGAATTCTTTCTTGCTTGTCGGCTCTGGACTCTGCGAACCCCACTCTCATCTCCAAAAACCCCATCGTTACGTACTTCCACGTGTATGAAATGTGATAAGCATTTCTCCGTGCTCTGTCTCATTCAATAATCACAACAGACTTCGAGTTAAACATTGTTATCCTCACTTTGCAGGGGAGGAAATTGAGGTTTAGAGATGTAAAGTAACGTCCCAAGACTACTCGGCATATAAGCGGGCAGAGATTCCAATCCAGCTCTTACTTCAAATTCATTTTTTTTTATTTACAAAAAAAAATTTTTTTTTTATGTTTGTCTTTATTTTTGAGACAGAGAGAGCATGAGCACTGGAGGGGCAGAGAGAGAGAGGGAGAGACAGAATTGGAAGCAGGCTTCAGGCTCTAAGCTGTCAGCACAGAGCTCGACGCAGGGCTCAAACTCATCAACTGCGAGTTCATGACCTGAGCCAAAGTCCGAGCCAAAGTCCAACTGAGTCACCCAGGCGCCCCTCCAAATTCATTTTTAATCGTTACATCACACCACCTTCCGTTGGGCAGGTTATTGGCTCCTGGGGATGAAGTAAGAGCTTATTCACTCGAGAGGGATCAATGAGCATGTACAATAACTTCAGGACTCTAGCAGGGTCCGATAGGGGGACAGAGATGGGGCAAAGTAAGTGGGGACTCTCCACACTTGGGCTCTGCCCCTGGGGTCTGGTCCAGACTCTTCTTTGAGATATAACAATTCTGGTTTTTCTGACGTAACCTGCCCATTCCAAGCTCCATGTCAGGAATCAGAAACTCTGACTGATTAAGGAAGAGAAAGACAAAAAGGAGGGGTGCCTGGGTGGCTCAGTTGGTTAAACGTCCAGCTTTGGCTCAGGTCCTGATTTCATAGCTCCTGGGTTCGAGCCCCACGTTGGGCTCTGTGCTGACAGCTCGGAGCTCAGAGCTCGGAGCCTGGAGCCTGCTTCGGATTCTGTGTCTCCTTCTCTCTCTGCCCGTCGCCCACTCACAGTCTGTCTCTCTCTCTCAAAAATAAATAAACATTTAAAAAAGAGAGAGAGAGAAAGGAGGAGGGTGGTGGATTGGGGTGGAGAAGCAGTGTGTTCATGGAGCCCCAGAGCGTGCATCCGGCCTGCATTTCTCTGTGGCTTTTGATTCTTAGTCTCTTAAAAAAAATTTTTTTTAAGCTTTACTTATTTTTGAGAGAGAGAAAGAGAGAGAGAGAGAGAGGAGCAGAGAGAGGGAGACACAGAATCTGAAGCAGGTTCCTGGCTCCGAGCTGTCAGCACAGAGCCCAACCCACGGGCTCAAATTCACAAACTGTGAGATCATGACCTGAGCTAAAGTCAGACACCTGACCAACTGAGCCACCCGGGTGCCCTGATTCTTGGCCTCTTAATAGCTCTCATCTTCTGAAAGCCAAAGGACAGGATAGGCTCTTGTAGAGAGGCCAGGACCAGGGGTCTAGTCAGACAGCTGTTTGTTCAGGCAGAAAGGGAGACCAGGTAATGTAGGGCACTTGTGTGCAGATGGCCAGTCCGGGGGGGGGGGGGGGGGGGGGCAGGATACAGAGTCAAAGCATCTCTATGGGAAGGAGCACCAAGCAGCAGGAGGGTCTGGAGCAGGTGAGAGAGGTCTTTGGCTCCATGAGATCATCTCTGTCAGGAAGAGCACAGATAAAGTTTCAGGCGAGTAAGCCAGGCTAGAGCGCCTAAGACTTCAAACGGAAATGCTAGACAAGCCTAGTGGGTCCTCTCTACTGCGTCCTGGTAGAAGTTCAATGGTAGAAGTTCTCAGAGCTGCCACCAAACCTGGACAAGACCACGGATCCCAAGACAGTCCGTCTGCACTCGCTCATCTTGGCTGGCTACTGTGCTCAGTTTGGATGGGAAAATTTGGCCACGAGAGGGCGGTAGGGAGCCACTGACACCCTTAGGTAGCGTACTGTGGGAGACTAGGTGCCCCCAAACCTGGGAATCAACTGACTTGATTCCTTGGCCTCACCCTGGACGTTCTGACTCAGTAGCCTGGGTGGGGGCCAGCGGTCTGTAGTCTTAACTGGGCAACAGATCCACAGTATCCTAAAGTACTCTGAATCTTCTATTATCTTGAGCTCCCTTAACCCAGGACGACGAAAGCAATTGTTAGGAGAATGATGTGCTAAAATGTTTTATTGAGAAAAGAAATCACGCAACAATGTATATCTAAAACATATGCTCATTTCAAAGTATAGTAATAAAGGGAAGAGCTTTGCCGACACCTGGTAGGTTGAAAAGTAGAATGTCGTCTGCACCTTCGAAGCCCCCGTGTGTCTCTCACCTCACAACTTTTCCCTCACTCAGGAGGTGACCATAATCCTGAGGTTTGTACAGATCACCTCCTTCCTTGTCTTTAGAGCTTACCACCTCTGGTTTTCGTTCTGTTTTGTTTTGTTTTGTTTTGTTTTGTTTTTTTGTTTATCCCTAAATAATAGATTATTTAACTTGGGCTGATTTTGAATTTTTAACAAAAGGAATTATTTTTTTCAATGAACAGTAGGCTTTTGAGAAAAATCCATATGGACACATGCGTTTGTAGTTCACTACCATGTACATGCCTACATGGATTTATCTCCTCTCTCTCTCCCTCTCTCTCTCTCTCTTTTAAAGTAAATTTTACCCGTAATGTGGGGCTTGAATTTATCACTCCAAGATCAAGGGTCATATACTCTACTGACTGAGTCAGCCAGGCACCCCTCATCTCCTTTCTCAATGGACATTTACAGAGCTTCTGGATTTCTCCCTCCACATTTCTGTGAATATTCCTGTGCCTGGAGAATTTCTCAAGAGTTTTTCTGGGGCATACATCTAGAAGAAGAATTGCTGAGTTTTAGTGTATGCATAATAAGCACTATCCATAAAAGAGACTGATACATTTGATCACATCAATATTTAAAGGTAGTGAAAAGGCAAGCCATGTCCTGGGATAAGATGTTTGCAATAGAATATTGGTAAAGGACTAATATTCAGAGTATACGAACAATCATGAATCCATAAGGAAAAGGGAGACAACCTAGAAGAAAAATGGGCAAAAGTCACACATGCTTCAGAAACAAGGAAATGTAGAAGGCCATTAAAAATATTATGTCCAGGGGCCGCTAGGTGGCTCAGTCAGTTGAGCGTCTGACTTCGGCTCAGGTCATGATCTCACAGCTCGTGAGTTCAAGCCCTGCGTTGGGCTCTGTGCTGACAGCTTGGAGCCTGGAGCCTGCTTTGGATTCTGTGTCTCCCCCTCTCTCTGTCCCTAACCCACTCGCATTCTGTCTCTGTCTCTCTCAAAAATAAATAAACGTTAAAAAAAAATTAAAAAAAATATTATGTCCAATGTCATTAGTTATCAGAGAACTGTGAAGTGAAGCCACAAAGAGATATCAGCACATAGCTTGTGGATTGGGCAAGATGAATCAGCCAATATTAAGTGTTGTCGAGGTTACGGGACAATAGAAAAATCCACTCACTGCAGAGTAAATGGTATAATTACTTTGAGAAACACCAACATTATCTAACTAGTCCTCTCAAAGCTCTGGTCTTATAGGATAAGTTGGAGAATGCGATGGAATCTGAAAAGCCACGTGTCTAGCTCTGATGTGGGGCTATGAAGGGGAACTCATAAGAGGGTCTATAGGAAGCTCTCGCCTTGGTGTAGCTGTGGCCTCTGTGGGTTCACGGCCAAGCATCTGATGGGAGGCCCAGGGCTGTCATGGCTCAGCATGGCCTATAGTCTGGAAGAGCTAGACATGTAGCCAAGGAGAATGAGGCCAACCTGGATGGCCTCTGCAGGGCACCTAATCACGAAGACTGTCTGAGAGAAACAGCTCCTGCTTCACTCATCCTCACTTCCCAAATCTTGTCCAAGTTTGTCTTTTGGCCAACTCTAACTGGGACATACAGGAAAGGGGATTCTGGGAGACATGGTTTCCAGGGTATTTGTTTCCTATTACCGCTGTAACAAATCACCAGAACCTCAGTGGCTAACACGATGCAAACTGAGCTTGCAATTCTTGAGGTCAGAAGTCCAAAACATGTTCCACTTACTTAAAATCAAGGCATTGGTGGTGCCCCACTCCCTCTGGAGACTCTGTGGGGGAGTCCACTTCCTTGCCTTCTCCAGCCTCCAAAGCTACCTACACTCTTGGCTTGTGGCCCCTTCCTCCATCTTCAAAACGTGTCACTCCAGCCTCTGCTTCTGTTGCCACATCTCCTTTCTGATTGTGATCCCCCTGACTTCCTCCTATAAGGACACTTGTGATTATATTGTGCCCACCTGGATAGTCTAGGATAAGCTCCCCATCTCAATATCCTTAACTTAATTACATCTGCTAAATCCCTCTTTTTTTTTATCAAAAATTTTTTTGTCAATGTTTATTTATTTTTGAGAGAGAGACAGAGCATAAGTGGGGGAGGGGCAGAGAGAGAGGGAGACACAGAATCCGAAGCAGGTTCCAGGCTCTGAGCTCAGCACAGTCCAACATGGGGCTTGAACTCATGAGCCCTGAGATCATGACCTGAGCTGACATCGGACGCTTAACCGTCCGAGCCACCCAGGTGCCCCAATCCCTCTTGCCATGTAAGGAGACACATTCACAGGTTCCAGGGATTATAACGTGACCATGTTTGGGGGTTTGTGATTCAGACCACCACAGTGACACAGCCCAGCCATCTTTGCACCAACTGGAGCCTTTTTTATTAGATGATTTTCAACTTGCTCACCTAGGTTCTCACACAGAGTATGGCTCATTTTTGTCAGGGGTGAGTTTGGCTGATAATCTATGGATCCTCTGGCTTGTTGAGATCTTTTTAGACTTTCTTCTCTCTCTCAGGCTTTGCTTCTGTCTCACGTTTTGGCACACCCTCCCATACTCTGAAGCTATGAGAATTCTTTTTCACCTAGTTATGTAGAAGGTGTCCTTAGTGTTTTCCTTTTAATCACCCTTGTAGCTATGTCTGTTTTTTATGATTTGGGGAGTTTAAATAAAACTCTGTTGCCACAAGTTCTTGCTATCTGAATGGTCTGCACTCTTGCCGTGGTTTTGAAGTCATGGACAGGTATTATTTTTTTAAGTGAAGTTAGAAAATAGGTATCATGATCAAGATTAATGAAGGTTTTCAAAAGACCTTTTCTGAGAATGGATTTCCTAGCCAATCTCTTCCCAAACCATCCCCTAAAATATGACTCAGCACTAAACTTCAAAGCTGGGTAGCTACTTACACTACTAGAAATAAAATTAGATAGAGAGTTATGTGGCTAAGATATCCTCCCATTATGGTCAGAAATGGAATTGCGAAGGTTTGGGGTCAGGATATTTTCTCAGTTGAAGCATCAGTTTCAAATACCTATTTTCAAGATTCTCAAACAAAGCGGTTTGATTTCCTAGTGTCCTGTAAGTGCTTGGCTTCACTTCATCCCAAGTGAGATTTCAGACTATGAACCACATTGAAAGAATCCCTTGGACCACCTACCTCAAAGCTTCTGCTTGCAACCATGGAACACACAGAGACACACACACACACCCCACCACAACCACACCATTTGAAGTGTCTGCCTAGCATGTGACCATCTTTGTGGTTACAATTGTCAAATATCTATTTTTGTACCCTTTTTATGGAGAATTCAAATCTCTAGCAAAAAACACTCTTCGAACAAAACCTACTCATTGCATTTGGGCAACCGCAGACCACCTGGAGGGCCTTCAAAGACCAGATTTCCAGAAACTACAATTTAGAACAAAAAAAGAATTATGGTGCCTTGAGTTGAGGAGGACCAAAAAGGTACCTGGTACAAGCTCACCCCAAATTTGAAAACTGGCAAAGCACGCAACTTGCCCTGGTTTCCATATTGTACAAAACGCCTTAAAGGGATTAAGTATGGAACCTAGAATTCATCTAAGACCACCTTGCCCATTGGAGATTTAGGAAACTTTCTAATGGAACTTGGGCTGAGCTCCTACATTCACAAATGTTTTTCTGTTTTGTCTCTCCCTCAACCTGGCAACTCAGAGCCTTGGAAACTTATGTACCTGGCCATTCTACTCAATCATCTCTAGAAGTTGATGGTGTAAGAGAGGAGTCAGAGGGGTCATCTGATGCCACACCCCACATTCTGACATCTCCCATGTCTTCCCTTCTTCTCTTCTTCCTCTTCCTCTTCCTAACACCACCTCCCTCCCTCCATAGAAAGCAGACAATTCCATCTCCTTGCACTGTCTGCCCTTCCCACGTGGCCTTGTCACCAGTCTTCACCCTCCTCCCCACTCCCCAGATGAATCTCCTCTGAGTGGGCCTATTGAGTATTTCCCCAATAAGAATGGGACTCCTGTGAAGAGGAATTCACCTACCAGCTGCTGGAAGAACAAAAATGTCTTCATCTCCTTACATATATGGCAGGCAAAACAATCATAAAACCATGAAACTACATGAAGAGCTACTCAGTCCCTTCCTCCACAGAAGAAAATCCACACAAAAAACTCAGACAGGCGAGGACAAGTGACAGAATGTCTACAGGCTTCTCTCTAGAACTCCTTCCATTAGCAGGTTCAGAAAACATGCATTGCCTGAAGTTTTCCCCCTCTCCCAATGCTACAATCAGAGCAGGCTGTTCTTCTTTCTTCTGCATTCTTTCCAAATCCTGGGGAAATCTTCCCCATTCATTGAATCTGTCATCCTATTCTACCTCCTTGGTTATGGGTACTCATCCAAGAAGTCAACTTTCTACTGCTAAGTTTTCTGTTTATTTCACTTGCTGAAAAGGCAACGTGGCAATGAACTGTACTTATCAGTAGAGTAATCAGTTAAGTTCTTACGACCAAAAAAGAGTGGGTTCTTATATTTTTCATGATGAGTCCAGGGGTATGTGTATTGTTTTACTGACAGGGCAGCAAGTTCCTGGGACCCTGTCTTGTACTTCTTTTCAAACTCCACCTAATCTAGCTGCCACCTACTTGCTTCAGAAATGAACATACATCACTAAGCTTCACTGGGCTGCTTCCTGCTAAGTCAAACAAAAGAGGGCCCTGTTTTTATTCACAGGACTTTAAGAAACAACATGACGTAATGGGAAACATTGGATTTAAAGCCTGAGGGCCTGACTTCAGAAACAGCGCGGGCAGGTTATCGAACCTCTCTGAGATTCTTTGGTTTGCTTGTTTGTAAAATGAGTAATAATAATAACTGCCCAGCATGGGGTTGTTGTGAGAAGCAGATACAATCGTGCATGTTAGAGTCCTGTGCAGCCCACAAAACGTTTTACAATATTGAGAAATCAAGCCGGAGTTTAGCCACCAACAGAAGCACCAAATAGGATGTCGGAGGAAGGAATCAGTTAATTCTCGGAGTCTTCAGGTACGTTTCTGAGGACCTGAGCTTCAAATCCCTTCCCGCAGCTCAAGTGTTTGTACAAACTTTTTCTTTACCTTCAGTAGTAGTCTTGAGTGCGTGATGCATCGGCCACAGCTTGGCGACTGAAAACGTCTAAACAAGCAGCTTAAATTTAGCCCTCACGAAGAAGCGTCCCACTGAGCCATGGATGGTCCGGCACTGATTTGCTCACCTCTCCATGGCTGGAGACGCCAAGCCCATCCCTGTGGATTTTTCGTTTCCTGCTTTCCCGGGCCTTGTCTGAGCAGGACACCAGTGCAGACACTGAGACACAGTCTGGGCAGCCGAGCTGAGTAACTCAATCCTGGGCACATCTTCACCTCCCCGTCCAGCCAAACCCTCCGAGGAGGGCCACCCCCATATTCCATTGTACACTCGAGGAGGCTGGATTGTGAGATACGGCAGGGGCCTGACCAGGGAGGGCGTGACAGTGACTTACCAAGGCGACAGCGCTGGGTTGGGTCTGGAAGTCCGCTGTTGAGCCAAGGTGTTAGCCCTTTGTTGCCAGATCTGGGGGGGGGAGGGGGCGGTGGAGATCCAGGGGGAACGAGAAAGGACAGAAGGGTTTGCATAGTGAGGGTAGGGAGGTCGTAGGGGAGCCCTTAAGGGAAGTGTGCCAGCAGCCTCGTAGCCACCAGTAGGAAAGTGTTTCAACACATTAAGACCTGGAATGTTCTTGTAGGAACACACAGGCCAAATACCAGCCCAAGGATTGAGACGTCATCTGGTCTGTCCCTCTGGCTTCACCGATGAGGAAGTTGAGTAATTGGGCCAGGTCACTTTTCCAGCAATGGCCTCTTTGCCCCATTCTCTCTGGCCAATTGTCCTCAGTAATCTGGCCTTCAAAATAGGAGGACTGAAGGGTGCCTGGTTTCCATGGCAACCAGAAACCAGCCGCAATGCTGGCACAACCCTTTATTTAATCTATTAAACTCTTGTTACTGGCACCTTTGGTTTGATTTCCTAACACTTCCTCTGGTTCCTTCATCAGTAATTTACATCACCATAACTTTATTAAGCAGCTACTGTGTAGAATGGACTAGATTTTACAGGACCTTCAGAGGACCAAAGAGCCTCTCGTGTATGTATATTTATTTACGAATTACATATACCTTGTACCAACATTTTAAATATTAAACATTAAGCAAATGTTAAACATTAAATATTAAACATTAGCAAATGTTTTAAATATTAAACATTAGCAAAATTTAATTACAAACGTTCTTTCTTCATAACAGTGAGATATTTACATGATCTTTGATGACGGAAATGGATTCTGTATCCATGGTTTTCCTATGTGTGGATCTTCTTTGGTGGAAAGACTCAAGATGTTCTACCAAACACATAAAGTGTGTTAACTTTTCTCCAGTGTTCCATAATAAGATCATCATCTGCCTCACATATAATTATTGTTGCCACCATATGTAGAAACCGTGACTCCAAGCTCCTAACTTGTGTGTTTGCCTATTGATCTTATCTCACATTGAAGACCATGGTGCCTTCCTTCCTTGCATGGCAACGTCATGATTGTTAAAAACACCAAAGACGTCAAACGCATACGCAAGTCTGGCTGTCTCGTTCACATCTACAGAAGCTGGGACTAAAGTGGTTTCTTACCTTGCAGAAACACTTTGAGCTCATCTCACAGTTCAAACATCCCTGAGTCGCTAGAGCTTTGCCCCTCCATAGCCATCATGCCTCATCAATAAACTATTGTTTTTTTATGGATCAGCATCCATATTAACACATAATAAAGAGAATGATTTGAGTTGGACTTATCAGCCAGGATGTCATTCCACTTTTTTTACTGTATCAGTAAGTACATTGCATAGTTCAGCCAACTTTTAAAGGATGGTTAATAAGATTTTCTTGCTGAATAAAGCAGTGAGTTGATTCACATTCACTGGTGTAAGCTTCTTGGTACCAAATCAGTATGCAGAAGCTTGTCTAACCTAAGCAGTCAGCTTCTTTCTCCTTCCTAACCGGTGCCTGGGTCTAGAGACCAACACTTTCCTCTCCCCTCTTTTTTAAAAAAATTTTTGAACGTTTATTTATTTTTGAGAGAGACAGAATGCGAGTGGGTTAGGGGCAGAGAGAGAGAGAGGGAGACACAGAATCGGAAGCAGGCTCCAGGCTCTGAGCTGTCAGCACAGAGCCAGCTACGGGGCTCGAACTCACGAGCTGTGAGATCATGACCTGAGCCGAAGTCGGACGCTCAACCGACTGAGTCACCCAGGTGCCCCATCCTCTCCCCTTTTTTATTTCCTATATGGACTTTTATGGTCAATAGGGGTTTTCATATGTCAAAGAAGGAAATAACAGAATGTTGGAAGAACTTTCTCTCTCTCTGAATTAAGCTTGAGTTTTACTCGTGGTGTTTTACTACAAAATCCTGTTTTGAATAACTAAAGCTATGATCCAAAATATCAAACTTTTTTTTTTTTATCCAGTTTGTGCTCCTGCTGTAACAATCTTAATCCTAGAGACAGGTGATATTTCAGGCTGCCAAGGGAAAAAGACATGTACTCCAAAAAACGTAGAGAGAAAAGCATGTTGACATTTCTGGAGTTCTTTACAGAGCCCCATCATTTGGCCACAGACATTTTGCAGTCTTCTCTACAGATCGTGGTTTGCTGGCCTTGTGTTGTGACACTACCAGCCGTGTAATGCTGAAGCTTGAGGCTCTCCGAGGGCTCTATATTTGGGTTCTCTGTCATAAGTGTTTCCTCCGTAAGATTCCAGCTTCAGGAGCTCTGGGCTTTGTTCTTTCATCTTTTCTTGCCCATTGCCACTGGGGACGCTCTCACCCACCCTGGGAAGTCTCCGGTTCACGAATGGTCTGTTTGGCATGTCTATAAGCCTAGCATTTGAAACCCAGAACTCATTTTTCTGTAGAGAGGATGTTTTAAGTGTTTGTTGGGTCTCCAGGTCAACCCACAAAGACTCATTCCACCCCTAGTACAGGTAATGAGTTTTCCCTTTGTTCCTTTTATATAGATCATAGAATTACAGAATGTCAGGGCTGAAATGGAACTTAGACCATTGTGTTATACATTGCCGACAGAGTTGTTTTACAGTGTGTTCTATTACAAATGCCCCACATTCCACCTACTTTAGATGTTAAGTAGGGTCCTGTGGTCTAGCCTGGAAACCCAGTCATCCTTTACAACATGGTAAATGAAATAGTCATAAAGCAGGAATGGTCTTGCCACAGAGAACTTCACCTTGGCTCCTTTTCTTTATAACCTTTGAGGCACACTGCAAGGGCCAGGACTTTGTCAATGGTGTCTCTACACAGTCACGGCCAATACTTACACACCTTAAATCAATGTGATCGTGGGAGCCACATCAGGAAAACCTCTGCTGAGCTGTAGGAGCAAAGGCGTAAAGGAATACCTTCTGGCATTTGCTGAGCCAGGCATATTTGCATCTTAGGGAGCCCTTATCTCTCCTGTCCTTTTATCTTTCCTGTCCTCTCCGTCTGAAATGCTTTACCCCAGATATCATCATGGCGCAGTCTCTCACTTCATCAGCTCTTTGCTCAAGTGTTGGGAAATGTGCTTGTAGGTGAAAGAATGAAGCTGGTAAACACTGGACCAGATGCTCTGTATACGTTATTTCACTCAGTACTCAGAGCCCTTCCAGATGACAGGTTTCTTCTTTGACAGCTGGGTGGCCGAACACCCTTAGGTTATAGCAACTTTAGCAATACAATTTTGTGATTCATATAAGCATTTTATCAGTTTCCAATTGTTGGGGGGGGGTTTTTGGATCTTAGTAAAATCCTTTCATATTCCCTATAGAAGACATCCGAATTAAAAGAAATTCTCTCTAAATTTAGTTATCAAAAAGGGGGAAGGATGGCATTTTACAGTGGTTTGTGTCTAAGGACAATTTGGAGCCCAAATGTCCATCGAGTGATGAATGGACAAAGAATATGTGGTTTATATATACAATGGAATACTACTTGGCAATCAAGCCAATAAATCTTAAATGAATGATGACCACCATTGCTGGCAGGGTAGAATTTAAGGTCTTTGTCCTCAAAGACCTTATAGAGATACCATGTCTTTGTCCTGGGAGAAATAGTATGTAGCCATTTTTCACTCATCCATTTGTAAAAAACTTTGAGAACACAGTGAGATAATAGTAAAAGAGAGGTCTGTGTAAAATGCTATGAGGACACGTGGGCCTAAACGCTTATCGTCCTTTTCATTCTTGGTTACGGTCAAGGTTACATGCCAAACTCTCTAAACTTCTTCCTGAAATTACTTTCTTAAATATACATATGCATAGCATGGTTAGGCAAACTTGGCTCTTCTATGCAAAGAGATATATGCACCAGACCACAAAGGATGGGGTCCATATCAATACCTGACTGCCCCCAAAATGAACGTCCACAGAAAGATATCAGAAGGGAATGCAAAGCCATGTTTTGTGAGTTTTCAGGAATGAGAACAACTTTGGAATCAGTTGAAAAATTGGGTTTAAACCTGGTTCTCACTTAGCTGTGTATAATCTTGGGTGTGGTCTCTCCTATCTCAGAAGCTGGCCATCTCACAGAATTGCTATGAAGAAAATTCCTAGCACAATCTGATACTTAACAGGTGCTCAGTAAATGTCATAGAACAAAGCTACCTTGTTCTGCTAGCTTTGGGGTAAAATTTACATCTATCATTTAATCAGCAGAAGGATCTTATAATTATTCATATTTTACAGGTGAAAATCTGAGGGTAAAGGTATCTACTAAGTGGTTTAGCTGGGAGCCCGTATTTTCCTCTTCCAAAGTTAGTCCTCAAAAAGATAATTCTATTTTTATTTCATCTGGTTCTTTCTGCAAGTTGCTTAAGGAATTCATGATCTAAAGTAAAAAATATGTGTGCACGAATTTATTAGTTAAGTCCCCGGGGATGCAAAATTTCTTTCCTGCACTACATAACCCCTTATTTCATTGACAAGTTATTACAATGCTTCGCGATTTTATTTCTTGACAGTAGATGGCGCTGACGATTGTCGAAAGAGACAAGATGCGGCCAAACACCCCACCCCCTACTCCTTTCCTTGGCCATTACAACAAAATAAAAACCAAACAAACAAGCAAAAAAACAGTGAAAAGAAAGTAAAGACTTTCATTCAAATGAAAGGTTGAAATTAAGAATTTGGAACTGCCGTGTAATTGAGCTGGATGCATATGTGATCCATGTGTGTTTAATTTAGGACTCTAAGGAAGATCTTCTGGGCTCCTTGCAAAATTTCATTAACAGGATTAAAACAAAATATAGTAAAATGTAATTATCCCGACAAACAATAAATTTGGAGTTACTTGTCAGATTTTATTTTCTGCACCATAATTTTAGGAAGAGATGAATATTAAGACAACTAAGAATGCAATTAAAAATATATATAATATACATATATACTAATATATAAAATATACAGAATATAATATATATTATATGTTTTATTTATAAATATATATTCTAAGTTACATATATATATCTTCCAGAGTGTTGAAGACAGTACAGAAGAATACAGTGGTCAAGATGAAAAACAAAACAAAACAACTTAATTATATGACTTTTGGGTAAGTTAACATCTTGGAACATAAGTTTCCTCCTCTTTAAAGCTGAAATGTTTCTTGCCTAATTCACAGGATGGTTGCATAGATCAAAGGCAGTAACGTAGTATAAATGCCTTGAGAGCGATCATGTCCCATATCCAGATGAGCCTTCTTTTATCCTTTCCACACATTCAACCCAACCTCCTCTAAGGCACACTGAAATTCAGAATAAAAGACTCGAGTGTTCAATTTGCTCATCTGTCCATGAACAATGTAATGGCCTTTGGTGTACT
This sequence comes from Panthera onca, assembly GCF_046562875.1. NCBI lineage: Eukaryota > Metazoa > Chordata > Mammalia > Carnivora > Felidae > Panthera > Panthera onca. The sequence goes on along the minus strand of NC_138341.1, from coordinate 30,956,606 downwards.
AGATTCATGGAAGACCTGGGACCAAGGTGTTTTCAACCATAAAAGGAACGTTTAGGTTAATATTCAGCTATCCAGAGAATTAAATAAAAGAACCCTTGACTCCAAAGGATATCAGTTTATTGAGGTAGCCTGCGCTCTCCTTCTCACTTTCAACTGTCTTTTCCTCTGTAGGAGCGTGTGTACCCGCGTGTGGAGGTGCTGTGTGTGTGTCTGTGGGGCACGCGTTTGTGGGGTGCAGGTGAAGCGGGCTACCTAAGCGTATTTGCACTGCAGCGACAGTCATAGGTCTGCAGGAGCCTATGTGGAATTTCTCCCTTGATTTTTACAAGAGGCATAGACGTCCTTTTTTTTTTCTTTTTTAATAGCTTATTGAAATATTTTTGACATGTAAAAAAAAATAGACGTGTCTCAAAAGAAGAAATTCAAATAGCTAACAGCTTCTCAGCATCTTTAATCATCAGAGACATGCAAATAAAAACCACAAGGAGATATCCTCTCACACCTGTCAAGGTAGCTATTATCAAAAAGAGAAAAGATAACAAGGGTTGTCAAGGATGTGGAGAAAAGGGAACCCTTGTGCACAGCTGGCAGGAACGTAAATTAGTGCAGCCGTTATGGAAAACAGCATGGAGGTTCCTCAAAACATTAAAAATAAAATTACCATAGTACCCTCTGTTCTTCTTTTAACAAAAGATTCACAAATATTTGTGGGTGAGGGTAGATATATTGTCATTTCTGCTTTAGGAATCCTGGGAGTCTCATGGCACTGGTTCCTGGGCCTCAAGCTGCTGTCCCCTAGAGGGGAGTACCTTCTACACCAGGGACCTTAGGCTGCTAGTTCCAGCTTCTCAATTCCTGCCAGAAATAAGTGACCCGTCTCCATGCTCCACTATTTAATCTGGGCTTTGGGGACATAAAGCATCCAGGCCAAGGCCAAACAGTGTCTGGCTGGATTCTAAAATCCGGGGGGTGCGGAGGGGGGTCAGATTCCTGTACTCTGCCCTTTTTCTTGCTTTAACAGATTCGGTCACTTCCTCAGGCAGGACTCCTTGCCTGGCCTCCATCGTATTCCCCACCCTGGAGGAAATATTCCCTTATAGCCTTCCCACATTTGTGATTAGAGAGCTGTTTCCATGGTAGTTTATCTCCTCCCCCTAGACTCTACATTCTGGGGGATGTGACACAAGTCTGTCTCTTGTCCTGCTGTGTCCTCGTACCTGGCACAGGGCCCAGCAGAAAGTAGGTGCTTGGTGAAGGACCGCTGAATGAGTGAAAGAGTGATTGACTTTAACCTACCCTGGGAAAGGCTGGCAGGCATCTAAGGGTCAAACTGACCCAACCACTAAGCGCCCAGACTGACCACCTTTATGCCACTTCTCAGGCATTTCAAGAGGACAGACTGGTGGAAGACAGGGGAGAGTTTTTGGTTGAAAAAGGCCGGATTTGTAGACATCCAGCCCCCATGCTCTAAGCTCTCCAGAACCTTTCCTGCTAAACCACTCACCCCCCAGAGGGCCCCTTCCTCCTCTTTCCATCATTGCTCCCTGCGGGCATGGGGCTGGCATGGAACCTGATCCTAAGTAAGAGTCTGTTCTAACAGGAAGCAAATAATGTTCCTCCCCTGATGGAGGTGTTTCCTTCTTAAAGAAGTTACAAAGGGCTCTTTTCAGAGAGAAAGGGGGCGGGCATGGTGTGTGGGCCACACTGCTGTCTGCCCTGTGCAGATTGAAGCACATTCTGGAGTCAGGGCCTCTGAAACGAACCCCAACACTCAGTGGCCCAGGCTCTCTGAGCTCCCTTTACCTGTTGGTTACAAGCATCCCCCGGAATCCCCTAGGGTCCTTGTGAATCTTTTTCTTTTCTTGACTTCCAGGATAACAGCAATCTGGGTTTTCCTCCTGTTTTCTCGAAGTCTCCTTGCCGGATCCGCTTCTGCTTTGTAATCTCTGCACTGTGGGTGCCCCAGACCTCTGTCCTGAGGCCTCTCTCCCCTAGCCACGTTCTCTTTGGGATGAACACACTGAGTTTCATGGCCATAAATTCCCTCTGTGCCCTGAGGAATCTGTCATGCTTAGTTCTAGCTCTTGCTTTGTCCCTGACTCCAGATTTTTATAGCTAGCTGCGGACTCTACCCCCCCACTGGGGGGGTCTAATGGGTGTTTCACACTAACCAGATCTAAAGCTGAACGCTCTCTCTCTCTTTTTCAGAAGACTATTTTTAACGAGCGACAGAACATCCATGTAGACCCAATAGTTGATACCGTGTGCAATAATGAAAAAATAGGGGCCTTCATGTTAAAGGTCAGGAAGAATGGAAAGAGGTAGCCATCTTGATGCTATTTAAACAGTGATCAGGAGGGACGCCTGGGTGGTTCAGTCGGTTAAGCGGCCGACTTCGGCTCAGGTCATGGTCTCAGGTCCGTGAGTTCGAGCCCCGCATCAGGCTCTGTGCTGACAGCTCAGAGCCTGGAGCCTGTTCCGGATTCTGTGTCTCCCTCTCTCTGACCCTCCCTCGTTCATGCTCTGTCTCTCTCTGTCTCAAAAATAAATAAACGTTAAAAACAAAAATAAACAATGATCAGGAGCTTCTAGTCAATTAAATAAAATGAGGGGAGAGGATAGAAGAAAGGAGGATGAAAATTATTATTTGCAGATGACATGATTGTCAACACTGCAAACCAAAGAGAATCTAAAAGAAAATAATATAAAAGAGAGATCAATCAGGTAACAGTCAGTTAGAAAATAAATGTGCATATATTAATACCTTTTATACTAGCTCTAACAAATTCAAAATGTAATGAAAAAGGTGCTGTATATGGCAGAAGTTTTTAAAAATATATATAAAATATCTCAGAACCAACTTCTCAAAGAGGCGTAACATGTCCATTTTGGAAAATTTAATGTAAACTACATGTAATTTTTTTCATGTTTTCTTCTTTAATTTTTTAATGCTTATTTATTTTTGAGAGAGACAGAGACAGAGTGTGAACTGGGAGGGTCAGAGAAAGAGGGAGACACAGAATCCAAAGCAGGCTCCAGGCTCTGAGCTGTCAGCACAGAGCCCAAAGTGGGGCTCGAACTCATGAACCACGAGATCATGACGTGAGCCGAAATTGGATGCTTAACCGACTGAGCCACCCAGGCGCCCCTAATGTTTATTTAGTTTTGAGAAAGAGAGAGAGAGAGAGAGAGAGAAAGCTTGGGGGGGGAGGGGGCGGGAAGAGAGAAAGACACAGAATCTGAAGCAGGCTCCAGGCTCTGAACCATCAGCACAGAGCCCGAAGTGGGGCTTGAACCCGCAAACGGCAAGATCATGACCTGAGTCAAAGTCAGACGCCTAACTGACTAAGCCACCCAGGTGCCCCAAACATAAACTACATTTAAAAGCAAGTGACAAATCAGGAAAACAACTTCCCAGTAAATGACAAATCAAAATTTTCCTATCTCTAATATATAAATAGTTCTTATAAATAAAGAACAAAAAGATAGAATCCCAATTAAAAATTGCAAAGGGAAAGTGATTCACAAAAAGAAGAAATAGTCAGTAAGTCTTTTAAAAGTGTTTGGCCTCATTAGCAGCCAAAGAAGTACAAATTAAAACCGTAAAATGGTATTCATGCCTTGTCAGATTATAACCTTTTTCTACAATATTGTTAGCTTTGATAAGATGTGAAGAAACTGGCATACTTCTATGTTGCTGGTGGCATATAACTGGCTGTGATTTTCCTGAGGGCAACACGATAATATGTATCAAAAGCCTTAAGGCATGCTTTGACCAGAAATTTCACTTCTAGGAATATAATCATACTCATCATAAAAACCTTTGCTACAACAGAATTTTGATAAGGGGAAAATTCTGGCAACAACCCAAATGATGAACAATAGGGGACTGGTGAAATAAACTGGGTCCCTCAAAATTAAAGAGACCATAAAGCTGAACTCTTGTTCCCACCCTTCCGGTGCTCCCGCTGGCCTTGGTCTTAACCTTCCCCACCTCAGTAAGTGGCTCAGTCCCAAAACCTTGCAGTCATCCTTGACTTCTCTCTTTCCTTCCCAGTTTGCATCTAATCCATGGGCCTGGAGGCTCTACCTTCAAAATGCATCCCTTGTTTGACCTCTTCCCACCACCCTGAGACACGCTAGGCTTGATGGAGAAGAAGCCACAGTACCTCCCCCCTGGACCACCTCTGCAGTCTCTGTCTCTCTGCTCCCCACTCTTGCCCTGCTATAGGCAATTCTCTATACAGCAGGCAGACTGATTTTTTTTTTAATTTTTTTTTAATGTTTATTTATTTTTGAGACAGAGAGAGACAAAGCATGAATGGGGGAGGGTCAGAGAGAGAGGGAGACACAGAATCTGAAACAGGCTCCAGGCTCTGAGCTGTCAGCACAGAGCCCGACACGGGGCTCGAACTCACGGACCGCGAGATCATGACCTGAGCCGAAGTCGGCCGCTTAACCGACTGAGCCACCCAGGTGCCCCCAGATTGATTTTTTTTTTAAGTACCTGCTCGAAACTATCAGGGCTTCTCTCACACACGGAATAAAATTCAAACTCTGTGCAAATGTCTAGCCCGCTTCGCTGGCTCTGGTCCCCGCGTATCCTCTGACTTCAGCCTGTATCTCTGCTCCAGCCACGCGGAACTTCTTGGCATTCCCCAGACTCACAAGCTTGTTCCTGCCTCACATTTGCACCGGTGTTCTCTCTCTGGAGTTCTCTGTCCCCAGTTCTTTGCATGGCTGTGTTCTCAGAAGTGCAGAGATGGCCTCATTGGGCCACTTAAGTAAAATAGCTTCCCATCACTTTCCATTCCCTCATCTGTCTTTTTGTCATTGTACTTCTGACTACCTGTGCTAGGAGTAACCTATCCTTAGGCGAAAGCGTGAGAAACCCTGGCTAGTTTAAGTAGAAGAGGGATTTGAGAAGAGACAGAAGCTGGAGGAATGGTTGGGGAGGCTCAGCGGTTCCTAGCCAAGAGCAATGCATAAATCATGCCAGTGGGTAAGAATTCTGCTGCCCTTCTGCCAGAGGGTGCGTCACCGGTGCTACTGTCCCGGATGCTGGCTCTGCTGTACCCACTGCAATCTTCATCCCCCCTGCACATGCCACCACCAGCAGGGAGGATCTTCTGCAGGTCCTGTGTCCTTGAATCACCGGTTCCTGTCCCAAAGTATGTGCTCGTATGTCTGATCGGCCAAGACTTGACCATAGGTCTTGGCCCGTTCTGCAAGGGAGATTGATCAAACTGTCTGGTGATTTCTATTTCTATGTAGTGGGCCATGGGCTCTGCATCCCCATAGGTACAGACTCCCCAGGTATGAGATGGAGTTTCAGATTCTAGGCACCAACAAAAGGATGATAAATGTCTACTGCATTAGCTGGCTTGCTACCGTATGTTTATGTGTCTATTGCCTATCTCCTCTACTAGAATAGAAGCTTCACTAGGTCGGGGACTTTGCCCATTCCCCCCGTACCCCAGGAGTCCAGCACAGTGACTCTGCAGAGGTGGCCTTCCATTAATATGTGTTGGTTGAGTATCACGTACTATATTGAAAGTGTTGGCAATCGTAAAGATTAAATAGTCCGGTTGTTACCACTCTTTCTTTTGGTGATGGATGCTCCTGGCCCCTCTTCTGGCCCGCTCCCCCTCCCCTCACTCCTAAAGCAAAAGCGTGCCAATCTAGCCTGACGTGGTTAGAAATATATTTCTAGGTAGAGACTGTCAGAATCGAGTTGCATTGTAGGACATCCAGCTGATGTCACAAATTGCTTGGTGTGGGGAGAAACCTTCACACGCTTGGTGACCAGAAATGAAGTGCTCTCATGTGTTTAAGTCAAGGAGACACAAAGGGAGGAGACACTAGAAGGGAAGAACTGGGTTTTTCCCTACACGGAAGGAGAAAACGGGTTTTTTTTTCCCTTACAAGGACACAGACATACGGAATGTCCGTGATGGGGGGGGGGGGGGCGGGGAGAGTGAGATGCGGCATTTTCCTCTTTTAATGAGAAAGAGAGAAAATGATAGTGAAAGTAGTGTCGGGGATGGATTGTCTGCAGGACAAGGATGGGTGGAGGAAGGAGAGAGAAAGGGAGTGGGGAGAGGGAGAAAAAGAAAAAAGGAAGGGGGCTCTATGAGGGAGAATCAGGCTGCCCATAATATCGAAAGAACGCTTCGTATATTCTATTTATAGATTCTAGAGACCTTGTAAGAAGAGACAGCGTGAGTCGGTTTAGCTGTGTTAAAAGATTACTAATTACAGTCATTTATGAGAATCGCTGCTTAGCATTTCTAGCTAATCACTGTGCAGGCAAGCATTATCTATATGGTGAATATCTGCCAGAGTGTCTTTTGTTGTAAATTTTATTTGATTGCAACACCTGCTCATGAAGATTCCCTCTGTTCTGGGGCAGCATAGCTGTTCAGGGCTGAAACAAAGCAACCCAGAAGGAATGCTTTCCAAGAATAAAGGAAGAAAAAAAATGCCTATAAATATGCCACGTAATTTTTGTTATTTGGGGTGGCGGTTGCTAGAAGAAGGTCAACAAAGCACTAAGATTTTTTTTTTATTTTTGCAGCTTCTTATGTCCCCCATTCTCTATTCTCACCATATCACGCACACGCACACACACACACACACACACACACACACACACACCACTCTTTGCACACTAAGTCGACGACAGATTCAGAAACTGAAGCATGTAATCTGCAGACCTATCCATTATGGTGTTTTGCAGACGGACAGAAGTTGCTTTTCCCATTTAAAAAAAAAGTGCCGGCTACTAATGGTGCCTGGGTCACTCAGGAAACCTGTGACATATGGAGCAATGTAGGGTTTGGATTCGGACAAAAGAAGGTCAAGTTGAATGCAAGCAAAAGCATCTTGACTTTTAGCTTAGAAACGTGTGCAGTTCCTTCCGTTAGATTCAGTTTTGCAAAGTAACTTTCCAAAACACATTTTGTGGGCGTGTGTACCTGTGTAGCCCTTAGAGCAGTTTGGAAAGAAGCAAGTCAACACGGCCCCCACTCTGAGCTCAATGCCTGCCACCTGATCTCTGCACCCAGCAGATAAACTGGGGCAGCCGACCAGGACTTCTCTACCAAGGTTGGAATGCAGACGGGGAATTGCATACATAGAAAAAGAAAACAGATTGGAATCACTCAGTTCCTCTGTACATTCATCAACTTCTATCCAGTCAACATTTGGCATCAGCGCCTGGGGATCGACCTTTCCAGGCCTGTTGTTCAGATGAAGACATTACAGAACGCAAAAGGCACGTCAAGTCCTCCAACATGGCAGTGGGCCTGAGATAAAAACCAGACTTTGGAGTCAGAGTGGGAACAAGCTATACTGTTTTAAAATGTTACTTGCTGCTAAAAAAAAAAAAAGTAATCAGGAGTCAGAAAATTAAATATAAGGGCAAGATTTAAAAACTTAAGCATTTCCTTCTTACAAATACTACTTCTATGTAAAATTGCTACTTGACCCTTAGCTACCCCCCAATAACTGGGTTATTGGGGACGAACCAAATGACGAAAAGTTAAAAGTCACCGAGAGCAATTCTCACCTGATATTTGGATCCCTCTTTGTGCCCCCAACATCTTGCCATCTTGCTTCTGGCTCAAAACTTTCAGTGGCAGCAAGCCTGTTGCCTCCTGGGGCAACTATCTGTCTCTGGAACTTGCTGGTTGAGAGGCAGAACTCTCTGCTACCCTATCTCCCCTTAGTGCTGGAGATGCCTTTTGGAGACGCGCAGTCCAATCTCTCTTCCTTGCACAAGCCCTTCCTTTGCCATTAGGAAACTTCAGTTATATGCCTTTCAAGACTACCTATCTATATAATATTTTATTTATAACTTATAATAAATATTTATTATGTATTATATTATTATTTAATATTATATTATAATAAAATATTTTATTTATTTATATAATATATATTATTTATATTTCTTTATATAATAAATATATAACATTTATTTATTTTTGAGAGGCAGAGAGAAACCGAGTGTGAGTTGGGGAGGGGCAGAGAGAGAGAGAGAGGGAGGGACACAGAATCTGAAGCAGGCTCCAGGCTCTGAGCTGTCAGCACAGAGCCCGATGTAGGGCTTGAAACCACAAACTGAACTGTGAGATCATGACCTGAGCTGAAGTCAGACGCTCAACTGACCGAACCACCCAGGCACCGCTCAAGATGATCCTTATGGCCCCAAGTCTACAAATACTCCTGAGCCATGGTGCCAGGCTCCAATGCTGACTCCCTTGGTTCCAGTTTGCAAACGCTCCTCTTCAGTGTGACGCTGACCACCAAATCCATCCCACAGCCTGAGGTCTGACCAGGTTCGGTAGATACCTGCCATATTTTTGACCACCCAGCAACTTTTAAATACCCCCTCTTAGGAGCCTGGTTATCCCTAAGAAAGAAGTCAGAACTTGCTTTTTTTTTTTTTTAGTTTTTAAAATTTTTTTAATGTTTATTTATTATTTTGAGAGAGAGAGAGAGAGAGAGAGAGAGAGAGAGAGAGAGAGCGCACCAGCAGGGCAGGGGCAGAGAGAGAGGGAAACACAGAATCCAATGCAGGCTCCAGGCTCTGAGCTGTCAACACACGGCCCAATGCAGGGCTCGAACTCACAAACCTTAAGATCATAACCTGAGCCGAAGTCACTTAACCAACTGGGCCACTGGGGTGCCCCAGAACTTGCTTTCCAAGCCTCCCCTGCAGCTAAGGTTTGGCTATGTGATCCAGGCACCTCTGATCACATACGACCACAGAGATGGTGATTTGGGAGCTATGGATATGAAGAAGGATTGCACTGAAGCCATTCTGGTAAGGGTAGACATGGTGACATCCAAAATTTCACAGACAGGGCTTGTGAGATCCTTCAGTAGAGGCTTTAGCCCCGAATTTAGAAGATGAGCTACCGTGGCAGGCAGAATAATGGCCTTCCAAGGATGCCCGTGGCCGAATCTTTAGAACCTGAACGTGCATCTGGGACTCACGTGGCTAATGTGGCCAAGCTCAGGATCTCAAGATGGGGAGCTATCCTGGATTATCTGGGTGGACCTGATGTACTCTGTAGAGTCCTCATAAGAGGGAGGCAGGAGGGTCAGAGTCCGAGAAGGTGATGTAATGAGGAAAGCTGAGGGAGCGAAGGGGACTCATCCCCTTGCCTGAACCCATGTGCACGGTCACTAAGAGCAAAAGCTCTGGTGTTAGTGACACCTGACTTGGGTAAGTCCTTCACTATGTGGGGCCGCCTCTGTAAAGTAACAACCACAACACCTTCTTCCTGGGTAAAATGGTGCTTTAAGAACTCCTAGCTCATAGCATTGCCATGTAATGAATGAAATGAGACAATGTATAAAGATGCACTTGGCTCAGTGCTTGGCGTAGTAGGCATGTGATTATACATGTGTCACTCCCCACCTGTTCTGCCAATACTCCCCTATCACCCCTGCATTTTCATGCTGACGTTTCTTGTAACTTCAGAGTCCTTCCGGCCTTTTCTTTTGCCTGGCAAAACTATTCCAAGATCGAGCTCAAATATTATCTCCTTGTGGAACCTTCTCTTTGACTCCTTCAAGCAAGTCCCCACCCTGCATGCCTCATCTGATTCTGTTGCCATGGCTTGCTTACAAAGGCACTTCTGCCATTGAGAGTCTTTTTCATTTTGAGGTAGATAAAGCCCAGCGTGACCTCTCCAGCAAACAGGAGCCTCTCGAAAAATGTCAGGTGAACATTCCCAGAATGATGCAATGATGGAGAGGGGAAGGTTGGAACTGCCACCTGCCCTTTCCGGAAAGTAAGGTTTGGCTGGGAGCGTGAAAAGTTCAAACCTGAAACTTCATATGATTGCATAGCAAACCTATGGAGGTGTTCTAGGTGGGTTTAAAGGAAAATGACTCTGAGAAAGTTGAGGATTACAGGTGGCTCAGTTGGTTAAGTGTCCAGCTTGACTTCAGCTCAGGTCAGGATCTCACGGTCGTGAGTTTGAGCCCCACATCGGGCTCTGTGCTGACAGCATGGAGCCTGCTTAGGATTCTCTCTCTCCCTCTCTCCCTGCCCCTCCCCTGCTTATGCTTGCATTCTTTCTCAAAATAAATAAACATTTTTTAACAAAAGAAAGTATAAATTACATAATGGGTGCGTACGAGCAATTATTTTACAGAGGATTTTTCGGTGCACAAAAGAATTGTTTTCTCTAGAGAGGAAGTCGTCCCATTGCTATAAGCAATTATCTGCTTAACAATTCCAAATGCAGGCAGGGCAAAAAGCCCCAGTGGTAGAGGCCACTGCCAAGTGAGGTTCTATCTGAAATTAAGACAAAGCACCTCAGAGCTGAGTGCCAGTGAGAAAAAGACATTGCTGGGCGTGCAACTATTTACACGTTTGTGCAAAGTCAAGTGCATCTGAGTGATATTTGACTGTTTTTTTTCCCAGAAGTCAGCAAGAAGTTTCAAACCCTCCAATGTATCTTTATTTTCAATGTCAAATCACAAATTGCAACTAAGATCACTGGGCAAAGGGTTATTTTGTAAGGGCAAGGGGTTATTTTGTAAGTTACTCGGACTTCCAAACAAAATACACAAAAATGGAGATCACAAAAAAAAAAAAAATGGAGATTACTCCTTCAGGGCCCTATGAATTGGTGAAACAAATGTAGTTTACAACTCAATTGGGCTGGGGCCCACAAGAGGCCCCGTCTGCCTCCACAGAAACCTTTTCTGTCAAGTGGGAATTACACTTAGAACCACTGGTCGACTCTTACCCTCGGCCTGCTGACATTAGCAACAGAGTTGCATTCAGAAATTCAGAGACAAGAGAAACATGGTTGGGGTCACTCAGGCCATGGAACCTTTGTAAGAACAAAAAAAACCAAAAGGTCATGACCTTGGTTGCCTCTAAAGTAAAGACTTCTCTGTTTTAGATTATAAACTGGTTTGGATGAAAACCAGCTGATGTGTGGACAATCTGATGGGTTCAATAGGCTTTTTTCAACCTTTGTAATTATCTCTTTGCTAAAGTAAATGTTAGCATAACCATTGACATTTGGTAAGTTATTCTGTGCTACTCAGGATAGGAGACAGATAAACTTTTATCATTTTTTTTTGAGTAGTTAATATACATTTCCTATCACAGAACCTTATTCTGTTTTGTCGCTATGCCGTGTAGAAATATATTTCTATACAGTTAAGTTCAAATAGTTGCACCTGGGTGCAAATTTTTCTGTTTTCCAGTGTGTGCCTAATTCTGAAGACACGGCACTCCTTTGAGAACAAGCAGTGAATTTCCTCTGCAAGCCTGGAGATCGGGCAGAAGTAACGGAGAGGCCCGGCTGAGGACCTACTGGGGAAACAAACCCAATCAAAGAGGAAGAGGCCCAATCACGGGCCTCTTGGGGCGTATTTTTGCTAAGACTGATCACATGTTGCTCTACTCCGGCAACATAGGATGTACCCCTTCTCAGATCCATGAGCACACTTTTTCTAAAAGATAGGAAACATGCCATTTCTCAATAAGTAGACAACCTGTCAAAATTACGCAGAAGTAAAATTGTAACTAGAGAGCCTTGGTCCTTTACAGCCATTAATCTCTTCTATCCTCTTTGAAAATCCCGAGGGGAAGAGGCAAGTGACAGCAGCTCTCACACAGAGACATGGGTGCATGAAGGACTCCTGTCAACTTGACAGGATCTAAAATAGTCCTTTGGCAACTGAGCAAAGGATGGGTTCCAGGCAGAGGGGCAACTGTGCACATCAGAGGAATGGGTTCCCTCCCTTCGGCTGGGGTAGGTGCTAATCCTGCAGTCTCCCCAGGACGGCAGCTGTGCTCTAAGGGTGGCCATCGGATGCTTGACAAGAGCCAGCTCAGGGAGTAGCCCAGCCCAAGCCCATACCCGCACGCTGCTACTGAAAATGTTTTAAAGATTCATAACGTCTTACGTACTCCACTTAGCAAGAGCAGCTGTCTGTGTTCTCCTCCCTCCTTGCAGAGTAGGGCAGTATCAACCTCCCTTTGGAGTTCGACCAAGTAATAGGAGTCCCCACCCTGGGCGTTATCAGCTTGTGTGTGAGTTGCCAGGAGACTGGTTTATTTCACGTTCAGCAAGCGTTTCCTGAGCTCTCACTACGTGTAGGGCTCTGTGCCATGGCTTGGGGGAAAGTTCAGAGAGGAGTAATAATATTCATTAAAAAAAAGAACTGCTCAGGGCGGTGTAATAGAAATAAAAAGATCAGAGGGTCGTCTGGATGGCTCAGTTGGTGAAGCTTCTGGCTCTTGGTTTTGATTCAGGTCATGATCTTGCGGCTTCATGCGTTTGAATCTCGCATCAGACTCTGCGCTGGCAGTGCGGAGCCTGCTTGGGATTCTCTCTTTCCCTCTCTCTCTCTGCCCCTCCCCCACTCATGCTGGCTCTGTCTTTCTCAAAATAAATAAATAAATAAATAAACGTTAAGAAATAAAAATAAATAAATAGTAAAAAGATTAGCTCCAGGGTATCACACACCTACTGTGTGTCAGTCCCCATGTTTGCCCTTAATTGTCTCGTGCAATCTTTGGAACAGTCCTGCAAGCTGAGGATCTTCATTCCCGTTTCACAGATTAAGAAACTGAGGCTCAGAGAAATTACATGACTTGGCAAAGCTCAAAATATCAAGGTTGGGAAGGGAATTGATTCAGTGGCGAATGGGGGAGTCCTTGAAGGTGGTTGGGCAGGGACATGACCTGATCAGAGACTAAAGAAAAGAAGTGTGTAGAATGGCAATAGGATAAATCAAGAGGTGGGAAATTAGCCAGGGGTCAGTTAGCATTTGGTGGAAAATGTGCTAAAGATTGACATACAAATCTGAACAACACACACATATGCTTTAAAAACACGATCATCTGCAATAAAAACTACAAAGAAAAGCCAGGAAATTGCAAATGCAAAAATTCAGGCTAATAGTTACTTCTGGGAAGGGGGAACAGAAAAAGGAGGGAGGATATAATAAGGGTTGAAGTTTCAGTGGGCTTAAACTGCATTTATTTTTGTTTTATTTATTTTATTTTATTTTTCAACTTTATTGAGGTATAATTAATAAGTAAAGCTGTAATCTTTTAAAATATACAATCTGCAGGGCACCTGGGTGGCTCAGTCGGTTAAGCATCCGACTCTTGATTTCTGCTCTGGTCATGATCTTGCGGTGTGTGAGTTTGAGCCTCGGGTAGAACTCAGCATTGACAGCATGGAGCCTGCTTGGGCTTCTCTGTCTCCCTCTCTCTCTACCCGCCCCCCCTCCCCCCATCACACATGCACCTGCACTCACTCTCTCTCTCTCTCAAAAATAAATAAACTTAAAAAAATACACAATCTGATATTTGATATACATACACATCGCAAAAGGTTTCCCACCATCAGGTTAATTAACAGACCAGTCACCTCATGTATTTCCTTTTTCTTTGTTTTTAATTTTTTAAAATGTTTTATTTATTTTTGAGACAGAGACAGAGCACGAGCAGGGGAGTGGCAGAGAGAGAGAGTGAGACACAGAATCTGAAGCAGGCTCCAGGCTCTGAGCTGTCAGCATAGAGCCCGACGCGGGGCTTGAGCTCACAAACTGCGAGATCATGAGCTGAGCCAAAGTCGGATGCTTAACCGAATGAGCCACCCAGGCGCCTCTCCTTTTTTTTTTTTTTTTTTTTCTTTTTTGGTGAAAATGCTTAAGTTCAACACTCTCAGCAAATTATACTTATACAGTATAGTATCCCCGAATAGCAGCCACAGAAGCTGGGGCACCAGGCATGTGTACAAGCTCTTCCCAGAGAGATGGTGATGATCTGGTTGTTATAGCTGGGATGAACAGAGGGAGAAGGTGGTGGAAATGCCCACTGGCATCCTGGGTTCCACTGAGGATCGTAGCTAGCCCCTAGATGCCTGCAGATTAGAAACCGGAACCTCAGATAGAGGTTGTAAAGTCTCCTGTGTCGCCATCTTGATTCCTCTCCTTGCCTCATTCAAATAATGGTTACATTCTCCCTGCCTTGTGCTGTTTTGCAGGCACATGGGTGGTCAATACGTTCTCCTTTGAAACCCTGTGTGCTAGCGTTTTAGAAGTTCTCCCAGCTCAGAGCGCTCTCAGTGTCTCAGTGAAGTTTTCAGTGTCCTGAGACAAAACCAAATACCTAATAGTTTTGTTTTTCAGTGGTTAGGTCCACATAACTTCAAAGTAGTGGATTATGTGGTGTCTCTTGGACGTTTAAAATACCCAGTGGTGCTCCTGTGATTTCACTGTGGTCTTCTGGATGGCTCAGCACACAATCTATCTTCAGATATGCTCGTGGGTATGAAATGTCTCTAGATATAGATATAGATTAATTATATAGATTGATATAAAATATTAATATTTAATATATAAGGGCTTGTTCAAAGCTGAGGTGGATGGAGACATGAAAGGAGCATGGGATTCCCTTGGCTTGGTGATGGATTGGATGTGGGGAGGGGAAAGTCAAGGCCTCATTAGAGTGTCGAGGCAGGATGTTGAGAAAAGCATAAAGTCGGTGGTAGGAGCTGATTGAGGGATTATAGGAAGAAACAAATGTAGTTTGGGACGTAGTGAGTTTATGGCAGCAGAAGATATTCAGATTGCCAGAGACAGTTGAATAATTGGTACAAGCTTACATTCCAGAGATCTGGACCCAAGAGACCGATTTGGAGACCACCTACAGACTAACCCTAACCCTAACCCTGGCCGCTGGAGGAGTGATGGGAACTGAGGGCAGAGACCAGGGAAGCACCCACACATTTGTACAGGAGGAGTGAGAGAAACTTGTGAGAGGACCGCAAAGGGGGAGCAGCTTCAGAGAAATCAGGGGGAAGGGATTCTGGAAAGGGGTGGGGCTACGGGGGATTGTCAGTGGAGTCCAGTGCTGCTGGGACAGTCAGAGGAGAAAGACGGTTACAAGCCACGGGAACGGACAGTCAGCAAGTCATGAAAAACAGATCATGGGTTAACCTTGCTCTTTCAATAAATTTGAAGGTAAAGAGAAAGTTGGAAAACTGGCCTAAAGGGATAAAAGGGGTAAAAGGACTTTTCATGGCTGTTACCTATGCTCACTTACAGGCAGAGAGAAGGAAGCCAAGGGAGAGGGAAGCTGTAAAGCAGAAAAATAGAAGGGACAAGGACTTCGGTCAAGTGACAGAGGAGACAGGAGGAAACAGGGTCAAGAGCACGGGCCAAGAAAGACCAGTGCTCCTTTCTCAGAGACCGGCATGGGTACAAGGGAAAGCGGGATGAAGGTTAAGTCCATGGGACAGACATTGAGAAAGGTCGTGCCTAAAGGCATCGGGTGTCTCAGGAAAGTGTGAAGAAAGCCTGCAGGAGTCAGGTTCGCTCAGGGGCTTTAGAGCCAAGACCAGAGAAGCCGGAAATCAGCCAAAGGGGTGCAAAGGATCCTCCCACAGCCTTGAGGTTCACATAGAGTTTCAACGATCCGATCCGTGTCTGGTGGCTTCGGGGAGCTCTGCTCTGTGGCTGTCTTCCATCAGGGCTCAGCAGCTCTGGAGGGAGTGCAGACAGGACCAGGGTGGCATGGTCAGGGCTGGGGCGGCAGAGGACAGGGCATGAGGGCATCAAAGAGATATCTGGTGATCATCTGGCCCCAACGTGGGGAAGGGAGGCAGGTCTGACAGGTGCAAGGAGGGGTGAGATCTGGGAGGGGCCAGTGTCCTGTCAGATCCATCCCGACTCTTCCCAGGCTTCCCAGCCCGCCAGCTGGTAGGTAGCATCCACCAGTGGAGGCACTGCCAGAGTACTGGGGGTGGAAGAAAGGGTGACTCGAGGCTATTTGGCATCACTGGTGTGGGCTGTGTTTCCTCTTGGGCTCCAGGCCCTACAGGGAAGTCCCTCCCTCTGTGGTCCCAGCTCCCAGAGAGCAGCCCCTGCCCTGGGCTGGTTTCTGGCCTGGTTATGCCCCCCTCTCCTGCTGATTCTCCAGTCCCAGCGCCGGTCATGGGTTATTGCAACCGTGAACATCTCTGTGACCCGTGAACCAATTCCCTGGTTGAAATATCTAGAGTGGGTTCTGTCTTCCTAAGTGACTTTCACAGATACGCTGGAATAGAAAGGAGTCGAAACCGACACCTCCTTTTTGATCTGCTCCCATCCCCTTCTTTCTCTTTTGCCTCAAAACAAGCGAGGAACAACATGTAGTTTTTAAATTGTCAAGTGGAGTGTGGCCAAGGAGAGTGCAAGTGTGCACACAGTCTTCACCGTGTAGGGCCTGGGTGGCCATCCCGGGCCTGGGTTGATTGCAAGAGCCAACACGAGCTTCCTTGACACCTTTCTGAGATGGGGCCGTGGAGACACAGAGCCAGGGGTGAGTGCGTGTGGTCATCTATAAGGCCCTCTGACCCAAAGTAGTTCTGCCACCATAGGTCTTGGTAGCTGAAATTCCTCTTTTTTCCCCCTTTGACTCAAGTTACTCTGCGTCTCCAGGAAGCTTATATTTAAATAAGATAATACAAGAAAGCCACTCAGTTAGACCAAGATGGACTACAGAGATGGCAGAAAACTTTAGGAGATGGAGCCCTTGTAGGAAGTTTGGGTTTGTACAGGCAGAGGGGAAGGGAGAAGGCCTTCTAGGGACAATCTGGGTGGAGGGTGGCCCAGGGAACAAAGTGCAGAAAGGCACAGGTTTGCTAGGGGGGAGACAGTGAGCACCTCCACCTGGCTGGTGCTTTCAGCCATAGAGAAAGAGAGAAGTTAAAAAAATTTTTTTAAACATTTATTTATTATTGAGAGACAGAGAGACACAGAGCATGAGCAGGGGAGGGGCAGAGAGAGGGGGAGGCACAGAATCCGAAGCAGGCTCCAGGCTCCGAGCTGTCAGCACAGAGCCCGACGCGGGGCTCGAACTCCCGATCTGGGAGATCATGACCTGGGCTGAAGTCAGTCGCCTAACCGACTGAGCCACCCGGGCACCTCAAGAAAGAGAGAAGTTTAGATAGGTCAGCTGGAACCTATAGGACGTTGACTACCAGACTATGGATCTCGCCTTCACTCAGGAGGCAATAGGAAATAGTCGGAAATTTCTGAGTCGAGCTGGAGTGTGTCGAAAGTGGTTACGTGGAGGAGAGTCAAGCCCTGAGCCCGGTGGCCGTGTGGAGAATGGATCAGAAACTGGGGACAGGTAGAGTGATGAGGAGGCCATTGCAATAATCCAGTGGTGTTGTGGTAAGGACTTGAGCTGGAATAACGGCAGGGGGCCAAGCAAGTGAAGGACATGAGAGATATTAGGAACAAGTATTCCATAGGATTAGGCTGATGGGATAGGAGGGTTCTAGGAGATGGATGAGATTCGAGCAAGGTTGATTTGTTGGAAGCACTTCCAAAATGTGCACTTTGTTATGAACCCACAGATATTTATGACTTCTTGAGTGTCATGACCTAACTCATTTACAGTCTGGAAATTCACATCCACTTTATCCATCATGTGGGACTGACTCCTACTCTGTACGTCTTCGCAGATAGATTACCTGACCCTGTAAAGAAGTTTTTATAGCATGATAACAGGTAGTTATTTTTAAAAAAAAACAAAAAACAAGACTTAACAGAATCCCAGAACTCCCAAATCCAGACTTGGTCAAGGATTACTAGAGAAACTCAGAACTGGAAGCTAAGCATTAACTCTGTTTGCCCAACTGAGGGACAGATAGCACCGCTCTGCAGGCCAGCTCAGGCCACGTGACAGCTCAAAGCCCAGGTGCCTTATCCAGGAACCACTCCCGTGCCATGCAAGTGGCCCTGGCCTTGTGGAGGAGGGTCACATCTACCAGAAAAGAAGACCATCCTATCACTAAAGAAACGGTTATTCTGTGCATAATACTGGGTGTTAAATAGAGCCGTTCTTAGCATTTTCCAAAAGTTCAGCCAAGACATTTAGACTTCAAGTGTGAATGAAACACACCATACGGTGTGTGTGTATAAACATAAGGATGTACTTGAAAACAGACAATATAAGTGATAATAGGAGAGAACTATAGTTGATCCAATCTATGGAAAGGGACAGAAATTCCATTACCTTGGTTGAAAGATTTTCTTCTGCGTAATACGGAAGTAATAATGCGATGATCACACGGTCACTGCCACTCTTACCTCGAGAATAATTTCCCTACCAGTCACTCTGACTAGACCCTCAAAAGCAGAATTTCTACCTAAGCAGCTTAAGATGTGTGAGCATCAGGTACTCTTCAGCCTGGTGTGCTTCCTAGAAACCTGCACACTTAGCCCCCACAATGGATGCGGGGTACCAATGCTTCAAAGTCCCTGGCAGACCCGGTCAGCTCACAGACCCAGTTCTCAACCCCCTGCCCCAGCCCATTGTTTCCCCCTGTCTCTGTCCTGCTTTTGAGTGTTCAGCTCATCAGCTTCATTTTCCCATTCCTGTCCTTCCTCCCAGAAGATTCGAGACACCGTGTTCCCTTGTAACTTTGACCTTGGTGCCTCTGGGTGACATTCTGACTCTCTGCGCTGGCCGTGCTTCCTGTTTTCAGAGAATATTGAATTTATTCACGATGAAAATAATGATAAGTTGCTCCCCTCCCGGTTTAAATGTACACTTCTGGCAAGGTCCTGGTGTCGAGGCAATGCGTTCATTCATCTAACAAGTGTTTAGTGAGCACCTACTAAGTATGGAGCACTGGGCTAAATGCTAAGACACCAAAGTGAAAGTCACGTCCCCGCCCCCAAGGAGCTCTCCAGCTGGAAGGGGTAGAAAATTATAACGCACAAGCATATACTGGCCACATAGGAATTTGCTGCCCTCGGTCCAATCCCAAAATAAAACACTTAAAGCCAACCAGAAGGAATAGGCTAGAGTAAAATCTGTTGTGTTTGGGGGATCAGGAATGATTTATATTCTTATTTAAAATTCACATTAATGTCAAGACAGTATTTATAAGTAAATAGAAAAGTAAATTTTGGATAATGTCTGCTGTGACCAGCAACCCCACCACTCACCGGCCGTGTCTGGGGAGGCGTTTGATTGATGGGGTCAGACCCCCACGCAGGCGCTGGGGACATTACTCATCACCCCTCCGTGGACACTTATCCACCTGGGCTCACCTGCAAGAACCCCCAGAAAGGTTCAAAATGAACACGGGATGAATCACACAGTTCCTTTCTTCAGCTCTCCTCCACCTCCCTGTCTCTCTTTTGCTCACCCTTTGTCTTCACTCAGTGCCTACGCGTCGACCTTGATGAGCCCAACAGTGTGTTGAGTATTAGCGTGGATGCAAAGACCACGAGGTCCTTGCCTTCGAGGGCTGGCCCGGAGTGAGATTCTAGGCCCACCTCTGGGTGAGGAGGTGGGGAAAGTGGAAAGAGCAGGAGGAGAGCAGGACTGGGAGGAATGTCTATGCAACAGAAAGGCTGCGTGCGGATGTCACAGCTTCAGTGCATGGGGGTCTGGAGCCTCATCTCCACTCCGCTTGGGAACCTTGAGAGGCATTTGGAGGGGTTAACCGAGGTGCGTGTTATGTAACCAGGGCCACTGCCTCTCAGGGAGTTCACAGCAGGACACTCAAGTGCTGTCAGCATTTGCTCTGTGGTGACTTCCAAATTAGGAAGCCCAACTAGCCTGGAAATCCGGGAATGCAGGAGGAGAAAGAGACATGTCCCAAAGAGGGGCTGAGCTAATCTTGCCCCATGGCCTGCAAAGGAAGGGCCACAGGCTCTCTCTCTCTGGCAGTACTCTGATCACCCCCTCCTCAAAGGCAGAGGGAACTTGTAGCCCCTAAAACTCATTTTGTTTAACTTCTGACAAGGAGTGTATTTGTCTTTATCAAAAGCATCAGGCAAGAACATGTGTGGCTTCATGAATTCTAATTCCATCTCATAGTCTGTGCTAGAAGATGAGTTTCTTTTAACTTATCAGTGCCAATGAGCAAATTAAAACGGGTTTGACTTTCGTCTGGTGTCGGGGATTCAGGCTCAGGCAATACTGGCCAACGATTATCATTTGTGGTAGAATTTAAAGTGAAGTTTTGAGGGGCACCAGTGTGACTCAGTCGGTCCAGCGTCCGACTCTCGGTTTCGGCTCAGGTCATGATCTCACGGTTTTGTGGGTTCGAGCCCCACACTGGGCTCTGTGCTGATGGTGCGGGGCCTGCTTGGGATTCTCTCTCGCGCTCTCTCCCCCCTCTCTTTACCCCTCCCCCGCTCACTCTGTCTCAGTGTGTCTCAAAATAAATGAATAAACTTAAAGAAAAATAAAGTGGAGTTTTGATTCATGAACCTATCATTGGCTGTTAAATCAGGCAAATACGTGTTTTTTACGTAGCGGCTCAAAGCCAAACAGGTGCTGGCCTTTGGAGGGGTAGCGAGCAGGAAGCAGGCCAATGCTCTATCTGTCCTGAAGCCAGACAGGAAAGATGCAATTTGTTGGATCACAGGCCCCCAGGCAAAATGTCTCATCTCTTCCGCCACCTTAGTGTCTTGCTTTGTGTCCGGGCTAAGCTAAGCTCCCTGCCTTGGCCCTCAGGCTCTGTGAGGCTGTTTGTGTATGGGGCGGGGGTGGGGGGGGTGGGGGGGGTGGGGGGGCACAGTTTCTGACTCTGCCTCCTTGGGTCCCTGAGAAATGGCTAAGTGTTTCTCTGAGGTAAGGAGCACAACGTCTCTGAAGAATCTGGGGAAACTTCCCTGGCCCCAGCCCACCTCTCTGGGTGACCCTGTCTGTGTTTCGGCACACACTTTCTCCCTTGATTGAACCACTGCAAACCCACCCACCGGACCCCTGCCTCCTGTGACGCAGCTGCCCAGGCCGGGACACTGGAAGGCAGGCAGTGGGCAGGGGACTGTCAGCAGTCCAGCTCTCCCCAGCCCACGCCAAAACGGAGTCAGCCGCAGAATACTGCACCTAGAGTCAACAATACTGCATTGTGCACTTGGACATCTGTTAAGATGGTATATACCATGTTACTACACTAAAATAACATTTTTGAAGGGAGTCAGTCTGTCACTTGACTTCTGTCCCGATCACGGTCTCACAGGTTGTGAGTTCGAGCCCCGTGTTGGGCTCTGCGCTGGCAGCGGGGTGGGGGTGGGGGGCTGCTTGAGATTCTCTCTCTGCTCTCCTCTCTCTCTCTCTCTCTCTCTCTCAAAATAAATAAGTCAACTTAAAGAAAAAAAAAAGGGTGTCAGTCAATCAAGCTGCTTTGGTTGCTTTACTTCTGAGCTTGTGGGAAGAGAAGAGCAGGGTAGAGAAACTGAGGGCCAGAGGGACAGTGACCTGCCTGAAGGTACGGAGTGAGGGGAGTACCGAGCAGCGCTAGGATCCTGGCACCAAGTCCCAGAGCATCTCCCCTGCCCCCGCTAATGGCTGGAGGGAGACTTGGAGTGAGCAAAAGACGGGCAGGCCTGGTCTGGGGCGTCAGCACCAGGCTAGTGATACGAAAACCACCACTGTGCTTTGTGGAGGTTCTGTCTAGCTGGGAACAGAGACGAACATTAGGAGCTTGGCCTACGTTGTGGGGAGGGCTCCGGGGTGGGGGTGGGGGGGCCCAGCCTGCCGTGGGAAGGACACTTAGCCTCACTTGGCTTAGGGCGTGGGACGGGAGAGGACAGGCACGGACCTGCAGGCCGGTGGGGGCAAGGGGGAGTTGCTGGTGAGGGTGTTCTGAGCAGAGTGACATTGAGTCCAAAGCAATTTCTGGAAGGCAGGAGGAAGAATGACGGATTCTCTGAAGTGGGGGAGTCTGGAGCACGGAGCGTGAGGTGCAGCAGCGGGAAGGAACATCCGAGAGAGCCAGGGGATTGAGCGCGAGGATCTCAAAGTCAGGTTGGGGTTCAGCCTAAGTCAGAGGGCTTTGGGAAACCCACCACAGATTTCAAGTGAGTAGCAAGCTTACTGGGTGTGTGCCTGGCAATGCTCCTTTCTGGCTGGAGTGGAGATTGGGCCGGAGGAGGTGGGAGCGGTGGCCAGCAGACCCGATAGGAGGGACGTGCCACGATCCAGAAGACAGCACGGGTGTGAGAAGCTGGCCTCCAGGCAGCCCCATGGTGCTCATGCTTGCATCCAGCTGGTCTCCCGGGTGCTCCTCGGCAGCCCATCACTCCCACTGCCAGGACCATGATCAAAAATACTCTGTGGCCTCCTGTGGGCCTGGCAGGTCCGGGGGCTTGGGACAGAGGAAGGGAAGAGAACAGGGCAAAGTGGGGAGATGAGCAGAGCAGTTTTCCTGTGGGCTGTGTTCTTGTCCCATTCTCTGTAGGGCACCAGGCTTTGGCAGACGCCCTGTGGACCGGTCGGGAGGAGGGGAGGCTCTGACCACTTGTTTTCAGCTTCCAGACTGCCTTACTAAATGTCATTCTTATTTCAGGAAATGAGTTTGAACTTTCCTAGACCATCGGGCCCAAGAGGGCACAGCAGCGCTCGCTGTGTCTAAAAGCCTCCTGATGGCTCAGGTGGCTGTCGGGGGCAGACTTCTTACTCCCTGACCACAGCCCCTTGGCCAAGTCACTGAACTTACCCGGACCTCTCCCTGCTCCAGGGAGAGTAAAAACTTGTCCATAAAGTATCCCCACAGCGTCCACGCCCAGCAGCGGGCTGAGGACCAGGGATGAGAATATTGGCCGACAGGGAGGGGAGGAGGAAGAGGAAGAGGGGTCAGCGGGGCCACGCGGGCAGTGGAAGGAAGGCTTTGCTGACCAGCCGTCCTGACCTTCCAGCTACAGCACCTGACTCACCTTCGACATCGCTCTGTCGCCGTGAAGCGCCTGACAACAGAACACATAAAATGTGGAGGTTCTTTTGTCCAGCAGATTTGCTTTTCCGTCTCGGACGCTGAAGGAGGAAATGCTTCTGCTCTCCTGCCTCTGCCATCTGCCCTCCCTAGACCCAAGGCGACTGTTTTTCTCTGTGCCTCCGCCCTCAGATAGGCTGCCCGCCATCCTACCCTGCCACGTGTCCTGGAGGTGTCACGGGAGCTGCGTGCGTTGGACAACCCAGGAGCCGAAACACCGTTCCTGGCCTTCTGCTCCACTGCGCTAGCCAGTATTTCTTTCCCTTCCTTTTACAGTCTGTTGGCCCACGAATTGACTAGATGCTACTGCATTTGCATAATGAGGGTTCAGGTGAAAATGATAAAAGTGAAAAGGCAACCTGGGGGTCTGAGCCGTGGGTTGACTCTAGGGTTGACCCTGTGACCTTGTGCGTGTGGCGTCCAACGTGAGCCTCGGGAGCTCCGTCCCTGGCTCCTGCCCATGAGCAGCTCAGCGGCTCCAACAATAGGCATGGCTCCTGCCAAGGAAAGCTGGCTGAGATCCTGGAGGGCAGCACCCGGCTGCTCCCACCTCCTGGGCAGGAAGCACGGGGTGGGCAAGAGCTCTGTAACCCACAGCAAGCCAACTGAGTTCCTGGGGGCCGCCCTACCCCGGGCATGAGACTTGCGTGCTGACTTAAGCAGGGTAAGGCGCTCTGTAATCCAGTGCTGAACTGAGCGGCACAGGTTGTCACGGTCAGAAGAGCAGCGGGAAGGGCTGGGCGACATAGGCAGGGGTGTCATGGGTCTCTCGGGTCAGGAGGGCTGAGCCTCTCAGGGTCTGTGCTTGGAAAGTTTTAAGTCGATAGTAAAATGCCATTGTTTTGCCTCTTTTGAGTCAACATTCAGTAGGTTCGAAGGCAGGTAGTAGTCGCTGCTATCCACTGCCTATCCAAGCAGACATTTATTTATCCGACACTAACTCCACGCTCTGCCCCGGCTAGATGGTGGGGAAACACAAGGCTGAAGGACATGGGGCCTTCCCTCAAGGAGCTCACCTTGAGGCTTGAGGCTTGAGGCTTGAGGCTCAGGCTTACTGACGCGTGCTCCCCTTTGCACTCGGTGCATTGTCCCCAGGCCACCAATCTCATGACCAAGGTTAACCCCACCAAATTGTTCCAACGAAATTTGCAAGGAAAACAAGAAGTGATGATATAACTGGATGACACAAGGGCGAGTCCTTTTATGAACTGCTGACCGCAAGCTTTTTGACATCTTTTCCTCGTGGAAAGCTAAGGAAGCCCCATCCATCCCAGTTACCACCTCCTACCCACTATACCATGTCCACTCAACACTGGATGATTAGGAGGCCTGCACTTGAGTTCTGGCACCACCTCTTCCAATCTCGGGCGAGTTGCCACCGTTTTGTTCCTCGGTTTCACCAACGGGAGACAAAACATAACAACAACCAGAAAAACCTCAAAGAGCAAAAATAGAAAATACATACCACAACAGCAAGCTATTAAGTACTAATAGTATCCTCGTATGGGAGATTCCGTAAAAGCCTATTCCAGTGCTACAGCCTAATCAAGTTGTGGTACACAGTTCCGAGCTATACAGTCGATGCTGGAGAATGTTAGATTCTGATCTTCCACAACCCAGCAGGGGCTCCATAAATTCCTGCAAAACCACCTTAGATGCTTGGAGGATGATTGGCTTTCCTTTAATGGCTCTTGTGGCTTGGTTTCCCAGTGAGGCAGACTCTGAGATGATGCCGGATGTTTATTTGGGAGTTTGTTTTTGGAACAAACACCTGTTGAAGGGAGGGGAAGGAAGCAGGAGTGGCCAGAGGGGGGGAGTCATGCTGCAACGTGGGCCCGTGAGGGCCTCAGCAGGCTGCATGGGACTCTGGAGTGAGAATGGCCTTCAGATTATCCCCTGTTATGCTAACTTGGCCAAGTCTTCCTAGGCCTACACTGATCGTTGTTTTGTTTCATTGTCCTATTTTGTTATATTTTGCCTCTAGATGGAGACACTGAGGCCTAGAGCAATGGTGACCTGCTCAAGGGTGGAAGAAGTAGGGCCAGGACTCAAACCTAGACTTAATGTCTGGTCTCATGTAATGTCCCTACTGCAAAGTGCCTCAATCCCTTGTTTTATTCATTCATTTATTCAATAAATATGCCATATGCTTACTTTTCTATAGGCACTGGGGGTTAAAAAATAAAAGAGGCACTATTCTAGCTTCCACAATCTCACATTTTCCCCTCTCTGTTTCAGTTACAGACTTACTTTCCTGCAAAGTTTATTAGCGTTTCTTCAATATCAATAAGTGCCTCTTTCTCCTTTAACACGCTTGTGACCCTCCTACGATCTTGTCAACACACTGACTCTGATTGAGCGGTCTGGGATGGGCCCGAGTTCTGCACCAGGATGTGATGCTGTTGGTCCCGGACCCCTCTGAGGAGCCAAAGTCTACTCTTTCGAATCAGTTTCTGCTTTGGTCTCCCGAAGTCAACCTCACCACACAATCTCTTCTTGGATGAAACGTTAGTTGGGTTGCGGCACATCGGAAAGGTTCCATCCACCGACAGCATAGCGTCACGGCTGAGGGTATTGGTTTGGGTGTCAGGCTGACGTAGCCTTGAATCCTGGCATTACCTCATACATAGAATCTGGGCAATTCCCATAAGCTTGCTAAGCTTTAGGTTTTTCATCTGAGATGGGAGTGATAACATTAGTTATCTACCTTATGGGTTTGGTATTTGCCTTATGGATTGTTGCAGAAATGAAATGTGTAAATGCATGTACAGGGTTTACCACAGTTCCTGACACATAGTAAGCACCCTGTAAATTCTTACAAATGACAAAATACCAATCTTTTTTGGCTGCCTACAACATGTGGATCCTAAGCCAGTGGGTCTATCCACAGCTAAAGAATGATTTGCATTCATTGGAGGAGTCACCGGGCACAGGGCATTATAGTAGAAAAAGGGTCTTTGATAATCTTGCTCCTGGCTCTTGCGGAGGGCAAAAAGAGCTGCCCAGTTCCCTGGTCTGGTGTCTGGTGAATGCTTCTGAGAGAGGGACCGATGCCATAAGAAATAACACTGTTTCATGAATGACCTTCTGTTGTCAATACTTCTGAATAACTTTCTGGCACCAGATAGGGCTCCTTGGGCGTCCACCATGGAGCAAGTTGGGGGCTTCCTGAGCCCTCTCTATAGTTCCTAGAAGGATGGGAGGTGCCACTGCCTCCATTCTGATTGTCAGGAGAGGTGGCAATGGCTTTCTGTTTGTGGAAAGGATTTAGTTCTGGAAAACCATACTTGCCCGTGTGGATCCTGACCAATGGCAGGGACTGGACCATGAGCTGGCCACTGAATGTGCCTCGAGATGGCAGGATTGGGACCAGAGAACATCACAAAGGTATCCATTCATTTTGCTGGGCCAACATCTATAAGAAAACGAGGAAACGTTCCCAAATCAGTGCACAGCTCCTTCCCAATGCTGTTGATGTGACTACTCTCTACTATGTTTAAATGCAGTTTCTTTTTTTTTGTTTTTTTCAATACACAGTTGCTGCTGATGCTGCTAAATTACAGTTTGTGCGTGTGCACATTTTCCCCGCATGTGTAGGTATCAAGCATGTTACTAGTCTAACAGTTGGTGCATCTCCAAACACACTGAACCTGATTTCAGAGAGGACTCACAATGCAGGGGTGTGGTTGATGTTAGTGCATAGGTTGCTTCCGCTTTTGTCTCGGTAAGGAAATACGCTGCCATAGTAACACATTTTGGGGGTTTTATTTCACGGGGAAGGTAGAAAATTGCCTTGTAAAGATAGCTCCACCCAGTAATCATTCACAGAGTTTTAGGTACTGAAATTCACCATTTCTGTGCTTTATATTACTGGCTTCTGTAAACCACCCCCCCTCCCCCCCAAAATTAAAGGGCATTTCACTTTTTCCCTGCCAAAGCAAGCAAACAGCAGTGGGATGACCAAACTAAGAAGATGATTTATTTCAGAAATTTTAAATTTTTTTTTTTTCAACGTTTTTTTTTTATTTATTTTTGGGACAGAGAGAGACAGAGCATGAACGGGGGAGGGTCAGAGAGAGAGGGAGACACAGAATCGGAAACAGGCTCCAGGCTCCGAGCCATCAGCCCAGAGCCTGACGCGGGGCTCGAACTCACGGACCGCGAGATCGCGACCTGGCTGAAGTCGGACGCTCAACCGACTGCGCCACCCAGGCGCCCCCAGAAATTTTAAATAAGAGAAAAGAACTTTCAGATTCATGGCCCAGAACCTCCAGTAACAAGAGTCAACAAATTTAAGGAGCACACATTTAAGGACACTAGACACACAAGAGAGAAAAAGCAGAGGGGACTCCTTAGGGAGTGTTGTGGGGGACAGGACATAGATAAGGAACAATTCGACAAATAAGTTAATTAAACAACTTCACATCCTGATTAGGACTGTAAAGGAATAACAGGAAATGTGCTGAAGGCTCCCCCTACTTTGGATGGGTTGGGGGGGGCTAAGAGAGACCTTCCTGAGAATGTACATTTAAGCTAAGACCTGTGTAAGGAGAAGTAGCAAGGGCGTGTTCTCTTTCTCAGGCAATTAAGTTAATGTTAATGAAAAGAATGGAATACATAACTCACCACTTCCCAGGCCATGCCAATTTCCCTACTTCTCAGGGCTCAGGAACTCCACTGAAAGGCTCTTGGCAGGAACTTTCCAAACCCCAAGCCCTATGAGTTGGGGTGGGTCCCCACCTTCAGAAGCAGCAAACCATTTCAGAGGTTAAGAAACTCAGCCGGGGCTTCACAGAGTCTAACAGCCTTGGCCGAAGAGTCCTGTGTCAGGAAAATATAAACATTGATCACTCTGAGTTTTCCAAATAACTGATAGCAACTTTTTCTTTTGACCAGCGCCCACCTTGCACAGGCTGGCTGGTGGGGAGGGGAGGGGAATGTAAAACACTTTTAAAGGTATCTCAGTGCATCCAAATGCATTTAGCTTAACTCATTTGTAGTCTGACCTGGGTATGTAAGTTGTTGTCTTGGCTCTCTCCACCTTTCTATTCCTAGCCCTTTCCTTACCAGCACGGATATTGATGCCCGGGGGCAGAACCAGGGGGGGATGAGTTACCTGTGGGTTTGTCAGCAGTGGCCTGTTGGACTTGGCTCAGTCTTCTGTTGATTGACCCATGAAAGATGTGCTGCTTACTGGTTCCAGAATTGGGCTCTCCTCTGGGTTATTCGATTGGCTCTTTGGCTGGTGGTGGTAGAGGGAGGATGATGTTGAACCACCTTTTCCACCTTCACTGCACAGTGTGGGGCCCACTCCTGAGCCTTCGGCCACTATGGTGTCTTATCCTTGATGCGTGGACTTGGGAGAGGCCATATCAGGATGGCCTAAGTCCCAGCTACTTTGTATACCATCTGACTGACCCATACTACGGAAGTTACTGTCTTTGTTTCTGAATTGGGCAGTAAAAAAATCAGGCTATCTCTCTCCATCCCTTTTCTGACTCCCCAACCCACCCTCTTTCAATGTTGATCTCTCATTCCACCTTCTTCCACAGCCTGGCATCACCAGGCACGTCTGCCAGCCCAGTGGCTCAGGGCTAAGTCTGACTAGTGTGAGACTGAGATAGGAAGATGAGGGAAGATGAGGGGGAACACGGTAGCAGCCCTTGATTGCATGGAAAGGGAAGAGGAAGCCACCCAAAGTGAGCTGTATATTCTTCTATCTTGCCTTCTTAATGAAGATGAATGGAAAGTTATTATAAAGGCTTGGTTGGTTTTCTTCCTCTTAGAAAGCCTATGGCAGGGTGTAGACCCTTCTGTTCTTAACTGTGAGCTACCTGTCCAGGCTTGCACTGGGTTGGGTTGAGGGCAGTGTGCCCAATCTATATAATACATTATATATATTATTAGCATATATATAATTAACCATATATATAAAATTAACCATATATATAATTAACCGTGTGTGTGTGTGTGTGTGTGTGTGTATAATTCTGGTAGATGCAGAATTCAAACCCAGGGTTTTGTGGCTCCAAAACCTATGCTCTTTTCTATACATGAGATGTACCATATTTTAGAGTTGGAATATGCTTCCCCAAAAATCCCAAATCAAGAAAAAGAATACAAGTACATGTGCTGTGGGATAAGGAGTGGAGGTGGGTTCATATTTTTTAAGTGCTTGCACAAAGTCTAGGTAGAAGAAACCAAATGGGGGTGAATTTGAGGGAGCTGACGTTAAAATATTTGAACTGCTGATCCTAACACTAAGCGCTTTGCCTGGGCGCCTTGTGCTGACCACAGGAAAGTGGAATAAAGGCTCTAGCCCCGTCCTACCTCCACTTATGATAGATGGCTCCAATGTGTGTTTTCTTCTTGAACAAGCATGCCTATAATGTGTGGGCTTGCTGGGAGAGAGCAGGCATCTGTGTAAGACTACAGAAGGAAGGATGCTCCTAGAACCTGAAGCTATGTTGAACTGAGAGTGTTCGAGGCACAAATCTCAAATCACCACACTGGTGATGAGGTTTTGATTCCGAAAGCAGGGAAGGGGCAGAGTGGTGTTAGTTGGGGGGATGGAGACAGTGACAAGGCAGAGGAGCTGCGACCAACCGAAGTGAGAGCACCATCCCCTTTCCATTCGGGGACCCTTTACATTGTTCTTCTCATCCTTGTCATTAAATATTACCCAACCGGGACACCCAGTTCCCTGTTATCCACATCTGAATGATGGGCTCAGATTCTTCATAAATTCTTTTAAGAGGTTGAGTGGTTTCCTCCGACTAAGCCAGCCATCTGACGAGAGTAAGTTATGTTATCTGAATAAAGGTATTTTGAGTCAGGGTGTGATCTAGGCTGGACTCACTCAGGTCACAGTTTAAGGCAATCTGGCTGTACATTACCAGGAAGTGCAGAGGCCCGCTCCATCCTATTTTAATCAGATTAGGTCTTTAAATCTATGGCCACGACACTCAATTAGTTAAAAACTTCCAAATATTTTATTTGAAAGGTTTTTTTTTCTCCAATTCATTTTCTGCTTATTCCTTATGACTATTCACTATTCAGTGATGGTAGCGTGTAGCTAGGTAATTTTCTATTGTCAAGGGGAAGGACAATGAGGCTGAGAAGATTGTATATACGTAGACGACAGTAACTTAAGTAAAAATTAAGGATGTGAGAATTTACCTAATCTTTCCAGGATAATGACGATGATGATAATGACAAAGACTGCTGACACTATATAGTGTTCGTTATGTGCAGGGCACTGTGCTCAGTGTTTTACATGCTGAGTAGGATTCAAACATGTAAGGTGGGGCAACAGCATTCCAGGCAGAAGAACCAGCATGAACAAAGACATGGAGAGGAGAAGGCTCAGAACACACGCATAAACGGAGCAGTGTTGCTAGAATGTAACATATGTGAAGGGGAGTAGGGGCAACAAGGCAGAAAAGGTAGCTGGGGCACACTGTTCAAGATCTTCCTTCTGTAGGTGATGGGTAACCATGGATTCTGAGTGATTTCTATGATTGCTGCCCTGCCAGCTGGTAGAATTTGCATTTCCTTCCCTCGTGCCTAGAAGCACCTGTAACTTGTGTATGTGTCCTAGGCCCCTTTGCTCGGTTAAAAGCTTCCTTGAGAGCAGCGCCTGGTGCAGAATAGGCTCTTATATGTTGGTTGAGGGAGTCAACACGCTGTTAACACAAGTCTGGCTACAGTGAATAGAATGAACAGAGGAGCAAGTGGCCCAAAGGCAAAGAGACCAACATGCAGAACATGGAAAAAGAAGGATGGACTAGGAGAGCAGTAACATGAGTTGAGAGAGGGAAGCCTATAACCTGTGAGAGGTGTTTTGGAAACTAATGTTGGTAAGATATAGCAACTTCAATTTGAACTATATTGGGGCTGAGATAGAGTAAGGATAAGTCAAGGGATTACCAAAGGCTCACAGATAATATATTACCAAGGTAGGCAGAAAGAATCATACTCAAGGGGAAGGGGACACTAACCAGGAAGATATGTGTCTTGCTCAGTTGCTTCCTTTACCTAAAATTCGCCTCACTTCCACTTAAGTACTCAAATCATTGCCATCCTTCAGGAGCATCTCGAAACCCTCTGTCCTTCTACAGACCCATAAGCTTCTCTGTCTCTAGGTATGATCATTCCTTCCTTTCAACTCTTATAGCATTCTGCACCTCTCATTTGGCATGCTCAGTTTTGTATAATACTGCTTCTCATACCTCTCCTTAAAAGAACATATACTCCCTGTTCTCTGTGTTCATACAACTTTATTCATTTGAGTGGAAGAAATGCCCAAATTCCAGAGCTTTATCTTCAGATCCAAAGAGGAGAGGAAGAAATCAAGAGTGACTCCAAGGGTTTTGCTTGAACAATCACAAGGACAGAGCTGCCATTAACTGAGATGAGAGTATGATTGGTAGGAAAGATCAAGAGGCCAATTTTGGACCATGTTTGAAATGTCTATTAGACAACCTATTGGAGATGTTGAGTGAGCACTTTGACACAGGAATTTAGAATCTAGCAGAGCATTACAAGCTAGAGATATACATTTGGGAGTTGTCAGGTCACAAATGGAATTTAAAGTCTTGAAACTAAATGAGATCATCAGTGGACTGTGTGTGGCTAGGAGAGGGAAGACACCCAAGGACTGAACTCTGGGGTACTCTAGAGTTTGGGGAAAAAAGGAAGAATCAGCAAAGGAGACAGAAATGGCTGACGAGAAAGAAGAAAAACAAAGCCAATGTGGAATCCTGAATGACAAGGGATAAAAGGACTTCCTGGAGAAGAGAATGCTTTGCTATGCCACATTCTACTAGAATGTCAAGTAAGAGGCTGACTGGGAGTTGAATTAGCAATGTAGAGATCATTGGTGCCCTTGAAAAGAGTGGTTTTGGAAGAATGGGAGTACAAAGATTAGAAGGTGCATAAGAAAGAAATGGAAAGGGGAGCTAACAGACAGAAACATTCAGAGTTTTCTGTAAAGAGAACAGAGAAGTGAGGCAGTAGATGGATAGGGAAAGGAAATGAGGCTTTTTTAAGATAGGAGAAATAACTATAGACTGATAGGACTAGTCTAGGAAAAAGAAGACGGTTAATGTAGGAGAGAGCGAGGAGAATTACAGGAGTGATGTCATTGAATAAGTGAAAGGAAATGGGAGCCGGTGACCAAGTGGAGGGATTGGCCTTACAGACACAGATGGTTTGTTTATCCGTAGTAACAGGAGGAAAGGTAGAGGGTAGTTGCTGATAGGTAAGTAGATGTGAAATGAAAGTTGTGGAAGTTCTCTTATGTCTGAATAAGTTTTCAAGAAGGAATGAGAATTACCTGGGTGCCAAAAGTAAAGAGAAAATTTAAACCTAGGAAAACAAGCTTGTGTGTTAATGTGCGGGGAGGTAATGGGAGTTGGTCAGGTTCTGCCTTGGGTTAGATTTTAATAGCCACACAGGGACAGAGTCAACATTACGGGCTGGCACAGAAACGGACATGTCTGCATAACATCTGAACTCTTTTTTTTTTTTTTTTTAATAGTTTATTTAGTTTTGAGAGAGAGAGAGAGAGACAGAATGCGAGTGGGGGAAGGCAGAAAGGGAGACACAGAATCTGAAGCAGGCTCCAGGCTCCAAGCTGACGGCACAGAGCCCGATGAAGGGCTTGAACTCGCGAACTATGAGATCATGACCTGAGCCGAAGTCGGACGCTTAATCAACTGAGCCACCCAGGCGCCCCCGTAACACCAGAACTCTTAAAGGGCATCAGTGAAAGGTTGGACTAGGAGAGATTCTGCCCAGTGGTCCAGGGAGATGACAGGCAAGTTCATCTAGCTCTGCTGAGGTTCTGAGTGAGTACAAGCACTGTGGGAAATGAAAATCCCAGGACTGAGCTCTTGGCAAATTAGTAGTTCAAAATATGCAACCACTGTGGCACCAATACTCTAAAGCCCGAGCCAGTGATGCCTAACAGGCACCCATAGAAGCAAAAGAAACGCAAATTACCTTTATTCCGTTTCACATCCCTCTGGAGGGCTGTTCCCACAATCAAGCCTGCAGGGATTCTCATAGAAAACAATTCCTACTGAGGAAGAAGTCCCAGTAGAAAGTTAGAAAACACAGGAGGTTAAAAAAAATCCAACATGAGTGAGAATAAGAAGGTCTAGCTAATAGGATTGCAATCTTAAATACTTCAGATAATAGAACACTTGCCTACAATTGAGTTTAAATGATTAAGGGCATAAGCAGGAAAAAAAAATGAAATAATTGTTTCATTTCAACAGAGAAACTAGAATTTCTGAAAGTAAAAAAAAATCATTAATATTAAAAACTCAATGGACAAATGAAACAACAGATTAGATATGGATGAAGAGAGAATCAGCAAATGAAAAGATCTACTTGAGGAGCATTCACATAGAAAAATAAAGCAACTGAAACTATGAAATAGACATGAGAAGCCTGGGGGGAATCCTAAGATGTCAAGCCTATACCTAATAGGAGTTTAAGAAGAGGAAAAGGAAATTTTAGTTATACTAAAAAAAATAAACCCTGAGTGGGAATTACCATAATTGATGACATAATATAAGAATTACAGGGAGTCTCAAAGAGGATAAATAAAGTCAGATTCACATCTAGATACCTCAGGGTGGAAATGTGGAACATTGATAAGAAAGAGAAGATCTTGAAGAAAGTCAGCATAAGAGACTACATATATATATATATATATATATATATATATATATATATATATATCATATGTTATATTTTGACTTATAGTAGATTTATTACCAGCCAAATAGAGAACAGATGATGATGGAGATCAATGTTCTGTGCAGAAGTAAAAATCTTACTAGAATTCTACAGCTAGCTAAATTATCATGCAAGAGTGAGAGTAAAAGTTTGAAATTTCCAGACAAAACCTCAGTCTATGGCTTGTAAGTATTGTTGAAAGAACTACTAAAGGATATGCTCCAGAAAGAAGGTAGGGTGTAAAAGAAGCGATAGTGTCTGTTTTATTGGTTTTTGGATATTCCTGTTATGTTTCAAAAAGAAGATAAAAATTCTGTATCTACTTGTGTATCTCTGTCTATAGCTTCTGGCTACTGCCTTCATGGATATTCTTCAAAAAGTTAAGTCCTAGATTTTGGTTAATTCTCAAGATAGTTTTCTTTCTTCACTGAGACATGTTCTTTAAAAAAAAAAAAAAAAAAAAAGGAAAGAGAGAGGAAAAGCCGAACCTATGAGTCAATCCCTTGAGAACTTCTCTGGTCAAAGTTTGTGGGCCCCAAACCTTTGGAAAGATATGTTTCCAGAGGCAACCTCTGGCTGAAAACCAAAGGCCATTACCAAAAAGTTACTGAAATTGTCCACAAGCAGGTGAATCATTCATTTAGTAGGCAGCCGAAGGCTCGGGAGACCTCGCTAATGTAGATGAATGAGTTGAAAAGAATGCTAAGCCTTTGGTTCACATATTTTATTTCTCTGACTAGATACTTCTCTGGGGGTAGAGGGAAGTGCCTTTGTGGGATAGTAAAAGTTTGTAAACATATGAAATTCGTGGGACATTCCTAAGGCAAGTGTAAGAGAACATTTCTGTGTGTGGAAAATGGGAAGAGGGGCTGTAAAAATGATAGATGTTGGGGAACTGCTGTTTAAAAACCTGTAAGGGTTATAAAGGTACCAATAAAGAGAGCAGTACCATACTGGGAGATGAAATGCAGCCATAAAAATCTCTACGCGGGAAAGGAGCTTTCCAAGGAGAGAGTCTGTAATTCTATCATTTGGCAAAGGTTGGAGCCCTCCTCTGAGTTGCCAGGAAAGATGCTTAAATCACGATTTTTATAGTTTCCTTCAATGGAACTTCAGGAAAATAGCCAAATATACGTGATTGAATATGGATTCAAATCTGATGGGCTGAGTCGCACACTCTATTGGGACTTGGATCCTCGGTCTGGCTCCTTCTTTAGGTTCCCGGGTCATCTCTTATCCAAGGAAGATTTATTGAGCCTGATTCTGTGCCAGGCAGGGCGCAAGGTGTGCAGCGTCTCTACTTCATTCCTCCGGGCCATTATTCTCCTTAGCTGTGATTTCACAACTCCGCTTGCCCCTCAGTCTTCCAGTACTTTCTCTGTCCTGTTCTCTCGCAGCTAACGAGCTTTCTCTTCATCTCACTGAGAAAGCAGGAGTTAGCGGAAGAGAGCTTTCACGGTTTCTGCTAACTATCTACACAACCAGGCTCAGCCTGCTTCCTGGTTACAATGAATTAACTGTCTGGGCTCTTATCTGGCGGCAAACCCTCCATCGGATCACTGGATTCCTTCTCATCTCTTCGACTCGGGGACATGGCTCCAGCCATTGTCCTCTCTCTCCTGCCTTCTCTGTACAGGGGATCATTCCGAACATCAGCTAAGCATCTCCCTTGATTCCGTGTGTACTTCCAGTTCCAATTTCTCTGCTCTTCCTTAATCATAATGATCATAATTATAGTCATAACTGACATAATAATAACAATCACAGACAACGTTCCTACTGCCGAGTCTGATAGTCAAACATCGGTCCACATCATTCAACACAGTTGAACACTCTATTCTTTTTGAAACGGTTTCTTCATTTAGCTCCTGGTTCACCACTTTTCTTGGTTCTCCTTCCTGTCTCAGTGAATGTACTTAAAAAAAATTTTTTTTTTAAAATGTTTATTTATTTTTGAGAGAGAGAGAGAGAGAGAGAGACAGAGCATGGGCAGGGGAGGGGCAGAGAGAGAGGGAGACACAGAATCTGACGCAGGCTCCAGCCTCCAAGGCTATCAGCACAGAGCCCGATGTGGGGCTTGACCTCATGAACTGGGAGATCATGACCTGAGTCAAAATCAAGAGCCAGATGTTTAACCAACTGAGCCACCCAGCCACTCCAGTGAATGCACTTTCTCCGAGTCCTTTGCTTTATAAGCGTCTTCATGCTCCTGACCTCTAGCTGCTGGAATGTCCAGGACTCAGTACTGGGCACGCTTCTGTAAGTATGACCCCTCCTAAGGTTATCTTGTATAGTTCCATGGCTAGAAATACCATCTCTCCATTGATAATTTCCAAATTTATAAATCCATCCTGACTTTCCACTTGAACTCCAGACTTCATCCAGTTTCCTACTTAACACCCCCACTTAAATAACCAATAGGAAGGTCAAACTTTACACTTTCAAATACGAATTCTTCATTCCTGCCCCCACCCCCAATCTGCATCCCCTTCAGTTCTCCTCACTTCTTTTAGCAACGGCTACTTTCTACTTGTTGTTTGGACAAAAGTCTTGAAATCATCTTCCCACTCCTTCCCACCTCTCAACCCACTTCCAATTTGCGGAAAATTCTATTGGTTTTACCTTCTAAATAAACCCTAAATCTGATAACTTCTTATCACCACTTCTTACTTCTACCCTAGTCAGAATTACCATTGTCCCTGGACTTCTCACTGGTCCCCTCTATATACGCGCTCCCCTACATATTATACTCCGTAGTGTCATTGGTGATTTTTCCCGAATATAAATCAGACCACTTTCCTCTTTTACCTGAAATCTTAAAAGAATTTTAGCTCATCTAGGTAAAATATTAAGTCCGTACCAAGATCCTGCTTCTCCTGGCACGGAAGGGGATGTTATGACTCTGACCTCACCTCCTCCCTCTCTTCCCTTGTCTCGCTCCACGGCAACTAGGAGGGCCTGAGCATGCCCCCAGTTTTGCCTTCACCTTCAGTGTTCTCTCTGCCTGAATACTCTTTCCTGGACACCTGCCTAGCTTCCCCCCCTCTTCCTTCAGACCTCTGCTTAAATGTCACCCCATCTAAGAGGCCTTGGTAGATCATCCTTTGTAAATGGCATCCACTCCCTGTCACTCTCTATCACTTACCTTGCTATACTGGAA
The DNA here is from genome assembly GCF_046562875.1 of Panthera onca. Lineage (NCBI taxonomy): Eukaryota > Metazoa > Chordata > Mammalia > Carnivora > Felidae > Panthera > Panthera onca. Next base: position 30,919,916 of record NC_138341.1, on the reverse strand, counting down.
TGTCTTGAGGGTACAGAATTTTCTTTGAATTTTGACATACCACTTCCTCTCAGTTAACTGAAAATTTAAAAACCGTTTAGGCTTCATTGATTTGGGACTCTAATAATTCAGGGTGAAGTTAACATTTTATTTGTGTGTGTGTATGTGTGTGTGTGTGTGTGTGTGTGTATACATATATTTGCATAAGTTCTTTTTATATTTTTTTCCGTAAATAAGTACAAACAAGATGTGAGAGGCTGTTGTATGCGGTGGAAGAGAAATCGGACTGAAATTTAGGCGATCCGGATTCTAGTCTCTGGTCTACCACCCAAGACCACGTGCTCGTGGGCCTGTTGGTGACGTCTCTAGCCAACTGACCTCTCTCCTCCCAGTTCCTCCTTCTGTAAAATGAGGATGTGTAGTAGTGCGGCCACTGGGAAATCAACCTGATGCTCTGAGTTAGCACTACTTACAATGAATTCCGTTCCAATCCACCCCGTAAATATATGTCAAACATCTACCATGTCCAAGGCACTATGTTCATGACAGGGAAAAAGAAAAGGTACCCCTTATCCTCACATCATAACCCACAAGGAACCAAAGACCTTGCATATTAGAATTGAGATAAATATGTTTTTAAAAATGATGTGGCCTGGTTTTGTGCCCTACCTTCATCTTTAGATGAGGAAAGTGAACTGATGTTCAGAGAAGTAATTTACTCAAGAATACACAGTATTCTACACAGTAGAGTTGGGGCTTTCCAGAGAGGTCAACAAGTTTTATCATTCCAAAGATAGAATCCAGTTCATTCCTCAATATTAGCCACTTAAAAAAAATCAGAATATGGGTTCCAAAGCCAAATGCTTCTTTTCTATTTCGATGACCTTTTAGAAGCAGTATGAGAGGTCTCTTCAGGAGGAGATCCTTATATTTTTTGCAGCCTGATGGTCTATCTATACTGATATATAAGAGCAGGCAGGATTTCACTGCCTGAAGATGAATAGCTTGTCACCTGTGTACACAGTAAGCATTTGGACAGGATGAGCTATGATGAATTTAAATCAATAACTAAAAAACAAGTCCCTCACCACTCCACCCATCCCATAAGAGAGAATCATGAAATGCACAAAAGGCACCTGAAACGGCCCATAAAAACAGTCACAGTTAATGCCTGGGTCAACACATCCACCTTTGGTTAATTTACAAAAACCCTGAGAAAGAAACCACAGGGGTCTCGACACACCCATCGTAACTATGAACTAATTTTCCCCAGACAATCGGGGAATCCTTTTCTAAGGACTTCAGTTCCCTGAACTGGACCTCGCTTAGTGACTTTAGAGGGAAGAAGAAAACGGTTGCCAGATTGAAAGAGAAATCCTTTTAGTTTTTGGCCAGCCTCTCCGATCAGCAGAGAAACAAGATACTAATGCCTGGTTGAGTGAGCACCCCTGAGGAGCCTTCCCTCATCTAGTGCTGTAGGAAACAGGGAGTAGCCATGTGGAGGGGCAGGGCTGCTGGAGGCTTTGCAAGGCCCTTCTCCAGTAAATGAGGTCACCGTATCCGAATACGTCTTAGCTAAAAGGGACCTGCATCTCCACCTGTCAACCCCTTCACTTCCTAAATAAGTTCGAAAGCTAACCTAAATAAGCTTTGAAAGCAATGGCCCAGCATTATCACACTGATCCGTGGGGTAGTGTAGGCATCAGTATTTCCATTTTAGATGAGGAAATGAACTCAGACAGTGTTCAATGACTCACCCAATGTCACACACAGCTAAGTCTGTCGGGGAGAAGGTGCCTGAATGACAGTTGTGTCCTCTGAGTTTGGTAACTGGCCGTGGCTAATCTTTACAGAGTAGAACCTGAAGGTCATCAAGGCAAGGTGACTTCCCACGATTACCCAGGGGATGAGTACCAGGGTTAAGACTTGAGAGCAGACCTCTGGTTATTTAGCAGTGTTGAGGCGAGCAGTCATTGCTCATCAGATGGACACCTGTCCCCCAGGGCAGCGTCCCATTTCCTTCCTTCCTGTCCCTTCAATGTCTCAGAGATTTGCCGACTGGCCCATTTCTACTTCTACCATCTGTTCTCCCACTTGAAGTCCGATGAAGAAAATGCCACAAAACCTTGACATGCACACAGTCCCTTCCTCCCTCTGACTCTAAAAATCAGAAAACTTTTTTCAGCTTGGGGAGTTTTGCTTGGTTTTCTATTTTAATAGTCATGGGGAAAAATAAGATAAGTTAATGAGGTACCGAAGCTTCCAGTTACTGGAAATTTTTGAAATAATGGTAATCATTTTTCTAGGATAATTACCCCAAAGGCTTAGCACAGGACCTGACCTTCTAGATGCTCAACGGGAGATATCCTCCTCCTTGTTCTAATTACTCTTGGCTATTTAGCAATTAGGAGCAGAGTCAGTCTTCAGACCCCTTGTACAGTGCCCTATGAGACTGGCTTCCCTGGGTTATGATACTTGAACTAGGCTCGGGTAAGAGAGAGATTGTGAACTTGGAGGAAGAGGAGTCCATGAGGCTGGCAGCTAAAATTACAGCTTATCAGTTACTGGGAATGGTGTATCTAGGGAGGGTTCCTGCATGGGTGCTGGGGAATGCATGACTCAAGTGGAATGCATATGTTGCTTGGCTCCTTGACAGGACTGAAAAAGCTAAAGGCTTTATTTGGCTGCAGAGGAAAGGATTGATGACCGTGGGACAGAAACTATCCCTTGGGCTGTCTGCTCGGCCAGGGTGCCAACCTTTGTCCCTTTGGGTGCGGAGCAAAAGGAGGAGACGGTGAGAGAGGAAAAGTTGGGAAATCCGGAAGGGACTGGAGGTCTGAGGAGAGGAAAAGGTGCCTTCCTTAGCTCTCGACTGCTTCTAGACTATTCCTAATTGTACACTGCCTAAGAAATCGCCAAACTTCTCCGAACCCTGCCCTCCTCCCTGCTCCGCTGAACACTGCCCCCACGCCCTGAATTTATTCCCATCTCTGTCCCAGATGGCCACAAAGCCCGGTGATTCCATGTTCCCCGCTGCTCCTCCCCTGTAAGCCTTTTCCATACCTCCCCTCCCCAGAGTGCCGCCCCACCCTCCCCCAGGCTGGCCATGTGGAGTCTGTCTTTTTCTCTCCCATCTCTTTACACTTGTGTATTTGGTCTTTGACGCAGGGGCTGACCCCGCATGTTATATTACCGTGTGCGGAGAACATTCTGCGGGCGAATGACTTACAGCACATGCTTCGTCTTCTGTTCTTTCTATTAGGGGCGTGATTTAGAAGATGAATGTTTATAACATGACCCGAGGAATTTCATCTTCCTCTGGAAAACTGTGTAGGAGAGAATCCTAATGGATAAAGAGTAATGTCTTCTGGACTCCAGCCAAACGTTTGGACTTGTTTTAAAAAGCCTCTGCGCTCACCTTTTATTGTTTATTGTAAACTCGCTACTTCACCATAGTTGCTGGCTCTCTCTGAAGGGAGCGGTGAGCATCCCACTGGTTTTCATGGAGAGACAAATTGCAATCGCAGTGATGATGTATTAATTCCGTATTAAGTGCCTTCTTGGCCAGGCACCTTAAAAAGCCATGCAGCTCTCCTCTCCTGCGTGGCACTGGTGGTGGGATGGGGGTCAGAGGGCAAATCTGAAAGACTAATCACATTGAAGTGCTGGGGGTACCCAGTGCAAGCACAGCTCCTTGTCCCTGGAAAACAACTCAGCAGGGTCTCCCTCCTGTAGGTCCTTGGGACGCAGTGGGGCATGACAGAAAGGCATGGGATTTGTCGTTAATCCCAGTTCAATTGCTTGTAGCCACTCTGAGCCTCAGTTTCCTCATCTGCAAACGAGGGTAATAATAAGTACCCTTTGGGATTATTGCAAAAATTAGATAAACTAAAGTACCTGTAAAGACAATAATAATAATGAAAATACTTCCTGTTGTGTTTTCCTTTGACAGATTTCTCGCCTTATTAGGGCACTTGGGAAGAGAGAGGGTAGATGTTGCCTCAGGAAGGAGAAAGGTGTTATGTGGGAGAATTCCTGTCAGAGAGTATGGGAAATTGAAACTCCTAAAAGGAGTCTAAGAAATAAAATAACTTTAAGGGAATCCTGGAGGAGAGAGGGTTCCCTGGAAAGACTAAGGAAATATTAAGTGTTTTCAAAGAATTAGGGGCATTAGGGGTGCCTGGGTGGCTTAGTCAGTTAAGCATCTGATACTTGATTTCGGCTCAGGTCATGATCCCATGGTTCACAAGTTCGAGCCCTGCATCAGGCTCTGTGCTGACAGCGGGGAGCCTGCTTGAAATTCTCTCTCTCCCCCTCTCTCTGCTCCTTCCCTGCTCATGCCCTCTCTAAGAATAAATAAATTAAAAAAAAAAAAGAATTCCTGCATTAAACATGACCTCTCTCAAGTGGTGGACTGGAAAAGGTGAAGTGCTAAGATAATGGTCTAGGATAAGGCAAATGCTTTGTCCAAAAATGAGGCTAACAGGTGTAAACTCCCAGATTTCTAGGGCCTTCTAGAGAAGACTGTACATGCCCTAAGTGAAGCTCACCCATGCAGAAACCATCCCCCCCCACCCCCCCCCCCCCCCCCACACACACAATGGCCTTGGAGTAGACTCAATCTAGGTACGGGGGAGAGAGGAGGTCATGCCTCTGTAGTGCCAGGAAGCTATGTAGTGGACACCTTTCTAGTTGTTCAGAAATGAGTGAACATACTGCACAATAGAGTTAGCAGGTAGATGCCACCAGCACCCCAAACCAGACCATTTGAGGGGACCAGAGCTGGAGCCAGCAGTGAACAGACCATGAGTTTCATCAGCCACAGACATCACACAAGTGCTCAGGGTATAGACTTAGCCAACTGCATTGGGTCAGAAACCTCCCTGGTGAACCATCTTCCTCATCATCTTGGGGACACTGGGCGTCCCTTGTCAGCTGGAGGCCATTTTGGTTGAGAGAGGTGGGAAACCTAAGTGGTAACACATTTTTCCAAAGATGGACATGTTACTTTAATGAATCTCTTTAAACTTGAAGACACCGATTTGAATCTGAAGACTCCTGTAAATGGGAAATTTTCTGTCCCCTGTCGGTCCCTCCCACTCGCCCCCCCCCCTCGCCCAACCCAGTCCACTAAGATGGGGACTTAGGAGGATTTGTTGCAGAGATCAGTTACAGAGAAATAAACAGGCCCAATAGACTTGAACACTATATATTTAAACCCTTCTCTGAATTCAATAGCATCACAGATAGGAGACACTCACTGCATGTGGGTTTCCTTAAATATGATTGAAAATAATCACATTGGGTGGAATCCCTCAAACTGAAAAGATACATTTCTTTATTAAATTTTTTAATGTTCATTCACTTTTGAGAGATGGAGAGAGACAGAGCGTGGGTGGGAGAGGGGCAGAGAGAGGGGGAGACACAATCCGAAACAGGCTCCAGGCTCTGAGCTGTCAGCATATAGCCCTATGCGGGGCTCGAACTCATGAACTATGAGATCATGACCTGAGCTGAAGTCCCACGACGCCTAACCAACTCAGTCACCCAGGTGGCCCCTGAAAAGATACATTTCTTAACTACAGTTGTTAGTCAAAAAAGCTCATCGTTCTTGGTGTGCTAAGTGCACCTACTTCACATTAGGAAGAAAGCTTGTACGTTTTTATTGGTCAATAGATGATTTCATTTATTGTAACACTGAAAGAAAAGAGAAATGGAAATATGTCCTTATGTTTCGGTTAGTTTCTTTTTCATATAGAACATAGTTCCGATTTCTTTCCTGCTACCCCACAATTGTGGAGGAGGTGAAGACGTCATAGTAATGTCCCCTTTGCTCACGTAATGAGATTTTTAACACGTGGTGTTCGTCACGTTTTTCCTTCCTAGTGTTCCAGATTTGGGGTCATCCACCTCAGCCAAATTTTGCTACTGTCTCTTTCCACCTTCATTCCAGATTTCTTCCTATCATTTTGTCATCTGTCTTCACTTAACTAGTCCAAATGCCCTCTGTGGAAGATAGTGTTGCCTCCATCTTGCAGATAAGAAAACAATGAACCAGAAAAGATATTCCTAAATATTTATAGTATGTAAGATGAGAAGTTGGTACGAGCTCCAAAATCTTGTGAAAATGTGATTCTCAAAGGAAGCCTGACAGCCACAAACCATAATCTTGGAGGGAAAGGTAGATGTCGGTGTCCCCTACCCTGGCTTCTCCTGTCATGGACCTCTAGGAATCCGGCTGAGGGGCGGTGGAGAAAGGAAATATGTTTACCCAACCTGCACTTTCCCCTTCAGGAATTTCCCCAAAGAAGATCACCAAGCGAGGCCAGTCAATGATTCATTTTTAGATATCAGACTTTCATCTCTGAGTAAGAAAAACAGAAGAGGTCTTTTTTCAGAGAGTGTAATAGCTAACCCCTGCCTGCCATCCCAACAGAAGGTGAGGATTGAAGTTCTTAAGGAAGAACTCCCCCAAAGCCTGAAGCAAATCACAAACCTGCAACACTGCTTAGAAGGTGTCCGTCAACTCCTTAGTCTTCCTCCAGATCTGAGTTCCATCTCCAGCCGTGTCTCAGGTGGGGTGGGGGAAGTCTTGACAGGGATAGTGGTTGTGATGGTGCGGCTACTATCCCTTCAGACCAAGGTTGTTGAGAGTTTTAAACTTATTAGTGACGGGGGCGCCTGGGTGGTTCAGTCAGATACGCGTCTGACTCTTGGTTTCGGCTCAGGTCATGATCTCACGGTTTGTGAGTTTGAGTCCTGAGTTGGGCTCTGTGCTGGCCGGGTGGAGCCTGCTTGGGATTCTCTCTCTCTGTCTCTCTCTGCTCCTCCCCTGCTCACTCTCTCTGTCTCTCTCTAAATGAATAAACTTAAAAAAGTATTCGTGCCAAATTGAGCAATTAAAAGTCTAATGTCAACTCACCTTCTATCTACTTCAGCCAGAAATCCATTTGATAAGAGAAAACATGGAAGGTGATTGTACTCCCTACTACTCTGAAGTGCCCAGGAAGTGGCTTAATGGGTTTTTAAACTTTTTTTTCCCCCAAAGAAAAATATTACAGGGATGTGCAATATATACAAGAGCCAACAGCTCTGGGTGAAGTAAGGGACTGACAGGAGCCCCACCCTCTGTTCTCACTCTTTCTGCCCCTCCTACGCATCCCTGGGACATCCCTTCTGAACCCCACGGGTTCTGCAGAGCATAGTTTGGAAATCGCTGCATATATAAAGAATGTGAGTGAGGAAACCACACGTGAAGAATTATTACTAAGGGTTCCCATAAGTGTCATGCTATTCCTTTGGGGAATTGTGATTCATTAACCAAATAAGAACTTACTGTCATTTTTTCAAGGGTACTTCATTCTGGGAATGCTGTGCACACAGAATAGTTGTATTGCATTGCCACAGTGGTCATTTTAAATGTTTTTTTTAAACATTTATTTATTTTTGAGAGACAGAGAGAGAGAGAGACAGAGCATGAGTGGGGGAGGGGCAGAGAGAGAGGAAGACACAGAATCCAAAGCAGGCTCCGGGCTCTGAGCTGTCAGCACAGAGCCCGATGTGGGGCTCGAACCCACAAACCGCGAGATCATGACCTGAGCTGAAGTCAGACGCTTAACTGACTGAGCCCCCCAGGCGCCCCCACAGTGGCCATTTTAAATTTTAGTAAATACTGTCCCTTTGCTTTGGTTCTACTTAAAAATGCAAAATGGACGTATTTTCATTGATCCAGAGACCGTGCTAGACTTAACAGGGGTTGTTAAAGTGTTCAAAACACAGATGTGTCTCAGGCAACTCCCCACCTAGACAATTTGAAAAAACACAAATACTCATAAAGTGTAATAACAATGAGAAATAAACAATTTTTTGTCTTGATAACAATTCAAGACAAATGAAGACGTATCGTAGGACAACGTGATTAAAAGCCAAAGCCATTGTCCAGACAATAATCACTGTAAGTACTCAGTGCTAAAACTGTCTTGGAGCACAGTGGCATCCTAAACACAGTATCTAGAAAAACAAAAAAGCCGACTTCTGCCCTGTTTGGCTCTGGTCACATCTCATAACGTTGACTTCCTTCCTCGGATCTCACGTTCGGACACATGATTCAAGGGTAATGAAGGGGCTGTGGTGTGAATTCCTGTTCTGTGAAGATGCGTCTATAGAATTGTAGCTGCTTTGCCTGGAGCAGGTAGGGCATCGGTGTGATTCTTTGCCTTACTTCTTTGCCCAGAAGACAAGGGGAGTGAAATTTGAGTTTAGGATGAAGACATCCTAACAGCGGGAGCAGACAGAATGGGCAGCTCTAGAATGGAAGCATTTGGAAAAGGGTCTTGTAAAGGGGAATCCATGCGTCTAAGACCGATAGTAATGATAGGTATCAGTTCACTGTGTTTTAATGATGGGTCTGGCCTCGTGGCTTTTTTTTTTCCCCCTCGAGGGTTCTCCTTAATCACCACTGCAATACTCCCAGGTAGGAACTATAATTATCTTTATTTTATAGGGAAAGACACGAGGTTTGGACAAATAGCTTTACTTTTCGAAGGTTATAGACAGAGCCAATAAAGGAACTGGCATTTGAGCTCAGGTCTCTGGTTCCAGAGTATAAACTCTTAGCTGTCATCCACACTGACTCTCAACAATGAATTAACAAAATCTCCTCTTTCTTAATGGGTTCGTCTGCTTGATTGTAGCTAAACTTGATCTACGAATAAAATCGGATCTGGACCTTATACATCAAAGAGTCAAATCCTTTCTGTGGAACAAAGGTGGGTGGGGTGGGTCTGCCTTGCTCTCACTACTCACCAATATCTGCAGCTTGGACTCAGGGGTGAATCGCACACCTGGGCTCCACATGGGGAAAGCTGTCTTACACACGGCCCATGCTGCCAGATCCAATTCCATCGCTCAGGCACCCAATGCGTGAAAGACGCGCAAAGGCCCGCGCCCGATATTTCTATTTTGTCCTTTCCCAAACGGCCTCTCCGAAAGTGACACCTCATGGAGGCAAGATGTGGCCTTATAGGAAATTTCAGAGCCTCTGGCGAGAGCTGAAGGGAGCCGAGCCCATCAGAGCACACTCAACGGGCCACTGTCATTTTGGAATCACTGAGATGAAAGGCAGAGGCAAAGCCCTTCACTACGTGTGTGCACCAACAGCTTTAGCTCTCCCATTGCTGGTGCTGTGTCTGCCGTGGAGACCACGGGGAGGCCTCACCGAGGCTCTGTTAGTGCTAAAACAGATGTTCCTTCAGCACGCACATCTTAGGTGGCCACTTTCACGGGGTGGAAAAGGATAATCGAAACCTTCCTGTTCTTGCCAAAATAACCATGTGTAGGTCTTTGTTCTGCAAGTCTCTGGAACACACAGATAGATTTCCAAGCAGTGGGAACCTCCTGTCCTGTTCGCTCTTTGGACACACTCTTGTTCTGCCCATTTCACCCCAGTTTCCTGAAACCCTGGCTGTGGGGATCCAGTGGGTAGGGGCTGTGAGAGGTTCCTTTGTAAGGAGTGCGTTCACAGTCAAAGCCATCAAGGCAGGCCAGGGGACAGTGGGCTTTAAGCCAATTACAGCAGTGACAGGTAATGCCTTGGCTTCCCCGGGGCTGACAGGTCACCCCCTGCTGGCCTGCTTGCCTCTTCTGGCTCCCTTCCAGGATACCACCCCTGTGGGCTGCACCGGGCGCTGCCTGGCTGGGAGAAGGATGGCGGAGGACCAACCTGTTGCTGATTCAGATGTTTAGGGCTTCTTTTGCTCCTTCAACTCACGGAGAAAAAAGCTGTGGAGCGAGAGAGCGAATGCTTCCTTGCAAGTAATCCAAACACAGAAGCCAGAAATCGATGTGCAGACTTTTCCTCCCTTTTCCTTCCTCATGAGCGTAGGGCATTTGCCACAGAGAGAAACAAATGGAATGAGATGGATTTAGAACAGACAGACAAGTCGCTCAGAGTCGTATAGAGAGGCAATGTGAGAAAGTAAAAAGAAAAGAGCCTTGGAGCAAGAAGGGTCAGATTTGCCCCTCACCTGTGAGCCCGTGTGGCCCTAAGCAAGTTGCCTTTCAGCTCTCACACCTGGGTCTCTACGGCCTCTTTCAGTCGTAAGACTAAGACCTAAGGGTTCCTTGTTACATAAAGAGAGTTCTTCTAAGGCCATGATCATTCCCATGATCAGGAACTATTTATTAGGTAATCGATGTGTGACTTTCTAAAGATAAGAGCAAGACATGGTCCTTACAGGCTGCATTACTGTGGCATGGACCAAGAACTAAGCATGCGAGAGTCTAAACATTCAACTCGTTCATGATACGAATTAATGGCATCCCTACTCCATACCATAGCCCCCCCCTCCCCCTGCCAATCCACCGGTGCTTTCCGTGGTTCCAGTCACCCATGGTCAGCCGTGTGGTCTGGAAGCACGTGGTCCTCCTTCTGATGTACGGTCCGAAAGCCAGTAGCAGCCTAAGGCAACATCACGATGTCTACACCATTCACCTCATTTCATCTCATTACATAGATATTTTGTCGTCTCACATCATCACAAGAAGGGGAAGGGTACTATCCATGGTTTCAGGCATCCACGGGAGGGTCCGGGGACATCTCCACACAGATAAGGGGGGACTACTGTATTAAGAATTTAATAAGCGGGCGCCTGAGTGGCTCAGTCGGCTGAGGGTCTGGCTTCGGCTCAGGTCGTGATCTTGCGGTTCGTGAGTTCGAGCCCCGTGTCGGGCTCTGTGCTGACAGTTCAGAACCTGGAGCCTGCTTCGGATTCCGTGTCTCCCTCTGTCTCTGCCCCTCCCCTGCTCATGCTCTGTCTCTCCCTCTCTCTCAAAACTAAATAAACATAAAAAATTTTTTTAAATAATAAAATAATAATAATAATAATAAAAGCATTTAATAAGCAATGGGGATCCCTCAGTGGGGAGGTTTACGTTTTCTGAGAATGCCCATGTGTGGGGCAATGCTTTCCAATTCCACAGCTAGTGCTGTGCCGCACATCTTAGCTGCTCTCGACAACCAAGGTGATATTTTGACCACCTTTTGCCTTATCTCGTGCCCATCTCTCAAATAATTCAGAACTTGGATGGGGGAAAGAGGTATATATCGATTCCTTAAATATACCCCATCAGTTCTCTTTCAAATGGCATTTCCCCCTCGCTGGATCTGCACAAAGCAAAAGAAACAAGAAAATGCTACACATTCTCTCCCTACCCATACTATCCCAATGTTATACTACAACCCTCATTATAATGCATCAGCTTTTCACTGAAATACTAATTACCAAACCATTTGTCACCCACATGTTTCTACCCAGGACTGGCAACCAGAACTTGGGATTCATTGCAAGAGCTATAAAGAAGTTTGTGGACACTTCCCCCCGAGAGCCTCCATGAATAGCACCAAGATGAGGACTAATGACAAGCTTCCGTGCTTCCCAAATGCCATGTCAGGTTATGATGCCTTCTTTCCTAACTAGGGGCCAAGAGAAAAAAGGCTTTTCAGATCTTCCAAAGTATGTATGACATGAAAAGCTCATTCTAGTAAAGGGAACCAGACCCCGGTCATCTGACACTAATGAGGTGATCCCTTGGCTTAAAGGGATCTGGAGGAGGACGAGCAGATAACCTTCAGCCTAAATAAGTAATATCATCACGGCTCTGGAATCTCTCTGAAGCATGCCCGGTTACAATGTGGAATTCTGCAGGGCACGTGTCCCTCTTGGACTCCTTCCAAAGGAGTAAGTTATCAGGAGGACCTCATTATACCATGGGCCCCAGGGACAGTGTTCACTGGCCCACTCTGGGGCAGCCGGTAAAATTCTGGTGCTAGTTGGTTCATCACTTGTTCATACAGTCAATCCTCAGTTAAAGAAGCAACAGCCCAGCTTGTGGCTGGCCCAGGTCTCATTCCTTTGCTGCCCAGTTACCTTCTAGCTTGTTCACAGGGCACCTCGGAGCGCCTGCCAAGATGAGCCTCTTGCTTGAAATGCCTGATCCAGAGGATTTGCTCATGATCTGTTGCTTTCTGGTACCTGCACCCCTGTTTCATGCCACACTCTTGGCTACCTGAAGTTGCTCACGGGCGCGAGGATTCTGCCAATGGACTCAGCTCTCCCACAGAGGTCAGACATGCAAGGCAATGTCACAACAGTGAAGGAGAGAGCCCAGCTGGCCAGCCTCAGGGGTTAAAAGGCCTTCAGAATCCTCCTTGAGGCCCTCACTGGCTTTAGATTGGAAGCCATCTTGGCCCCATCCACCAGCATCAGCGATTTACTGATGGCCTGCAAAGTACTGAACTTAAACGAGAAAGATGAGCACAAGGCAGGAATTTGGACTCCAGAAGAAGGGCTAAGCACGGATTATTTTTCTATGGTATCTGACGAGAGCAAACTGAAGTTAAGAATTTTCCTTTTGTTCTTCTGGCATTGTTTACTTTCTTTTTATTATTCCGAACAGCACTTAGAGCTCTGGCCGTGTTTCTGTCCTAAAATCTTACTGTCAGGAGTTTATTTTTCAGCTGTTTCAAATCATATCTGATAGAGTGCGTGCTTTGCCTGGACGCATCGCCGTACCTCAGAAGAAATAAAGTTCACCCTTTTAAATGACAATTCTGATTGCCTACAGCTTTAAGTTTTCTACACTTAAGCTGCAGGCTTCGTTTAAAAATCTGTTTTCCCTCATCAAAAAAGGAGCTTTGGTGGAACTTCTCACTCTGCCGGCGTCTGGGTAATGACCTAACACGTTATTTTGGACTATCGCTGCATTATGTCAGGTTTTCACTGCATGTAGAGTAATTCTTTGTCGGTGGTTGTTTTGAGGGGACAGGGTTTTTTTTTTTTTTTATATTTGCACTTGAAATTTTAAAAATATACACGCCTTTAACATTTGCAAAGTTTAGTTCAGTTCTCTCGAAAAAGAAACCTAATTTGCCGTAATTCCTCTCCCTCTGTCGGGGCACGTGTGGGAGAGCTTCATAGAGTTTACATACTGCCCTTCTGGAACGTGGACAGATATCAGCACAGAAAAATCATCCCTTCAGCCTTGTGATGATGTGTGAAAAGCTCAGATTAATTTAGCAGGCATTTTCTTGACACCTGTGGAAAGTCAGTGTGTGCGAGGGTGCAGCCTAAGGGTGACGAGGCCACCCTCCAGAGCAAGGCTGCCTGCCTAGGTGTAATGGATTGAATGGGGGCCCTGAAAGATTTGTGGACCTCCTTCCTTCCTGGAAACTGTGAATGGGACCTTATCTGAAAGAAAAAGGGTCTGTGCAGGTCTCTGAGGTGACAGCACCCTGGATTTACCAGGCTGAGTCCTACATCCAGTGACAGGTGTCCTTGTAAGAGACAGAATGGAAAACACAGACACAGGAGAGGAGAAGGCCACATAAAGACCCAGGCGGACTTTGGAACAATGCAGCCACAAGCCAAGGAACGCCTGAAACATTCGAAGCTGGAAGAGGCAAGGAAAAGAGTCTGTGTTAGAGCCTTCGGGGCAAGTGCGGTCCCGCTAATACCTTCACTGTGGACGTCTGACCCTAGAACCATGAGAGAATAAATGATTTCTGTTGTCTTAAGCCACTCAGTTTGTGCTAATTTGTTACAGCAGCCCTCGGAAATGCATACATCACTTACCAGCTGAGTGACCTTGGAGAAGTTATTTAACCTCCACAAATCAGTTCCGTCAAAGGAAAACTCTAGTGCCAGCTCTGTAGTGAGGATAAAACGCTTTCACTTAGGTGACTGACTTAGCACAGGGCCATACCTGGCATGCTCTGGACGAGTGCTCATTCTAGCCTGGCAGCAGGCAGCCACCACAGAGCTGAGGCTTCAATCCAGCAAGTGCTGGCTGAAAGAATCACAATCTCAGAAGTAGAAAACTTCCAAAAGAAGCTGGGTCAGCTGATCTCAGTGCCTGGGCGACATCTCCCAGAGAATAGGAAAGAGGAGCGGGGTTCCCTGCAAGAGCCATTCTTTAAATGCCTCTAAATCTGAGTGGTTTGGGAGAAGTGTGGCGTCTGGAGGGTTATATGCTGAGACTTTACGAGGACGCATATTGCAGCCCGTGCATGTGATTCCTCTGCACTCCACGGGTTTGACCGTCCTGCCTCGGTAGCCGTAAGGACTCCAGCCCAGGGGGGAGGAATTGTCACCCCTCTGCCCAGAGCCGGGAACCTCGGTGGGTCTGCACGGAGGGGATCTGTTCAAGTGCTTGGGGGTGGGGGTGGGGGGTGGATTGGTGCCTAAGAATCTGCATTTCCTGTCTCACTTCCTATTCTCAGGATCACAGTTTTATTTTGCTATGAATCTGGTGTCTTAGTCCGTCCAGGCTGCTGTAACAAAAGATCACCAGCGGGGTAGCTTACAGACCACAGAAATTTGCTTCTCACAGTTCTGGAGGGTGGGAGGTCCAAGAGCAGGGTGCTGGCAGATTTGTGCCTGCTGACAGTCCCTTTCCCAGACGGCTGCCTTTTTACGGTTGACCTCACCTAGCAGAAGGACCGAGGTAGCTTTCCGAGCCTCTTTTCAAAAGGGCACTAATTCCGGTCATGAGGGCTTCACCTGCAGGTCTAATCGCCTCCCACAGGCCCCACCTCCCAATACTATCACCTGGGAGGGTAATATTCAACATATGAATCTGGGGGAGACGCAAACATTCAGACCACAGCACCCAGGAAGGCATGATTCTAAAATGAGCGTGTCTTCTAAGAAGAAATCATAGATATAAAACCCCGCGTCAGGGAAGCCTGGGAAGAACAAATGAACATTTGAACAGCATTCCCATTTTACAGACGAGGAAAGTGACTCTCAGCCAGGCACAACAGTTGACCTCAGTGAACACAGGCTCCGGCGGCAGACCCTGCTCGATATCAGACCCCCGGCTCTAGGGATGTTTGTTCTAGTAAGCGGACCTGGGTGGGAGAGTCTAGAGGGACCAGAGCAAACATTAGGACTTGGATATTTATGACCGCTAGCCCTATGGCTTAGTCTGATCCTTGCCCAAACCCAGATTTGGTTCTGTTATGGAGTGGGCCAACTCTCAGCTCTTCCAGCATCTTCTGACTTTCTAGGGTCTCTAGAACACAGCCTGGGTCTGCGTAAGTAAGCGTGTGAAATTCAGCCCTGGGCTTTGAATCTCTGACCATGTTTTCCAAAAGCAACAACAACAATCATTCCTGCTCAGGATAATTGGGGGAGATTAGAGTATCCATGCCTATCACAGCACCTGATGTACAGTGGGTGGGAGATGCACATTAGCAACTGTTATTTTTATTTCTACTGGTACCTCTACTCACTATGGCTTTGCTTTGATCAAACTCAGCACTATAAAGTGAAGGTCATGGGGCGCCGGTGGCTCAGTCGGTTGAGCGTCCGACTTCGGCTCAGGTCATGATCTCACAGTTCGTGAGTTCGAGCCCCATGTCGGGCTTTGTGCTGACAGCTCAGGGCTTGGAGCCTGCTTCCGATTCTGTGTCTCCCTCCCCTGCTCACACTCTGTCTCTGTCTCTCAAAATAAGTAAAGATTAAAAAAAAATTTAAAGTGAAGGTCATAAAAATGGTCTACCAGAATAGAAGTTATGAGCAATGAACTGAACTGAAACCAGACTGCCTGGGTTCAAATCCCAGTTCTGTCCTTACAAGCTGTATAACTGTAGATCCATTATCTGACTTTCCTGTGCCTCAGTTTCTTCATCCATAAAGGAAAAAAGCAGGATAACAACAGTATGTGCCTTACGGAGTTGCAAGGATTAACTGAATGAATACATGCGAAGCCCTTAAAAGAGTGCTTGGCACACAGTATGTGCTCAATCAAGTGTTTATTGTATGACTTTTACTTATCCCACAGGACAGTGGTGAGAATCAAATGGGATACATATTTAGACTACAGTATATTCAGCTATTAATTGTCACTATCATCATCATCATCAAATGATTGAACCTCTTCCCTGCCATGGTCTGCCCTTGTATTTGTTTAACAGCTAATGCTTCCTGAAATGCAATACTGATGCATTTGGGGAAAGCAGTGTGCAAAGCCTATCTACTTAGAACAATACTGGACTGGAAGCCAAGTTTTCAGGAATTTTCTCAGGCCTCCCTCTTCCACCCTGCCTCTGGTGAATTATTTAAGTAACACCGGTGCTCTGGAAGGACACGTCTCTGTAGGACCCTAAGTGGAATTGTTGTGTGGTTCCCCAGGGTTTCCTATTTATTGGAAACAGGCTTAATGCACTGAGTTTGAGACCCAGCCTTTTAGAACTTTTTAGCAGCTTTTTCAGAACAGTGTCTGGGTCTTATTTGTCCCAAATTTTCATCACCTGACCCAGCCCTGGAGCCCAATAACAGTTTAACTTTTTTTTTTTTTTTAATTTTTTTTTTTTTAACGTTTATTTTTGAGACAGAGAGAGACAGAGCATGAATGGGGTAGGGTCAGAGAGAGAGGGAGACACAGAATCTGAAACAGGCTCTAGGCTCTGAGCAGTCAGCACAGAGCCTGATGCGGGGCTCGAACTCACGGACCGCGAGATCATGACCTGAGCCGAAGTCGGCCGCTTAACCGACTGAGCCACCCAGGCGCCCCCAGTTTAACTTTTTAAAAAATAAATATGTGAATAAGGGCATGCAAATAGCAGCTGATTGATGGGTCAGATGATTCTATGATCTTTCCCCAGCTGGAAACTCTGTCACGTGAACCTAGGTTATTTGTAAAGGGAGATCTTGAAGGGGCTCAGTGGAAGGTTCCAGAACTCCAGAGATCGACAGTCTCAATTTCATACTATTCAAATTGTACTTCCTCATTTACGTCTTTCTGCCTCATTGACCCAGGTGGCCTCCAGCACCACTCCTATGGTTTGGAGTTATGAGGAGTTAGTATCCCTCTTACAAATGGAGTAAGAAGACATGATGAAGGGAAAGAGACGCTGAAATTGAGAGCTGACTTCATGAAGAGCTAAGAGGACGCTCGTGTTGCATATGAGTTAGAGAAATCTCCAGAAAGAGAAGTGGGCTGAATTATAAGCTACAAAAGTCAGGGGGGGAGTTGGTGCCTATAGGAACCTTGTCTGATCAGTCGACTCAGTGATACAACTAAATTGACTGACGCTATAGGATGTTGGAACTCTCCATTCTGGCAACCTTAAAGTTCCTTTCATCTGTTTAGCTTGATCCCAGGGAACAAGGGAGAACCTGGCGGCAAAGGGGCACGGATGACTAAGTCTACTTCCCTCATGGAGAGAGACATGGGGCTTTGGGCGATTTCTTTGAAGTCCCTCTAGAGGCTTCTAAAGATTGTTAGTGGCATCTGGTCTTTAATCCTGGACATCAAGCTTGTTGATTTTTGCCCTGGACCATCTGTTTCTCGGCTTTCCATGGAACCTTTCCTTTGTGACAAGTAGGGGAAGAACACTGTATTTTTATTTCTTTCTGTTTTGCCTTCTATCTCAGTCACAGAATTAGAGAGGGAGAATTTATTTGCCTGATGAGGCTCTGAAAGATTAGACACAACGTGCTGACCTTGCTATCTGCAGGGTGTTTCCCACAGGATGGATGCCTTTGTCCTTCACTCTATGATAGGAAGTCAGGGACCCTGAGTGCAGCTTTGTGACCATTTAACGTCTGTGCCCGGAACGCTGTTTGTACTACTAACAGTCATCATAGTGGTGAGGGGAGTCACTACTTGGATTCCAGCTGAGCTCATTTCTAAGCAAGTGCCTGGACAAGGTATCTAACCTCTCAGCTCCTAGCTTATTAAGTGAGAGAATGATAGCACACGCTTCACTGAGGCACTGTGAAGGTTAAACGAGATAATACGTGTCAAGCACTTCACTCAGTGTCTGCTATTTAGTGAACTCCCACGAATATTAGTTATCATCGTTATTTAGTATAATAATAGTATTTCTAACAAAAAAGTGGGAACAAGCTTTGCACTGGCCAGAGAACTTGCACCAAGAAGGATGGTAGGTAGTCAAACAGGCCTTTTCTTGAGTTTATCACACTCCAAAGAATTCAGTGTTGTCAAATATGAGATATGAATGCTCCGGAATGGACTTTTCCAAACTGATGAATTCCATAGGGAGTTTTTCTTCATTGCCGTACATATGGTTGTGCTCTCAGGTTTCAGTCACCATGGTGGTTCTGAAGCAGCCACAAACTGGGCTAAACCAACTGGGCTAAACCCTGGGTAAACCAAGTGTCACCCTGATCCAAGCTTCTCTAATTCTACAAACCCCAGTGGTAGGTGGTACAACTGATGCAGACTTCCCTGGAAAATGCTTGCTGGGCATTGTAGAGATGCCCACTTCCAGGAGGCTGCAGATACCTCTCTGGCCATCAGAATGAAGGCTGTACTAATGGAGCTACTCTTCTAGACAAAATGGCGGCTCTCTCATTGAAAGACGTTAGGAGACTGATCTTTTTTTTTTTTTTTTCCTTTGCAACCACTATTTATTGCATGAGATTTCAGAAGATGATGATAAAAGGCAAGTTTATAGAGACACCATGAGATTGTATAAATACAGTGAAGTCATATCTGGGAAAGATATACCAAAGAAAATTGAACCCCAAATGTCTAATTTGCAACTGCAAATGTCTGTTTGCTGTTCATACTCAGCCAAGAGTCCCGTTGAATTAAAGCACAGACTACATAACTATGTACACAGAATGCCTTTAAAGTTCTTCCCTAAATTTAGGGAAAAGCAAAAGTCTGTTTAGAGCTACCAAAGCAAAATTCCTCACTGTGGATTTATAGGCACTAGTACAAGTGGTCCCCAAACACCCTTTTTAATTTTTTTTTTATTATAAATAAGAAAGAACAGATTCTACCCTCACAGTTTCCACCCTAGAACTTACAGTCTCCAGGCACGAAGGACAGAATTCTTGGAAAAGAGGAAGGCTGAATTCCAGATCTCTGATAGCAAAGTTATAGTCTAACTGAACATTAATTACATTTTAAAATTACATTTTAAAACATTTAAAACATAAAAACATAAAACATAAAAACATAAAAAACATTAATTACATTTTAAATCCACTGCATTTTTCTTCGAAATCCACATATTATCCAACATCTTGAATGCTTTATGTTGAAGTTGTAGAAAAGTTCCCCCAGAATTTTTAAGCCTTTATCATGACAGTTTTTATCTCTTAATTTTCCTTTTCAGTTAACTGAGAGAATCATGTTGAATAAGCAATGATATATGTCATCCATTTAATACAGAAATTCTGGGAATTGTAGCTTTCTTTTGGTGCTTGCCATCACTATGTGTGTTGAAATCAAGCAGTTTCTGTGTCCAGGTGAACCAGTCCTAGGCCATGTATGTCTAAAGGGGCAATGTCTTAGTCCTTGCTGTAGGAGAGCTCGTTACTGCTGAGACCCATGTTTGAGCAGTGACTCGGTGACATGGCTGGCGAAAGAGGAGGCAGTGGCTATCAAGAGCTGTTGCGAAATAGTTGGGGCCACAAACATACATCCAACTAAGTTGTCTCTCTCCCAGTACCTACCATCAGCAAGAATGATAATGTGGAGATAGACATATGGGCTGCGTGGGTCCATTTGCCATTTCTGAGTATTCCTTCATTACAACTCTTAGTGCTACTAAATTCTGATGATGTGACATGGAAATGTGTGGGATGAAGGAAGATTGGGAGGGGATTTACCCTCCATCCTACAGCCTCATGATAGATTGACTTGTCTACATACAAAATAGCTATCAACTAAACTGAGACCATAGGAGTTATATAAAGGCACCACAACACTGCATTTGTGAAAAGATTCACAGTCCTCATTTCATAAATCTTCTCAATAGCACCGTGATGTACATAAGAATTATCATTCTCACTTTATCAATGAAGAGAGAGTGTGAGTGCTAAATACAGGAAAAGTGCTTGATCTTGCCAGCAATATACGAAGTCACACATTAAAACAAGATAGTGTATTTTAACTATCAAACTAACAAAGATTATGTAGACCATCAAACTAGAAATATTTATAAAAATAGATAATATCTTACGCTGGCAAAGTTGCACTGAGATGGAAATTCTCCTGGTGGAAGGACGCATTGGGTAAGTCTTTCTGAAGAGCAATTTGCAACATGCATCCGGACCTTTAAAAGGATTCATTCCTTTGGATGCAGTAAATTCATTTCTGATAGTTCTTCTAAGGAAGCAGTAGGGAATGTGGACAAATTTTGTCTACAAAAATATTTCTCACAATATGCTTCATAAAGGCAAAAACTTGAAAATAACCTCAGTGTTTAGCCATAGAAAAATAGTTCTGGTGCACCTACATAATGGAATATGAGGGAAGGCCCTACAAGTCATGATTTGAAGAACTTTGATAACGTGAGACAAATGTTTAGAGTCTTAAGTGAAAAAGCAAGATGAAAGACATAATATAGCACGATCACAGTTTATAAAAACATCCATGTAAATGTATTCAAATCGGACTGGAAGAAATAGAACCGTAGTTATCTCAGGTTTCTGGGTTATGCATAACTTTGGATCTTAAGAATAGTCCTCTGTATGTGCCACCTTTTTAGAAGGAGGATGTATTATTTTTATAGTCAGAAGAAAAGCGCAGCAAAAGTTCTCAAAAAGAAATTAAAATGTCAAAGAAATATGCTCAGAGAGATTAGTTGACTTGCCCAAGGTCACACAGCTGCCAAGCAGAGGAGCCAGCACCTGAATCCAGCTCTTCTGACTCTAATCCCAGCGTCTCCTTACCCATACCATGGTGTCTCTGAAAATAGTTAGCTTGAGCAATGCATCATTGATGTTTGAGTCATTAGAACACAAACCATTCATGGAATTCTGCTAGAGTCCATTACTACTTAGATTAGACTCAGGAATACAGGCAAGTTTTGTGGCCTTGCTCAACTTTCCAAGCCCTGCAAGTTGCTGACATCCACATTTAAAATGCTCAAGTATGCCAAACTCGCTGCGGGGACCTGGTTTCCAAAATGTATCACCCACACTAGATGTGAAATTCTCTTAGCACAGAGAGTCATGGAAATCCATCATAGAAGATGATCTGGAAAGCTTATTTTTTCTAGCCACTTCCAAAGTGAACTAAACAGCCAAATTACCCAGACAATTTTCTAAAAATACAGATCCAGGTGCCACCCTAGAGATTCTATTTTAGTCAGTCTGGGGTGGAGCCTTGGCCTCGGTATTTTTAAAAGCACTCTGGACAGGACCATCTTTAAACCATTGTAGCCAGGGGTAGAAATGTGTCTGAAGAGGTCCCTGTATGAACAGTGAGTCACAGGTGGTGATTCCAGTATTTAAGTTTAGGAACAAATCTTCCTCAAAATGAGGATTTACTTAGAACTTGAGTATACTGGCCACTGAGACCTGTAACCACCTGGCTCATCTACATAATGGTCACCTTGTCTCCCATTGCTACCTGTATTGGTTACCTATTGCTGCTTAACAAATGACACCCAAAACTTAGTGTCTTCAAACAATAAATGTTTATTATCTCGTAGTTTCCGTTGACCAGGAATCTGGGCATGACTTAGTTGAGTGACTCTGGGCCAAGGTTTCTCTGAGGTTGCAGGCAAACTGTTGGTCAAGCCTGTGGTCTCATCTGAATGCCAGAGAGGGGACAAAAGGAGGGGGGGGGATCTACTTCCATGCTCACTTACGCAGTAACTGGCAGGCCTCTGTCCTTCTCTGCCAGCCTAACTCACCACAGAAAGAATGGCCAGAGAGAGTAAGAGCAAGAAAGTAAAAAGAGAGAAAGAGAGAGAGGGTGTGTGCACTCAAGCCGGAAGCCACAGTCTTTTTATGATCTACTCTCAGAAGTAACATCCCATCGCTTTTCTGTATTTGTTAGCTTCAAGTCAGCAAGCTCAGCGCACAACCAAGGGGAGGGAATTACGCGAGTAATTCTGTGAATACCAGGACGTAGGGATCGCCGGGGGCCATCTTGGAGGATACATGGCCCTCGGCAAATGGCAGAGTTAAAATTCTATACCAAGCCACCTTCACCTTTATCCTTCAATGTCTACTTGGTGGGTAGCCAGAGATGGGGCTGAAGTGAACTCTGTCTATTGATGGCAATTCAAGCAATAGGCCCAAAGCAGAAGAAGAACAAACCTTCGAGTTTAGCATAGGTCGATACCTGAATTTTCACACATACAGCATGAGCTATGGATGTCACCTTAGGCATCAATAGAGAGACTCCATTAGTGAACAGGGTCACTCCCTCTGTTTTTGTCTTTGAAAGGAGTGTACGTTTCAAATGACCTCGTGAACGCTTGTTCTCAACTCCTATCTTTTTTGGCTATAACCTGGGAAACAATACTCAATATCCCTAGAAAACATAGAACTGGAACTTCATGTCCTGACCTCAAATGCAACTTTCTCAGGGCCTAATGTAACTATATTTTCCTTCCTCTTTGGAAGATAGACCACAAATACTGAGTAAAAAGCAAATATGTTTATTTATAATTTATACATGTATGTATATATACGCACATCGCATACATACACCTCCACATATGCGCACACGCACACACACACACACTTCGTTGGGACCATCTGGGGCACCTCAGTTTACCCCACTGTCTTTAGGTTGGCCTTGGTAGCAGACCCTTTTGGTAATGTGGACAAAGCTAGGCATCCAGACGTGACTAGTTTAGCCCCCAGACCTGCCATATATCGTTAATTTCAACTTGCCATCTGCTTGCCGGCTGACCACTGCTACAGCATTTTCCAGCATCTCAACTTGCTATTGAGTCAGAGCCACAAATTAAAGCAGCAAGTACAGCTGCGCCATGGCTGTTCTTAGGATGGGGTGTTTTCCATCTCTCCCTGTGAAATCACTGGTGAGGAAGGAGTCCCCATTGTCATCTCAGCTGCCAAGACATTTCATGCTAATGAGCTGTGAAAGGGAAGTCGCTAATGATATGAAATCCCTTTTTATGGCCAGGGCTGGGCCAAGGCCACCAGACGGGCCATATTTTTCCCATGCTGCTGGACCACGAGGAGAAGTTTTTAACAGCTAAGACCGATCCCTCTGTTCATGGGAAGCGGAAGAAGGACAGGCCCATTCATAAGCGGTGCCCAAGGATTTGGGGGACATTGGCTCTATTCCATAAGCCACTATTTCCTTCCTCCCCAACACCTCAAAATTTTAGCAGGGAGTTTAAATTAGCTTCAGAGCAAAATAGAAGGGGAAATACTTTTGGCAGATCACCTAGGAAAACGAAAAGTAGTTCCCAGGGTACCTGCGTGAGTTATGGAAAGTCACATAAATATCGCTGCCCCCCTGGAGTCCGTCTCCAACCCTAATCCAAGCCAGCTGATGGCCTGAAGACCTGCACAAAGAAACTGCCAAGGGAAGCACTCGCGGTCCGATGGAAAGACCCCTGCTTTGGAATCAGAGAAACTGCTTCCATGTTTCCTGGCTGTGTGACCTTGTGTCAAACACTGGAACTTTCTGAATTTCACATTCTTACCTTTGTATCATTAACTGTTTCATCTGATTGCTATGAAATTCAGTGAGGTCACACGCGTAGAAGGGAATATTAAATTAATGTCACTATTAAGAATGTCTTTTTTACCATTCCGTCCCTGTGGCAGAAATTCTGCAGCAAAGGTATGACTCTGATAAGGCGCCGTTCTCCTGGTGCCGTCTTTGAGAGGCAACTCCCCCCCTCCCTTTTTTTAAAGGCAACACAGAATCCGTGAGTGATGAGTCAAGAGATTTTGTTTCCCCAGCCAATGGGTATTTAAGGTACTGCAGGAATGAGGGTGTGGAAGGTACAGGAATTTGGGGGAGCATGGATACTGTCTTCACAGAACAGAAATGCAGTGGGGTATCTGCTCTTAATGTGGAACCAGAGGTGCTGGGTGGTGCGGGAACATCACAAGAAGGGCTGCAGGAATCCAGCCCGAGGACTTTGCATTGTGGGGTAGGCCATCTAGAGCTGTGTCGCGGCACTGAAATGTCAAGGGGCTGGTTTTGTTGAGAGGGGCAGAAACGACTGATCTGGAACAATTCTTCAGTCTAGACAAGCCAAGAAAACACATGAAAATGGACTGTTTGAATTACAAGCATTATCAGAAATATATTTCAAGAATTTTTTATCCCCACCCCCCCCCAACTGAGACTGTGTTTTCCAGAAAGTGTCACTTCATCGGAAAGGGTTCCCAAACCAGTTTCTGAATCTCTTTCCATACTGTCTCCAGTTCTGTTACACACCCGAGGCTCCCTCAGCCTTTGGGTAGAGTCCACTTAGAATACACCACAGAAATAAGATTTTCCTGTCCTTTGCTCCTGTTATCACTAATGTCGGTGAGCACAAGGCTCAGTGTGAAAATGAATAAAAGAAAAATAGCTCCTATGTATCAAGGATACACTATATGCCAGGCACAGAGTTAAGCACCCTATATATATTATTTTATTTTTAAAAATAACTTCATTAGGGGTGCCTGGGTGGCTCAGTTGGTTAAGTGTCCAACTTCGGCCTAGGTCATGATCTCACAGTCCGTGAGTTCGAGCCCCACATCGGGCTCTGTATTGACAGCCCCGAGCCTGGAGCCTGCTTCAGATTCTGTGTCTCCCTCTCTCTCTGTTTTTCCCCTGCTCACACTCTGTCTGTCTCTCTCTCTCTCAAAAATAAAGATTAAAAAAAATTTTTAAATAACCTTATTAACATATATTAATGTACAATAGGCTATGCATATTCGATGTATAAAATCTGATAAGTCTTGACCTATGTAAACAGCCATGAAACTATCACCACAATCAATAATGAACATATTAATCGCCCCATAAGTTTCCTGATGCCCCTTTTTAATTCCTTCCTCCTACCTCTGTCTGCCCCACAGCCCCAGTCTCAGATAACCAACCACTCATTCACTTTCTGTCGCTATAGATTAGTCGGTGTTTTCTATAGCTTTATATAATTGGGATCATTCAGTATGGCCTTTTATTTGTCTGACTCCTTTTCTCAGCATAATTATTTTGAGATTCATCCATTCTATCATATATAATAATATAGTTCATTTTTTATTGCTGAGTAGAATTCTGTTTGTATGGATTCAACTTAATTTGTTTATCCAGTCATCTGCTCACAAACATTTGGATCATTTCTAGTTTAAGAGCATGGTGTGAGTCAGGTTTTATAACTGAGGTAGCTTGTTTCCATCAGGTCCTAGAGTGGAATGTCAGAAAATCATTTTGGGTAGTAGCCAGAAGTCCAAAAGTCTAGTCTAACCTTGAAGAGATCGATCTCTTTCCATTAAGAGTCCAGGGATCCAAATACTTACAAATGTCCAGTTCAGTCCTGTCTCAGAGTACTCCTCACAACAAAGGGCTACTGACAGCTGAGTAGACCGTACCCACAGCAGGCTGGTTCAGTGCACTGAAGGGGTGCAGAACTCCAGTTCCCTGCTTCCCCACAAACATAGGCATGAGGGCACCATCTTGACTCAGCATTTGAATTCTTCATGACCAGCCTGATTCACTTCCATGCATTCAGTGAAGGTGGCTACCAGTCTGGTTGGCTAGGCTCCTTCTCATGAAAGCCCTTCTGATTCCCTCACTCAGCCCCCCAGCACATGGTATTAGGTTACCCCACGGAGGTGGGCATAGAAAAGGTTCTGGAGTCAGTCCCCTCACAGGCATGAGCAATGGAGGAATAATGCCTATGGAAAATGCAGAGCTGCAAAAGGCAAAGCTCCATTTGAGAACCACTGCTGGTTTCTTCTCTGGTTCCTCTGGCAGCTCCCGGGGATGCTGGTGGCACAGAGATTCACGGTCGTTTTCAAGGGAGGGTGACCTTCTGCATACTGGGCTTAGGTGACTTTGTACCCTCAATCACCTGAGCCACAATGATCAGCTTGTGGCTTTCAGGTTATCACACAGTCACACCTCAGGGTGAACTAGTTATGCATAAGAACTTATTGCCTTGTCTGCAGCCCCACAGACCCAGGACCATACCTTCCTCCCCTTGTGTCTCAGTGCTGGGCTAGCCCTTGGGTCCTGTTAGCTTTTGAACTCAAGGTAATTATGCCAGCAGCCATAAATGACTTAGAAATCTGTGTTCTTACCACCACATAGCAGCAGTAGAAACAAATTTCTCTATAAATGACCCTTGGGAATCAAGTAGTCAGCTAAGCCAGAGAAGCAGTTCTGCTAGGGTGAGAAGTATACTGCTACCCCTTATGAGCCAGGAAAATGTTCTAAAATTCTCAGGGAATGACTGAAATTGGGGATGGAACCGAACCCTACATATGCTATGTTTTTTCCTATACGTACATACCTATAAGAAACTTGAATGTATAGCTTAGGCACAGTAAGAGGTTAACAATAATAACAAATAATAAAATTGAAGAATTGTAATAATATACTATAATAAAGGTTATGCGAATGTGATCTCTCTCTCAAAATATCTTTCTATACTATACTCACCCTCTTCTTGCGATGGTATAAGATGATGACATACCCACATGATAAGAAGTGAGGTGAATGCTATAGCCACTGCGATGTAGCCTTAGGCTGCTATTGACCTTTTTTTTTTTTTTTTTTTTTTTTTTTTTTTTTTAATTTTTTTTTTTTTTCTTTTTCAACGTTTTTTATTTATTTTTGGGACAGAGAGAGACAGAGCATGAACGGGGGAGGGGCAGAGAGAGAGGGAGACACAGAATCGGAAACAGGCTCCCGGCTCCGAGCCATCAGCCCAGAGCCTGACGCGGGGCTCGAACTCACGGACCGCGAGATCGTGACCTGGCTGAAGTCGGACGCTTAACCGACTGCGCCACCCAGGCGCCCCTGCTATTGACCTTTTGACAATAAGTCAGAAGAGGGATCACCTGCTTCAGGCTGCACTTGACCATGGGTAACAGAAGCTGGAAATCGAAATCCCGATGAAGCAAGGGGGATTACTGAAAAGAATACATGTGTCTACAAAGTATGTGTCAGGAATATATTGTGAGGAACATGTTTGTTGGGAACATATATGTCAGAAGAGCATATGGAAGGAAGCATATATGTCATCGAAGGAGGGCCTCACCAGTTCGAAGCAAGTTACGTCATGCTTCTGGCTGGGGTGTTTGCTACGTGGAATTGGTCTTTCCTAGACACTCTGGTTACCTACTTAAGGTTGCCAAGAACTAAGTTGGCCATGGAAACCTTCCCCAATTCAGAAAACTTTGTTCTTAAGAACAGGAGCTCAGCCTTGGGCAACTCACTGTCATCTTCGTGTCTTAGTTTTCTCATCTATAAAATATGGAAAATAACTCGTTCTTCTCTGAGGGTTATTGTGAGGATTGAATGCGATGATGTACATAGGATAGGGTTCAACACTGCACCTGTCGTGTGGTAATGGGTCTGACTTACTCTCATGGACATTTCTCCTGACTTAACACTTGAGACAGAACAGACACTCCAGCAAGTTTCAGGGGCACACAGAAGGTTGAAATGAGTCTCCTCTGTGGGTCCCCAGAGTTCTCCCAGAGGACGAGAGCATCCGGAAGTCAGGGCTGCTCCAGTGGGATATTTGCATGTGGATAAAGACTGTTTGCCTGAATCTATGGGGCAGATACAAGGCATTAGTCTGGTTTCAAGAAACTTCTTTATAAGGATATTCATACTGTACCCAGAGCAATGTCTTTCCTTGCCCTTGTGAATGGAGATTACTTTATTAACACCGAGAATCCACAAGACCAATCGTATATGAAGTTTGTATTTTTTGTACTTTGCACTTAGCTTCTGAGAGTCAAACATGCCTCCACTGCAGCAATAACTTCCTGAGATATTACTATAAGACATCCATACACCCCGTTCCACATGCACATACACACGCACACACACACATGTGCACACCTGAACCTGCTGTACAATAATTGAGATAATCTCCAGAGAAAGGGCACGGATCTGAGACTTTAGGACAGGACTGCTCCCTTCACTTGATGCAGCTTAAACGTTTTATGCGTTCTCCTTACCTTCTCCCCAAAGTGCTATACGATCTATCTATGACTGTATTTTGTGAATGACTTACCAAGTCACTCAAATCTCAGCCACAAATGGAAATCGCTGCCCTCAGTGATACCCTCAGATCTCATTCATGTCAATCTTGTTGGTCTTTCTTTAGCACGAGTTTTTGGTGGTGGGGGGGCTCATCTTTATTATGTTCATGACAGCTAGTCACTTTCTGTGCTCTGTGCCAGCTTGGTTTACAGTAAACGTCCTCTGGTAGCCCATCTGGAAGTGAATTCAATCTCCGGTATGTGGGTGAGTGTGTGGATGTGTAACCCTATTTCCTTTTATTAACCTAGGGACCATTTCTCACCTTGTTCTCTAGATTTGCAGCCAAACTGAGTACAGGGCTCCTCTTGATCTTTGTGGCCTGGAGTTGGGTTGCTCTTGGTGAAATGAAACATACTCAGATTTGTCCCATGGAGTGTGGAGCAAGCAAAGAAATGAGCCATAAATTCAGGTGTACCCAAGTAGAGGCTACAGCTAGATTTTGTTCTTTCTTTGAGTCCAGGCCAAGCACTGCAGTTGGGCTTAAATTGGTCGTACAGGGCAGATTTTTGGAGCTTGTCCTGTGACACATAATTTCCGTTATTCATCCTACTCACGTGAGTTTTACTAACAACTACCCCTACACAATGGTGCAGTGGTAGTTGTTACTAGCAACTCAGCTTATCTGGGATATTTCCTTGAGGCCAGGTAACTTTGAGATGGGAGAAGATATGGAAAAGAAGGGGTTTTCTACTCTAACATCACTGGGCACATCTGTGAAAGGGGAAAACAAATGTCCTTACACTTTATTCACCTTTGCAGGTGCCGTTACTCTTGTGTGCTCGATATGGTTTTATATTTAAAAGTCAATGGAAATCGGCAAGTTTGGGGAGGGACTGGAGCTGTGTTTCTGCTGTTTCTGTTAGGCAAACACAACTGAACGATTCCTACCTCTCATGTCGGAGTAGTGGACTTGGTACCCTTATTAATGTTCACTGGGGCGAATCATTATGTTTCAGGGTTGGGATTTCACCTGATAGCATATCTATACATATGCAGAGTGAGTGTATTTCTCACCTAGAGAGAGAGGAACAGCCATGCCAACCCATCAGGCTGTGAGCCCTTGGACCTTCTGATTAATTTCCGAAGAGATTAAATTCCATAAAACTTGTTAACCTCAGAATTTCACGCGTTGAAAAGAGCAGAGCCTACAGAGGTCGCTCATTTTAAATATTTTTCTTCTAATTATTTTTTCAATGATATAAAAAGACGGCTGGCTGATTGTTTGTTGTTTTTTAGTGAAACTTCTGTGAGGAGAGTCAAGGTAGAATTTCCTTTCTGTATTTTGTTTGCTTCCTTTCTTCCCACTCCTCTTTGCTCATCTTGCCAAAACTAACGTTTCTCTATGGCTTTGGTATGCTTTATCCTCTAGCAGGACTTTTGATCTTTAAAGATTTAAAGTTTGGAATAAGCATTGGTGGCCTTGAGTTTGAAGAAAAGAAAAAAAACCCTTAATTTTCTTAATGTCTTCCTCTTTTAAACTTGTCATTGCTCAGTAATGTGGCTTCCCTTGTGTAAGATCCAACTAATCAATTCAAAACAGTGTTGGGCAATCATCGGGTGAATTTAAAAAAGTATATCTAGGCTGAAATAAGCTTTTGAGAAATCATGAATTCGCCATATACGACTCTCAGACCTCTGCTTAGCATTATTCATGGAGACGTGGCTCGGAATGTAAATAGAGCCCTGAAGCAAGGACAGACTCTCATCCTTAATTCTAGTCGGTGTTAGTCTAGCAACTTCTTAAGGAACCACTGTAATCTTTCTTTTTTCCCAATCAGTTGTTTATCCTCCTTTAGAGAAAAAGGAGGTCTAGTCGCCTGATTATTATGCAGCATTTTAAGCACAAAACCCGTAAGACCAGTGCCTGTGGCTGATCTCCGTGTGGCCAACACCTATGTTCTGTCCTCCCACCTGGGCTCGTCCTGGCAACCACCCTGCAATTAAATTAGACCACTAATCATGAGAAGGGAGCTAAATGTGTGGATAAATGGAGCAAATTCTTTCCACTTCTGTGAACCTACCATCAGGGAAAATCAGGCTGTTTGAAAGTCTTTACCAGGGCTATGCTGAGTGTGTAATAAGAATTGTAAAAAACAAAAACAAAAACAAAAACAGGACCTATTTGATAATTTTGAAGAGTTAGGTCATTTTTTATGTAATATTTAAAAACTTTATTTATTTATTTCGGGGGGGGAGGGGGAGGGGCAGAGAGAGAGAATCCAAGCAGGTTCCGTGCTCTCAGCACAGAGCCCAGTGCAGGGCTAGAACTCACAAACTGTGAGATCATGATCTGAACTGAAACCAAGAGTCAGACACCTAAACGACTGGACCACCCAGGCACCCCTGAGTTAGGTCATTTTTTAAAAGACAAAAGGTCATTTACTTTTGCTGAAGTTGCAAGGCCTTCAGTTCCTGAAATCCTAGAATTCCCATATTCTGATCCAACTGGTGTTTATCGGTCAGGGTTCTGAGCTGCCAACAACAGAATCCACTGCGGTTAGTTTCAGCAGGAAAGGGGTTTATTCAAGGATATCACAGGGGCACCTGGGTGGCTCTGTCTGTTAAGCGTCCACTTCAGCTCAGGTCATGATCTCGCAGTTCACAAGCTCAAGCCCCACGTGGGGCTCTGTGCTGACAGCTCAGAACCTGAAGCCTGTTTCAGATTCTGTCTGTGTCTCTCTCTGCCCCTCTCCCCCTTGCACTCTCTCTCTCTCAAAAATAAAACATAAAAAAAAAAAAAAAGAGAGAGAGAATATCACAGAAACTCCAGGAGAGTCAGAGAGTAGGCTCTGTGACGTTTGAAAACAATGCCTGGTCACACCACGGGACTTGTTGAACAAAACTGCCTTTGCCGTCACTGCTTTGCACAAGTGACAAGATTGGGATGGATACCAGCAACACTGTCATTGCTGATCTGGAATCCAGATGCCTCTATCATCACTCCAGTTTCTCTCTATGCAGCCCATCCCTCCAAATGCAAGACTCTCGTGGGTGCATCTGACAGGTGAGATCTAGGTGACCCTAGCTACAGGTACACGAGATTTCTAACTTCTATTTTGGGAAAATGCAACTTACAATGTGAGATATTACCCAAAGTAAAGAGGACGTCATTGAAATGAAAACCTTTTGTCCTTCAAACGACCATCGAGAAAGTGAAAAAACAACGTGCAGTGTGGAAGAAAAGTTTTACAAGTCACATATCAGATAAAAATGGGAAAGGATCAGAATAGACATTTCTCCAAAGAGGGTATACAAATGGCCAATATGCAGTGATAATATTCTCATCATCATTAGCCGTCAAGGAAATGAAAATCAAAACCGCCAAGAGATATTACTACGCACCCACTAGGGTAACTATAATAAAAAAATTCGGATGATAACAAGTGTTGGTGAGGACGTGGAGAAAATGGAACCCTCACACATTGCTTTTGGAAATGTAACCCGTTGCACCCACCTTGGAAAACAATCTGGCAGTTTTGCAAAAAGCTACGCACAGAGTTACCATATGGCTCAGGAATTTTACTTGTAGGTATGTAGTCAAGAGAACTGAATACGTAAGTGCACATAAAACCTTTTACGTGAATGTTCGTAGCAGCGTCTTTCAAAATAACCCCCAAATAGAAACAATCCAAATGCCCATCAGCCAATGGGTGGATTAAAAAGTGTGGTATTTCAATGGGCTATTTTTTGGCCATAAAAAGGAATGAAGTACAGATACATAGATGAACCCTGAAAACATGGTGCTAGGTGAAGGCAGCCCGTAGCACGGGATCATATATTGTGTGATTCTATTGATGCGAAACGTCCCTGAGCTAGGTTTCTAGGGCTGCCATAACAAAGTACCACAGATCAGTGGCTTAAGCAGCAGAAATTTACTTTTGCTCACAGTTCTGGAAGCTAGAAGTCCAAGATCAAGGTACCAGCAAGGTTGGTTTCATCCTGAGGCCTCCCTCTTTGGTTTGCAGATGGCTGTCTTCTCCCTAAGTTCACATGATCTTCCATTTGTACCTGTGTCCTTATTTTGCTTTGAGGATACTGGTCATATTGTAACAGAGCCCACCCTAGCGACCTCATTTTAACTGAATTATCTTGAACTGAATTAAAAGACTATCTCCAAATACATTCACATTCTGAGATACTGGGAGTTAGGACTTCAACACACAGATTTCTGGGAGGCCTGACAATCCATAATAGGCAAATCTATTATGGAGACAGAAAATGAATAGATTAATGGCTTTGGCTGGAGGGTGGTGGGAGATTTGGGGGGCAGCAAAGTTTCTTTTGGGGACGACAAAGATGTTTTTGAATTGATTGTGGTAATGTTTGCAAAATTCTCTGAGTATACTAAAAGCCACAGAATTGTACACTTTAAATGAGTGAATTTTATGATTTGTGAATTAGATCTCAATAAGCCTATTATTAAAAAAAGGAAAAAAAAAAAGATAAGGAGAGGGTTCAGAGATATTAGGTGGCCACAAATGAAGAATGTCTATTATGGGATGTCAATGCTACAAGTCAGAGTCTCCACAGATTAGGCTGAAGTGTTCTCTCTCTCCTCAGCCTCAGACTCAATGGACTTGACATGCCCAACAGGAGCACTGGCATTCCTGCTCTTTTTCCATGATGCTAATGTCCTTCTGGAGTCTTTGGGAACAAGAGTGACCTGGCTGTGACTGCTGTCATCCCCTCCCCCCCAGTGTTTCTGGTGAATGTGGCTTTCCTGGTGAGTGCCCCTTTCTTTGGCCAAAGCTCTGAGCACTTCCCTGAGAATCTATATTTTGGAGAGGATAATCTTCTCAGGGATACAGTTTTTTCAATCCTGGAATATTTTTATTTCCCAGCCGAGTGTTTCTCAAAAGTCTTTAATTTAGCCCCACAATTATATGGTCAATTAATCTTTGATGAAGGAGGAGTGAATACACAATGGGGAAAAGACAGTCTCTTCAACAAATGGTGTTGGGAAAACTGGACAGCTATATGCAAAAGAATGAAACTGGACCACCTTCTTTCACCATACACAAAAATAAACTTAAATGGATTAAAGACCTAATGTGAGACCTGAAACTCTAAAAATCCTTGAAGACAGCACAGGTAGTAATTTCACTGACATCACCTGTAGCAACATTTTCTAAATATGTCTCCACAGGTATGGGAAATAAAAGCAAAAATAAACTATTGAGACTACATCAAAATAAAAAGTTTCTGTGCAGCGAAGGAAACACTCAACGAAACTAAAAGACAACCTATTTAATGGCAGAAGATATTTTCAAATGACATATCCAATAAAGGGTTAGTATCCAAAATATACAAAGAACGGATACAACGCAATACCCAAAAAAAGAAATAATCTGATTTAAAAATGGGCAGATGACCAGACCAGACATTTTTCCAAAGAAGACATACAAATGGATAACAGATATATAAGATGCTCAACATCTTGCAAATCAAAACTACAATGGGATATTGCCTCATACTTGTCAGAATGGCTAGACTCAACAACACAGGCAACAACAGGTGTTGGCAAGGACGTGGAGAAAGGGGAACCCTCTTGCGCTGTCGTAGGAATGTAAACTGGTACAGCCACTCTGGAAAACAATATGGAGGTTCTTTGAAGAGTTAAAAATAGAAATGCCCTGTGATCCAGGAATCACAATATTGGGTATTTACCACAAAATAAAATAATACTAATTTAGGGGGATACCTGCACCCTTACGTTTATAGCAACATTATTTACAATAACCACACTATGGAAGCAGCCCAAGTGTCTGCTGATAGATGAGTGAATAAAGAAAATGTGATGTATATATATACATAGATAGTGGAATACTATTCAGGCCTAAAAAGAATGAAATCCTTCCAGTTGCAACAGCATGGATAGAGCTAGAAAGCATACAATGCTGAGTGAAATAAGTTAGAGCAAAACAAATACCATATGGTCTCAGTCATATGTAGGATTTACGAAACAAAACAAATGAGTAAAATAGAAAGAGAGAGAAAGAGAGATAAGCCAAGAAAGACTCTTAACTACAGAGAGCAAACTGATGGTTACCAGAGGAGGTGAGGGGGTGGGGGTGGTGGGGGAAATAGGGGTAGGGGATTAAAGAGTACACTTGTCGTGATGAAAAAAAATAATAAGAAGGGTTTAGCTTAGAAAATTGTCTCTGTAAGATTCAACAGAACCTGCTCTGGTTACATATTTTGACTTTTTATAATGTTACCCCTTAATCCCTAGTTGACCCTTTTGCATCACAGAACTTTTTACTCTTCATCACTGTGACCTTACTCAGACTCTAGTCACTTGCTAATTGTGGCTTCTGGCATTTACTTTTTCTCTCTATGAATTTATTTGAAGTTTTAGTGACTGATTATGGACTTAGGGTTTAATTGTTCTGTATCTGCAGTGCACTTAAGCCTGAGAAAGAACCCCTCAGTCTTTAAAAAGAAAAATAAAGCTGCTTAAAAACAGACTATGTTCTGTTCATTGAATGCCCCTTAATCCAAACTATGAAAGATGAGTTGATGTGCCTTCTTGTCAGCTTGCCATTAACGACCATTCCAACTTGATTTGCTCAGCTGAATGGAGGAGAAGGAGCAGGAAGGAGTGACTGGGTGGCCGAATACTCTCAATTCAGCTGAAAATTGCATCGGAATTTCTCAGTCCATTTTCTAATCTAAACACTTCCCTACCCATGCCCTATGTAGGGAGGTGCTCTCTGTGAATGAAGAACCATAGGTCTATGAGAAATATGTGAATGATGAATAAATGTAAATAAAGAAACTGGGGAGGCAGGGATTGATAGCTAAGGATGGCTGGGGAAGGAAGGAGGAGCAGCAAAGAATTAGCAAGTAATTCTTCACTCAACAAACAGGAACGGGGCGCCTGGGTGGCTCAGTTGGTTGGGTGTCTGGCTCTTGGTTTCAGCTCAGGTCATAACCTCAAGGTTTGTGAGTTTGAGCCCTATGTTGAGCTCTGCACTGACAGCAGGGAGCCTGCTTGGGATTCTCTCTCCCCTCCCTCTCTCTCTACCCTTCTTACTCTTGCATTCTTTCTCTCTCAAAAAACAAACAAAAAACCCCAAACAAACAAGAAACAAACAAACAAACAAACAGGAACTGAATTTCTGGGCACTGTGCTATGCATTGAGGGGGAGAAAAGACAAAATCCTGTCTCTAAGAGGCTTTGTTTACAGTCTGGAAGGGAGAGCAGACATGCTAATAAATAGGACACTGAAATGTTATTGTTGCTGTAATGAAGTCTGTACAGGAGAGAGTACTTGGGGGGTGCATGGGTGGCTCAGTCGGTTAGGCGTCAGAATTCGGCTCAGGTCATGATCTCACAGCTGGTGAGTTCTGGCCCCACATTGGGCCCTGTGCTGACAGCTCAGAGCCTGGAGCCTGCTTTGGATTCTGTGTCTCGTCTTTCTCTGCCCTTCTCCTGCTTATGCTCTGACTCTCCCTCTGTCAAAAATAAATAAACATTAAAAAAAAAATTTTTTTTTAAAAGGAGAGACTACTTGGTGATAGGTGGAAAGTGGAAGAATTGATGAAAGTCTCTTAGAATGTTCTGGAGATGAGTCTTCAAGGACTTAAGGGGCAGGGGAAGAGAAGTGAGGAGAAGTGGAAGAGAGGGAAGGGCCCTTCAGGCAGAGTGAGCCGTATGAGCAGAGTCACAAGATGCTTTCAACAGCCTGGAACACGAGGGCAGCTGTGAGTGGTTTGATTTGGCTTCAGTGTCAGCTGTAGAGCGGGTGGGGCAAGAAATAAAGCTGAGCAGATGGCCTGGGGCAGAGGAAATCGAGCAGAGCCAGACCGCACAGGACAGTTCTGCTACAACATACATAAATTGCTATCGAACTAAAAGGTTGCCAAACACCATTCAGAGATTGGCTCCTTTTGGTTCACTTTGAAGCCAGCCAAATTATTCTAGAAAATGGAATCCAGAAATCCTTTTGAGTAGCAATGTGATGGAATTGGTCTACCTGAGCATCCTCAATGAATATCCAGATAAGCTCAAAATTGATGCAGAAAGGCAGAAAAGGAAGCAGAATGGGCAGTATGATACCCAGTTACTATGTCAAAGGGAAGGGAAAGCCACCTTCCAGCACCCCAAGTGTAAGTCACAGATGGCCTGGCCCCCAGGGGGTTCAGGAGGAAGCAAATACAACCAGCAGACATAAAGTGAAAGTGGCTGCAAATGCTTCTTGCAAAAGTTTGTTTGTTTGGTTGGTTGGTTGGTTGGTTGTTTTTAAGAGACAGAGAGTGACAGTAGGATCTGGGGAGAGAGAAAAATCTCAAGCAGGCTCCACACTCAGCGCGGAGCCACTGGCGGGGCTCAATCCCACAACCCTCATGACCTGAGCTGAAATCAAGAGTCGGATGCTCAACTGACTGAGCCACCTGGGTGCCCTCTTGTAAAAGTTTTTAATGACACTGCTTTCTGGACTTAGAGTTCCAGTCATGACAAGTTATCCACACTTCCATCTATTTATCCATCCATCCATCCATCCATCCAGGCTTTGAATCCCTATGTACTAAGTAATACAGACTCTGCTTCTGGCTTTTGGTTGGGAACACACACACACACACACACACACACACACACACACACATGTCTTAGTTTGCAATGAATAAGTAAACGCCTACAATGAAAATCAAGCTTCTTTGTAAGTGCCAATAAAGTATTTTTATACCAGAAAAACATTTAATGATAAGGACATCACCACCTCTGCCAAGCATCCTACTGATAAACATCCTTACTTCTTAATTAACCTCCCCATCTTCCAGTAAATAAAGCCTCCTTTCCTACCAGAGCCACCCACAGCAAGTTTTTGTTTGCTTGTTTCTGGAGTAATTTGTAGTCACTATCTAGCTATTCTTTCCAAAATCCTTCCCCTAAATCTAAGTGATAAATGCCATTCAGTCCTCCTCTGATACACCCCAGTTCTAACTCAGATCACAGCCCTTCTCTCAAGGTCAGGAACCCCACATCTGGGTGTTTGCTAAAGCAACACTGCTTTGAGCCTCTGCCCATTCCAACCCCTTTCATCTGGGAGCAAAGTGATCTTACATCCATTTATGAATCCCAGCACATATTGTTGTACTCCCTTGTTTAGGAGAAGTATGATAGTGAGGCCATTTCCAGGTCCTATTTTGGGAAACAGGCAAACTTGATGACGTTTACTGGGATGGATTAAGGGGAAGTGTAGCAGCATCCTGTGTAACGCATTTGACAGAATCTTACACTCACATCTCCCCCAAAATCCCAAAGTAGTGGACAAATTCGAGAGGACGGGAAAGGGACATTTTCTTATTATTTTAAAAAAATCGAGAGGCTCCTCTACTCTGATCCAATTGCCCCTTGTACAGGTTCCCCTAGCCCCTTGTGTTTATATCAATCACAGTACTTGTTCCACAGTTGGCTGAGTAATGCCCCCCGCCCCGATATCCATGTCCTAATCCCCAGAACCTGTCAATGCTACCCTTATATGGCAAAAGGGACTTTGCCTTATATGGCAAAAGGGACTTTGTAGACATGATCAAGTGAAGAAGGGTCTTGAGATGGGGAGATTACCCCGGTGGGTCTGGTATCACTGGGGTCCTTATAAGAAAGACACATAAGTAAGAGATATGATGATGGATATTGGGTTGAAGTCATGAGCAAGGAACGCAAGCAGTCTCCAGAAGCTACAAAAGGCAAGGCACACTGGGCACACTGTTAAGATCTTTTAGGATACAAGAAACAGAGGCATATTCCAATGTCATCACAACAATACTTGAGAAAGA
Source organism: Panthera onca (assembly GCF_046562875.1). Classification (NCBI taxonomy): domain Eukaryota; kingdom Metazoa; phylum Chordata; class Mammalia; order Carnivora; family Felidae; genus Panthera; species Panthera onca. Next base: position 30,882,122 of record NC_138341.1, on the reverse strand, counting down.
ATAAAATTGACAAAATTATTCCAGCAGCTGCCCGAGGTCTCTCACCGTTGGAACATCTGTTATCAGACAGTGTTAGCTCTGGTCATTGGACAGCAAGGTCAATAATTCAACACCAACATTAGTGGTCATGCCTTCAGAAATGTGAGTTCATTTTAGTGGCACAACTTCTCTTTCCCCTGTTGCTACAACCACCTGCTAGATTCTGTACCTCTTGTCTTAAAAAAAGAAGCTGATCTTTTGTTCCATTACCACCCAGTATGGAATTCTCTCTGAGGACAAATCTCTCTCCTTAAACCAACTTCTATGACATTGGTCAACCTATAGATGGCTGTCATTGGGCCAGGTGCTGACTCCTGGTTGGAGCAGCTGTGGTCAAAGTAGCAGAGGCGTGTTACTAAAATTGACGACCTCTAGGTATGTTGCTGTGCACAAGGTGGCCACGGGCTTGGCAGTTACCTAGAGCTCAGAATCCACTGGCTAACAAATGCTTTTGAGGGGAAGTGACCAATAGAAAGACAAAAGAAAAACTGTAAAACATGGTCCCTGCCCATAAGGACTTTGTCACCTAGGAGTAAAAGGAAAATATATAGAGAACGATTAGTTACAAGACAGCATTACATTCAACAGTCCAATGTAATAAAGTCTTCTTTGTTAAATAAATAAAATCAGAGAATATTACATGGGCCATATCCTTTCCTCTCTCCTGATGAGAAATTATGGTTTGCATGAATTTACTTCAATGTTCTTTTCTGGCAGTTCTGAGGCTTAGCTTCCAATTGATGATGATGTATGATGTAGAAGTTAAGTTTGTGAAGGTTATAAGCATAGCAGGGTAAACTGAGGCACTTTTTTTTTTTTTTTTTGCTTTTGCCACATTTCCCTGCCTGTGTAGTTGTGGGAAAAAACAAACCAATGGTTAGGGAGAAAGCATTTTTAAAATGGTACCTCTATATTTACCCAATATAAGAAAACTTTATAATGGCAGGTAAGTTACAGTTATAGATTCTCATGAACAAAGAGGGACTGTAATGGAACCCAGCTGAGAGTCTCTGCAGAGAACTAAATCTCCATAGTGAGATGTGTCTAACTTCAGAAATCTGGAGGAAGCAGTCTCAGTACAGACTGGAAGCCCCCTCACCTTTTCTTCATTGAGGGGATGGGAGCCTCTCCCCTCTCTCTCTTCCCAACTGCAGCTGGGACAGAGGAGGAAGGACATAGGAAGGACATAGGACATAGGAAGACTGGGGAAGACTGTCAGGCTCATACTAGGACACAGCGAGAGCTGAGGATGGAAAGCCAGATAGGGCCAAATGGGGAAGCCCTTGAAATTCAGGACTTCCCTGTGATTCACCATGAGAAGTTCTTGGGTGCTCTAGTCTTAGTTTAAGTGAGAAACTCGCCCATCTCCTTTAACAGTCCTTTAGGCCATTTTTAAAGTGATTGTTTCTGGCAACAGTGATGTTGGCAGGAAATAAGGAGGCGTGGGTGTGGAGGGAGAAAGAATAGGAAAGAGGTAGTTGAGAAAGTGTGGTGGTTCAGTAGACAATATTTGTAAGGCTAACGAAAAATATTTTGACAAATTTATTCACTCACATAAATTGGTTTATCTGCTTTGATGGCCCTGGGACAATATCAAGCCCTCTAAAGGCAGGGAAAGTGAAAAGGGGAGCGCAAATGAATTCTTTCACTTCTGTGGAAACCTTTAGCGTGGGTTCCATGCGGAGGTAGATGGCAGCCAATACTACAGTCAAGCTGAGTGGTTTCCATCCCAAGCTTGGACCTTATTAGCTGGTCATTGCACATGACTTTGGTTCACAAATTAGCTATCCCACCTTGGGGGACGTGAGCCCCTCGAGTGAACCTATTTCTCTTCTGACGCATTTCGTCAGGGGAGTGGAGACTGATGGATGGTATTGAGGGCTTCTGTGCCAGACATTTTTCTATATGTTATGCCATTCTGTTCCCCCGATAGCCCTGAGAAGCTATTACTCCTCGGTTCCAGCTGTGGCAACAGGCTGACTGCACTGTAGGTCATGCAGCTAGAAAGCAAGGGAGGGATTTGAACCTGGTTCGTTCTCACTCCAAGCCCAGTGCTCTGTCTGCCCCATTACTGTGGACTGTGGGTTAAAAATGAATGAATTGAGCAGAGGAGCCAGGGAGGAGGGGTAGGAAATACCGGGATGGGGATTACAAGGGGAGTAAAAAAAGAAGAGGTTCGTCTTGTTGTTTAGATGCAACATGAGACTTGGGCCTGCCCTACATGATCCCAGCAGACTAGTTAGCATTGAGCGGAGGCTGGTGAATGTGCTGCTCTCCTTCAGAATTTGTGTTTTCTAAGAGGCATTTCTCTCTCGGTCTCTCTTTCTCTGTCTCTTTCCCAGAGAGTGGCCCTGAAGGAGTCCTCAGGATGATACGAGCTCGCTGGATTGCTGTGAGAGTCTTAATCCTGGGAGATTTATGACTGTGACTTCACTATGAAAACAACACTATTTTCCTCGACCTGTCAGGGGGCAACAATTAGAAGAAGAATGTGAGGTTTACTTTTGACGAAGCATGTGGCTCATAATAGAGCCTCTATTACCAATAGGGTGACTTGTGGCTAAAATATAAAGGCCATGGGCTAAAAAGAAAAAGAATAAAGAAAACATGACAGGATTCCTGTTATCCTCCCTCCAGAACAAGGAAACAAAGGGTAAGCTTTAGGAATAGAATCTGATACATCTTTGTATATTTTTTCCGCATTAAGATGCAAGTCATTCCACGCTTGGAAGTTGATTTTGCATCAGTGCTGGTCGGGTGGATCTATTTTTCCCTGTTGCTATAAAAACATCTCAAGAAATGCATGACAAGTCTTCAGAGAATGCCACCGATCGCTGAGCCACTGCCATTAATTGCACATGAATATGGATGGCACAAGCACCGTTCTGATACCAATCTGTGCCTGTCGCGATAATGGGAGGTCCAGTCCACCTGTCAGGTAGGTGCAATGGCTTCAGACCATAGGAAGGCCGTAGGGTGTGAAGTCAGAGGGAAGTAGCAATTGCAAAGCCATAGACTGAATGGTTAGGCAGTTTGGAGACTGTGGAGCTCCGGGTAGTAGCCTCAGCCCAGGAAAGAAATAGACTGAGATAGTCTTGAGGTCATGTGATCAGAGAATCCCAGAGAGAGTCCTACAGGAAAGAAGGAAACAAGGAAAGTTCCACAGGAATTGGTGTTATTTTTAAGGACCTGGAACTACGTGCCCCTTAAGAGCAGGAGCCATGAGCTATACCCCAGGCCATCTCCCCAGTACCTACCAAAGATCCTCACTCTGGAACGATAAACATCAAGGGTTGGTTGAACGTGTGAACTCTATGGTCACTATTTTTGCTCCTGAGCCTCAGGTTTACATGACCGAAAGGAACAGAAATCCCAATGAGAAAAAGTGGTCCCATAGCCTTTTTGAGTGGCAAAATAGTCCCCGAGCCCATGAGCTTTCTATTTCCCTGTCTGAAATCAACATGGCTTTATTCACCTGGGTTAAGGTCCAGTTTGGTTGGGATGGAATAGGTGTTCCAGTTTCTAAAACTGGACTAATGGTCTAAATTTAGGAAATGAAACATTGACCTCTTTTGGAATAGAGAACTTTCTGCTCTAGAGAGGGTTAATAATCACTTGCCTAATCTATTCCAATCCATTTTGGAAGTATGCCTCAGCAACACACGTGGTATAAAGTAGAATGGCAGGACCCCACCCAAAGGCAAAAAAAAAAAAAAAAGCCTAAATTATTGTGTAATTTGCTCCTCTTTTCCTGAATTTCTTTAATAATTCACATGAATTTCCATTAGTCCTTTCCATATGTTTTTTTTTTTAAGTTTATATATTTATTTTGAGAGAGAGAGCAAGCGTGTGTGAGTGAGTAGGGGAAGGGCAGAGAGAGGAGAGAGAGAATCCTAAGCAGGCTCCATGCTGTCAGCACAGAGGCCGACGCGGGGCTTGAACTCACAAACCGTTTGATCATGACCTGAGTCGAAATCAAGAGTCGGATGCTTAACCGACTGAACCACCCAGGGGCCCTCTCATGCGTTGCTTTAATTATTTGGTTTAATTATTACTGTGAACTCTTGGTGGATAGAGACAAAGTGTAGTGCCTGGTACATAATAGAATATCCACAGAGAGTTGCTGATGATGAATCAAAAAAAATTAATGAGATTATCATGCGAACCTGGATAGCAAAGCTAAATCATTCTAATTTCAATCAGCTCAGTGTAGTCTTTTCTAGATAGACAGTGTTTTGCAATCTTCTTTCCACAGCCATTAAATCTTGGCTTAATGCGTAAATTCAGAATGTCTTGGCATTTTGTTATTTTACGTTCATCCCTACTGTGACAGCCAAGCTGCTCACAACTTTCTTTGAGAAAGAATTTGACATTCCACTGTGCAAAGTGCAGTTCGCAGACAGCCTCCGTCTCAGTGCCTCAGGATTCCACCCAAGGCACTGGAGCTGATTTCCTGCTCTGCTGTGGCCCCTGGGCCATGACTGAGCCTTTGGGAGGAGGGGCACTAGGGCCCGGCCATCTCTCTCCACTGTGGACTCCTCTAATGGGCAAGCTTTGTTCTGGAGTTTCCATTGGGATCACCTGAGGTTTTCCTTATTCAATCTTGCTTCCCCTCCCCCTTTCATTTCAGATATCAGATCTGTATCACCGGCTGAAGACTTACCCTGGCCAACAGCCCCTTTATCTTTCACAGACTTATCTCCCAATAAATTTCTGACATGTCTATCTCTGCTTCCCAGAGGATCCAAACTGACCCACCTACGCAATATCTCATCAGATTCATTTTCTTCGTTAAATACGATGGAGAGATTTTATTAACCTGAATGTTTAGTGTCTCCCCACCACAACAGCAGCCTTTCGGAAATGTCTCCCAAAGAAAACCAGTTATGACAACAAAGCCTATTTCAAATTGTGTCTCGGGCCCTTGTGTTTGTGCAAAAATGCCATCTCATGGGGTGACTCAACTAGAGAACGGGGCATTCTAAGTCAGAACCCCACACACTAACTATTTGGCAAGGCTCCTCAAGCTTGGATCACAGCCCAAAGGAAACCTGAGTGCTCCTTTGAGGGTGGGGAGGGGTCCTGAACATGTTGGGAGGTGATAATGAGAGCAATCGTGTTTGAATGAGGTTTATGAGGGCTTTCCGATGGGGCCCTTGAGAAGTCTAGTGCTTTTCTTCCACTTGGCATTGTGCATTTTGGGCACCAGATATGTTAAAGCTTGCAATGAGGTTCTCACAAGCTACTTGTTTTGCCAAAGAACCAACTACTGCTTCAAGTACCATGTTCCCTCGTCTCCTGTTTGTTTCTGCCTTGCCAGGGAGATTGCTCTCATTTGGCTTCTGGTAGCCCCCCTGGTAGCCAACAGAGACCGGTGGGAGTTGAGCGAAAGACGCAGCCTAAGAGAATCAAACAGTCCGAGGTCTATCGCTTAATGCACTTGCCACTTCCAATTTGGCATTCTCGCTGACTCTGTTGGAACCCTTCTCCCTATCATGAGGTGTTCCAGCTGGACAGTAGACATGTACTTCTCCCATTATATAACAGCTCAATACTGGTCACCGAAAACATCAATTCCTTCAGCTGTGTGTGACTGTGGGTGCTCGATTATGTGGAAAAAAGGAAAACATTAAAAAAGCATCATTTCAGGCATGCTTTCATTTAATGCATCAATAAGATGGCTGGCATACCATTTCAAGGAACAGAATGTAAAATGTCAACGCAGTTGACTGCCTCCTCCGGGGAGCCTTCTCTGACCTCTCCTTGGCACCAGCCACTTTAATTGTGCATCAACCTCTAGGCCCTGTGTAGCTCTAGTTGGTCTCCCATATTTTTCTGCTCGGTCTAGGAGTTGAGAGGAACTGGAGAAGTCATACAGAAAAACCTCTAACTGAAACCAGGAAGCCCTTCTCATAAAGAGTAGACACCGCCTAAGCAGGCGTTAGGTTCCAAAGTCAGCATGTAGGGTGAAATCGAGTATTGTTTACGTCACCTTTGAAAGTTCTAATATGAGAGGCACATGGGAAATGGGCACTAGGGGACGGGGGACGTAGACCCTGTCTCTGGTCTCACTCTTATCCCAAGGCACAACCTTATAAATGGAACAGTGGGGAGAATCATCCACGCTACTTAATACTTTTTAATTCATATTTTTGTCAAATGTAGTGTTTTAGTGAGTCAAACAAATTCTACCAGATTTGTCACAAAAATTATCGGTGCCCCACCTTCCACTTTCCCTTCCTTAGAGGCAATGACTTTTCCACTTGAACGACTGACTCTCCATATATTGCTCTAAATAGCACACACATATAGCTACTTCCTGATTTTTCATTTTTTGGGCCTTATCTATTGACTTCCTGCCATGAGAAATAGAGAATTTAGTTCTCTTTCATCCCCTTCCCTCCAACACATACCATTCTAGTTCCCCCATTCTCCCTCTGTAGTTATATTATAGTTTTGGTGAGATCAGTATTCAGTGTTTACATTTTTTTGACTATGTAAATGGTATTCGCAGCTGGGCCATTGGTAAACTTCTTAGTTGCCTTTCACGAACAACTTTTTATTTTCCATGGAACTAGTAATTATCATATATAATGCTTATAGTGTGCATATATATATATATATGTATATAATTGCCTTTTGTTTGCTCAGTTTTCTATGCACTAATGCTAACACAACCTCAAACTCTCTACCAGTTGTCCAAATCTACTGCCAGTCTGTTCAAACAGAGCACATGGTCAGTTTTATCTTGGCAAAATCTCCCAGAGCCCTCTGGCTTATATGGTCTGGCTGCCCTTCATAGCTGAATCACAGCAGTTGTCCTGGGTCATGTGTCTACATTATCCTGGGAGTATCATGGCCTCTTTCTTGTGTTGGATCTTCTCTTTCCTTTTACCCCATGCATTCCTCTTCTTTGGCTTAGTCTCCCATTAGGGTAGAGTATATCCTACAAAAACTCCCTAAGAAAGGGTGAGGAGGAAGTACATTTTTTGAAATCTTGGGTGTCTGAAAATGTCCTCCTTCTGTCCTCCACCCTTTACTGATTGTTTGTCTGAGCGTAGACTTTTAGGTTGCAAATCCTTTTCTTTCAGAATTATGAGGGCATGATTCCACAGTGCTAACTTCTAACCCTTCCGCTGAAAAGGATGATGTCTCCTGATTTTTGTTTCTTTATAAGTGTGTTTTCTCTCTGAAAGCCTGTGGGATCTTAACTTTGTCCTGAGCGTTCCAAAATTTCACAATGATTTGTATTGATACGGGTCTATTTTTATTCACTGGGCTGGGCACTTGATGTGTCCTTTCAGTATGGACACTTGTATCTTTCAGTTCTGGAAAGTTTGTATGTATGTATGTATGTATGTATGTATGTATGTATGTATGTATATACGTATGTATCTGTCTTTCCATTCTGGGAAAAAAAATTTTTTTCTTTATTTCCTCCCCTCATATTGTCTCTTCTCGTCTCCTGGAACTCTTATCATTTGTATATTGGACTTCTTAGAGTCATTTTCTACCCTTCTTAAATTTTCTCTTCTGTTCCCTATCTTTTCTCTACCTTTTTCCTCTATTTGCTGGAAGGTCCTTCAACTTTACCTTTCGACAGCGCTGCTGAGTTTTTTGTTTTTGCTATCATATTTGTGATTTCTAGGAGCTCTTTTTTCTCCACGAATGTCTCATTTTAATAATGTTTCTTTTTAATCTGTTTCATGATTGTAATATCTTATCTCCCTAAAGACAGTGACACAGAGCTAGGAGATACATACGCACACACACGTACACCCACGTGCACACACATGCACACACACATTCACATGCACACACATTCTCTTCTTCCTTACAAAATCTGACTTCCTCTAAATTGCTTTATTGTTTCAAACTTGATTTTTTTTTTCTCTTTCATATAAGACTTTCCTCATATGCGTGATGGTCCTTGGTTATCTTTACAGGTTGAAGGCACTAAAAAGTGGATCAGAAGCTTTAAAACATGAGTGGCTCTGGTTGAATGTTAGCTTCCTTATAGACTGGTCTGGCTGGATACCAATGTCAGTATCTTGAGGTGTTTCCTCTTGAGCTGGTCAGGTTTCCTAGAGAAGACATGTCTATTGCTCTGCCTGGGGAATGAAGATCTGGCTGTCAGCTTTCTGGCAGCTGACTGCTTCAGAAATTTGGTAGAATAAATTGGGCTGCCTCCTCAAAACTGCCTGAGAATTCAGCCTTCTCAGGTTTGCTGTCATTACTTCCATCATGTTGCTACCAGTGTTGTTTGCCCATGTTTGCACTCTCGTTAGTTTATGCCTTACAAAACATTTTAAGATAGAGGTGCCTGGGTGGCTCAGTTGGTTAAGCTTTGACTTCAGCTCAGGTCACGATCTTGCAGTTGGTGAGTTCGAGCCCCATATCGGGGCTGACAGCTCAGAGCCTGGAGCCTGCTTCGGATTCTGTGTCTCCCTCTCTCTCTGCCCCTCTCCAGTTCACACTCTGTCTCTCTCTGTCTCTCAAAAATAAATAAACGTTAAAAAAATTTTTAAATAAAAAAAATTAAGATTTTGAGCAGGAATGAAAGTAGATGCATGCATTCAGTTGATCATATATTTTTAAGTTTATTTATTTATTTTTAGAGAGACTGTGTGTGTAGATGAGCGGGGGAGGGGCAGAGAGAGAGGGAGACAGAATCTGAAGCAGGCTCTGCGCTATCATTGCAGAGCCTGAGTCAGCATTTGATCCCACAAACCTTGAGATCATGATCTGAGCCGAAATCAAGAGTCAGACACTTAACCGACTGAGCCACCCAGGCACCCTTCAACTGATCATCTTAATCAGAATCCACTATTCACTTGTCTTCTCTCTTCAGTTTTGGCTTGATAACAACAACAAATTGGATTTAAGTGATAGGCTCATAAGCTTTGTCTCCCCAGGGATTATACTGATATTTGTTGAGTGTCCTATAGTTGACAGTTATTGTCTTACTCTCGATCTTATTTGGTTTTTACCTCATAACCTAAACTGAGAACGAGAGAGGATGAGTCCTATCCAGGTTCCATTGAGTTGGTAAGGAGCTGAGGCAAGACACAAAACCGGATTTCCTGACTCCAAATCTGACTTTTCTTTTTTCACCTGCATCAGGGTTTTTGGCAAACACTTCCTGTAGTCAACACGCAAGGCACCCTCCCTCACCAGTGGAGAGCTATGGTAGGAAGCTCCTCCTGACGAATAGTGAAAGCCTGTCTCTTTAGCATCTTCCCTCCGATTCCGGTTCTGCTACCTTTGGCAACATGGCATAGTTGTAATTTTTCTTCCCCACGTGAGGCCTTTCACGATGCGTCTTCAGCTGTTGTGGAGTAGCAATGAAGGGCAGTGGGGTTGTAAAAGCTAGGGAACCCTGAAGTTAAGGTGAGCGCGGAAGTTGTCCTTCCTTGGTCATGGCAGGTAGGTGCGAGTGCGTTCCCAGAGGCCTCCAAGAATGATGGTGGTAACTGACGGAAGGTGGGCAGGTCACAGCAGCAAGGCAGGGCAGAGAAGACCGGTGCATCTGAGCAACATGAAGCTCAAAGGAGGAGATCTTGCCTATGGGTGGACCGCACACGTGTGGTGGAGAAGCTGTCCCTGCCTCCCGGCCACAGAGTTAGGTCATAAAAAATTCATGTAGCAGATAAGACAAGGAGGGGGAGGAAAGAGTGGGCATACAGGTTGAAGATGCGAAGAGCTCATCATAAGGGAGTAAGGTTGAAATGAGGTGAAGTGAAAAGAACTGAGAAGAGAGCTGGTGAAAGGCAGAGTTGGGGAAAAGGAGGCTCAGAACAATTCAAGGGTGTACATGTGACCTTGAGTCCATTGCCAAAATAGGCGGTTCCTCCACCCCTGACCTGAGGCAGTTGAGGACAACACCGCGGCAGCCTGAGCCTTGCTTCTGTCCCTCTGTTCTCCCAGTGGAAGCATGAGTGGGGGGAAAGCCTGTGTCCTCACCTGTGGCATGCCGTGGCTTGCCACCTGGCCCGCAAGGTTCTTGCTTGTCCGTTACTGCTAAAGGCACTGGATAGAGGATTTGGTCTGAAGCCAAAGCAAATAGCAGCTAAGAGACACACAACAGTTGGCGTCTGGCTCAGATGGCTCTGGCGCCTTCCTAGAAACCCCCCCCCCCTTTCCTCCAAAGAAGTCTGCCTGGCTCGATGAAAACTACAACTAACATGTGTGCAGGGCTTTGGGACTTAACAGGCACTTCCACATGGGGGAATCTCATTTTATCCTGTCAACTGTGCTGGGGGTAAAGTTTATGATTCCCATTTTACAGATGAAGGAACTTCCAGCTTCATCATGTGTAACTCAGTGACACAGAGGAAGTCATTACCTCTCTCTGAACATCAGCTTTCTTAGTAACGAAGTGGGACTAAGACTTATGGCAAAGTTGTGTTGAGACTTAAGTAGGATTATGTATGTAGGATGCTTGCACAGAGCTGGCATATGCTAAATGCCCATTCTGTATTCCCACTTATTTATCCCAGGGGTAAAATGACTTACCCTAGTTCGCTCCACTAGAGAAAGGCAGAATTGGGGTCCCCGTCTGTCCTTGCCACTGAGGGGCAGGCCATTCCTAAAGGGTGATAGGAATGACTTATCAATACAGCTTCAGTGACTGATAGATCCTAAGGATGGCCTCAGCACTTTCTTCCATGCCTAGGTGTAGGCTTCTTTGCAGTGTGAATTGATTGTCCTTCCCAATAAAAGACTGACCCTCTTTCCCCTCCCCCTTGAACCTGGGCTAATCCTGGGACTTTCTTTGATCAATAGCATGTGGCAGAAGTGACATTAGGTCTTGAGTGCCTGCTCTCACCTTCTAGGTGCTCTGTGACTCCTGTGTAAGGAAGCCCAGCCCTTAAGGATGAACAATCACACAGAGGGAGAATTCCAGTCATCCCAGTAGCTCAAGCCATCACCACTGAGGCACCAGACATGGGACTGGGCCAGCTGGACAAGGCAGCCAGCCCCCTGAGTTGTCATTTCTTCTCTTCACTGGCCAACTCACGGTGGCATACTTGACCCCCATGAGACCAGCAGAGGGACTGCCCAGTTGAGCCTGGCCCAATTACAGACTCCTGAACAAATACATTATCTTGGTCTTAGGCCATTAAATTTGGGTGGTAGATTGTTGTGCAGAAACAGATAACTAATTCCTAAGATAAGATACTAGGGAAGTGTCAGTAAAACTGCATAGATACTAGAATCAGATACCAAAGGTACCCTAGACATGGTTTTGGGGTTTTTTTTTTTTTCCTTTAAATTATGTTTGATTATCCACCATCTTGTGGTCCTTTTGACTAAAGATGAAACCATGAACCTGATGAATTTACAAGGACTTATTCTTCTGATACCTGTAATTCTTTGAATAAATAGACACGGTGTGCTCTTAAATGCAGGGCTCGGGCCCAGGGCCTCATTTGTTCCCACCTCATCTCTCTGACCAATTAAGGACTGGACCATATACGCCTAATAGAGGGTCTTGGGAATATTCTCAGTGCCAAATGGGAGTCCGCAGTAAAGCTTGGGACCAAGCCTCTGCATCCTTGACCCCCGCCCCCAACTTCCTGTCCCTTTGGGGCCAGTTGGTGAGAACGTGCTTGCCTCTAATGAGCATCTCAGAGACTTCTCAATTGTTCTTAGCAAACAATGCTTAGAAAAGGGGATGCATTCATAGGGAGGATTAAAACAAGGTGTATCAGGAGAGGCTGAACTGATGACTCCAGCCCCGACCCAGCCTGGGTTGTTCTTCTCAGGTCACCGGGCCTGAATTTGCCCAAGAACAAGGGACAAGACTGAGGTGACTTCATGCAGTGGAAAACAGACCACATCCTCCCTGAGAGCCCAAACAGAGTCTGGCTTCAGAGAAACTGATCTGCATGCCAGTGGGAATCATCCTGGTAAAATATTCCCCGGCTCATCAGCTCGTCTTTAAGTAGAGTGAGATGGATAATGGGGGTCACAAGCCACCTGTGAAGCCTACTTTGCAATCTGGGGTGCAGGTGGCTGCGTAGATTCTAAAGTTCCTCCCTCCCCTTCCGAGGCTGAGTCCCGGTGGCACTGTCCCTAATGTTCTAGGTTCTGTCTCATTCGCTCTCTCTCATACTCCCCTCTTGTTCTTGTTGCCAACAGCAGAGATAGGGCACAGGAGTCAGGGGCGGCTGAAATGACTGGTTTCTGAGCTGTGTTTTCCCTGTTCACTCCCACTGCCCACCAAGAGCACACAGGAGTCAGGGAGGGGCGGCGGGCTGACTCCTGCTGCTCGATGCCGGGTGCCCAGAGCTGTGATATGCAGTCCACCTGTCAGTCAACAGCATTTATGGAGGCTCTGAGGGGGCTCCAGAGGAAAGTACAGATTGCTGGAATGGACACCGGGGATCAGGAACTCTGGCTCCGGCCCTGACCTGCTGCGTGAATTATGGTGGATGAATAAATGAACATTTTTGGCACACTTTACAACAGGCTTTCAAAAGTACTTTCGATTCATCCTCCCCAAAGCACTGGGACATACGTGATATATGATGTACTGTTCCTAATTAAGAGGTGAAGAAGCTGAGGATCAGAGAAGCGAAGCAATTTGCCCAAGGGCACCATAGCAAACAGAACCAGAATCCACTGTCTCCGACCCCTCTGCTTTTCCCACCGTGCTTTGCTACCCTTTGGATGTTAACTTCTCTGAGCCCGAGTTCCATCATCATTGAAATAATGGCAATTTTACTGGGCACCTTCTCTGTGTGAGGTAAGCATGTTACCTGTGTTAGCTCATTTAATCCTTAAAATAACCTATGGGCAGAAACTATTTTTATCCCTGTTTTGGAGATGAGAGAGTTGGGGCTTACAGAGATCAGCCACCTGCCCAGCCAAAGCCAAAGTTCTTAGCCACCTTGCCATATAAGTTCCCATGGGTGACTGGAATGTTTTTTTCCCACCCACTTACCTCACCAGGCAATACAGAAGACAAAATTAGATGATGGATGTGAAAACACTTTTTGAAAGTTAAACATGTGGGGCATAAATATAAAGAAAAATAAAAAATCTCTACTCCTGTAGACCTTATGCCATAACAAAGCCCAAACTAACTTCCAACAAACTGACATAACAAGTCCTCACTGACATAAAGCAGCAGACACAGCTACGGAAAGAAGTTGCAAGGGGAGGGTGACGGGGGTCAGAAGCACCAGTTCTGGAGGTGATTTAAAAGAGGTAAGCTCTGCTTATGTTCCTGGCAGTAAGCAGGCACAGAACATGAGAAAAGAGAGGGATGCCAAGCAGAAACCATGGCCAGACGGGCCACGTTGCCTTGTCCAGGGGAAGGTAGGCAGGAATCCACACAGCGATGGAGATTCTGATAGAAATGAGCGGAAGTGGGTGATGTTCTTGAGGCCATAGTGTATGTGCGCATGTGTGTGTGTGTGTGTGTGTGTGTGACAGGCAGGGCCATTCACCCCCCCACCCCCCACTCTCTACAGCGTCACGCACAATAGCTTCATCCGTTATCTCAAACACAGACCAAAACTCATCTTCCACTAAGCACTTCTTGCTGCCATAATCCTTGATCCCCCACAGAATCAAAATACGCTCTCTGATCTTGGCACAGACTCTTGCTCTCACTTGTGGGCCTTTGCTATGGACTTTTATGTCTCTGTTTATTTTGTGTGTTTCATGAGTGGCTCATGCCTTTAAAGGAAATGCACCACCAGCCTTGGCCTGTCATTATGGCCCTTTGCTGGCCACGGGCTGAGCTGGCCCTGCTCCTGGGATGGGTGAGCCTGGGCTTTTAATTTGCTGTGACAGGAGATAATTGTTGCTTGAGTTTCCACCTCTGAAAATAAACCAGGGTGGTACTTCCCGACTGGGAGTCCAGAGAGGCAAGCTCATCCCTGGGGCCAGCGCCAGGGGGAGGCTTAGCCAGGGCCAGAGTGGCTGGTCTCAATGTCCCTCACCTCCTTTCCTTTTCTGGATTTCAAAACATACAATTAGTGTTTTCTTTAAGATCTCAGAATGGCAACGTTAGGAAAGTTCAGGGAGATTTTCTGATAATGTGTGCAAGAATTCTAGAGGTGGGATTCTGTGAAATTTCAGACTCTGAGGATACTAAACCCTCCACTCGGGCCTAATCCCCAGTTACAGCTGCATTCAAGTTCAAGCACATCAGAGCTTGCCCACAAGGGCTACAGTCCATGCCTTTTTCTTTCTTTCTTTTTTTTTTTTAAATATGATATCATGCCTAGAAATATCTGGGCAAAGTCCCACCAATCAAAGCCCTCTGGATTGCAAGTCAGGTCTTGGGTTTTGGGTAAAAGGCAAGGCCCTGCTTAGCTATAAATTGAGGTATCTGGAGATGACCTTCTAAGGTTCCTTCTGGCGCAAGGATCCATTTATCTTGGACTCCATCCACGGGCTTGTCTCACCAGAGTTGAATTGAACGCAAGGTATTGTGAAGCCTGCACGGGTCATACAAGTTCAGATGATACAAAGATGTCTGGGAGTTGTACATTTTAGCTATGCCTTAGGACTAACATAATATAAAAGGAGAACTCAAAGGCAGGGAAGCTCATTGTGGTAGAGAAGAATGAGTCCATGAGGATACTGTCCCGAATGTTCTGGGACCCTGCAGAAGGTTTCTCCGGTGCTCTGGATCTCTCTGTTCAAATCCTGACCCTCTACTCATTGGCTGTCTGACCTTGGGAGAGTTGTCTTAGTTTCCCCACCCACAGCCTGGAGAAGATAAGACACCTGCCTCACTGAGCTGTCATGAGCTTTAAGACAGATGGTGTGAGTATGGTGGTCCTTTGTGCAGCTCACTAAAAATTTCTTACCTTCCTCCTTTTAGGCACATGGTAAGGCTGCAAATCCCTAGCCCCTCGAAGGTGGACTTACCCATGTGACTTGCTCTGGCCAATGAAATGAAAGCAGAAGGTCTCTGTGTCGCTCTGTGCAGAAGCATCGAATAGCCAGTAGGAGACGCTGCTGTGCACCGCCCTGCACACACACCCCACCCCCCCGACCATGGCAACTAGGGATGCAATAGATGAAATAGGTGGAGCGCTTTTATTCCAGGTGGACATATAAAGAAATGTGGAGTGGAGCTCCTTAGCTGACCTGCAGTAGACATTTACCGAGATCAAGAAGTAAACTTATTATTAGCTACTAAGACTTTGGCGGGGTTTGTTATTACAGCAAAAACTAGCCTACCCTGACTTTAACAATATATTTGAAGTACCTCACATAGCCCCTAGAACATAGTGATCTAATAATAAATGACTGTTCCTATCTTGATTCTTCTGACAAAAGTCAGGACCACTAGACTTTGAAGCAACCACACAGAATCTAGCACAGTTCTGAGCAAATGTTTGTACACTCTTTTATAGTGACATTGGATGAATTCAAAGTCACTGGGAGCTACCAGAACCAGGAAAACGCGGTGCCCAAGAAAAGTGAAACTCTTTCCAGCAGCCGGAGAGAGAGAGGACTACTATTTGCCTAAGGTGCAGAATGGTCTTTATGTCCTTCAGTTTTCATCAACCAGAAAGCAGGAAGGAGAACAACTGGTTCCTGTCCCCACTCTCAGTGAAGTTATTTCAGGGCCATAAGCCCAGTGCATTCTTTGCTCAGAGTAACAGGGAACAGGTGCTAGGTGCTTGATCCCAAAACTTGGCATTGATTACTTAACGCAGACACCAAGATCTTTGTTCATGTCGTGTCATAGGAATATTTTCCTCGGAAACTCAGTAAGTTATAAAAACATAAAAATCTTAGTTACATTAGAGTAAAGGGAGCCACAGTTAACGAACCTCATCATTCATTCCTGGTGAGTCTCTAGTGACAAAGGAGTTTATCACAAGTATAGAAGAGGCAGTTCAGGTAGAAGTTAAAAGCATGATCTTGCGGGCACCTGGGGTGGCTCAGTTGGTTAAGCATCCAACTTCGGCTCAGGTCATGATCTCTCAGTTGGTGAGCTCGAGCCCTGCATTGGGCTCTGTGCTGACGGCTCAGAGCTTGGAGCCTGCTTCAGATTTTGTGTCTCCCCCTCTCTCTGCCCCTCCCCAGCTCAAGCTCGCTCTCTCTCTCTCTCTCTCTCTCTCTCTCAAAAAAATAAATAAACATTTTTTAAAAAGGCATGATTTTGGATGCCCATGAGATGTAGGTTTGCATCCCAAATCCTTCACTTACTTGTAAGATAGTATGCATTCAAGAACTTAGAATGGTTTCTTATACGTGAACAATGGTCATCATATACAATGGATTGGCTGATAATTTTTTATATTTCTATTATTGCTTTAGTCACTTATTCATTCAAAAAATATTTGCTTCAGTCTTTTCCCAGTGCCACAACCTCCTTTAATTTTCCCAGCAACATTATGGGATCAGTAATATTGTTCTCATTTTATGAGTAATTAAATTGAGGCACAGAGACAATAAGAATCTCAAGACCACATGGCTAGTTAAGTGGTAGATTTTGGGTTTAAACCCAGATGTGAAATAGAGAAGTCCCACAAAGTCATAGTCTATAGAAAGGGGAACTTGGGGGTAAATTCCAAAAGCCACATGCCTCCTAGAAAGAAAGAAGAGGATATTTTAATACCACCTAACCCACTCTGAAGCCCAGTGAGCATAAACCTAATGGGGTATTTAATATAGAAAGGTATGCTGACAAAGAGTGTGAGTCACCTCCTGAGCATAAATACCATCTGTGCAGGGAACGTGTGGTTAAATGGGGGAAATGCGTGTCATTAAAAAGTATCCAACTCCCCTGGAAACCACGCAGACCCAACATGGCAGCTGAAGACCAGCCTTCCTTGCTGGACCCAATGGGTCCCCAGAAGGAGATGCTGAATTAGGCCTCTAAACCAACCCTTCGACGTGAGTCTAAAGGTTTTCCAGTAAGGTAAACACTCTCTCAGGCCTCTTACTGTCTCACACCTTCGTTGGCATAATAAGGTGATCCTAGCTCAGACAAAATAGTGGTTAGGAAGGGATTTTCTTTTTTAGAATCCAGTCAATTATCAGTGCACATAAAGAGCACATAGAGATCACCAGTATTTCCTGGACTAAAAGGGAGCGTAAAGGGCCGGAGTGTTTCATGAATTAGCCTTATGAATTTCCTTGACAGGTTCAGTCTTTAAGCTTCACTAGCTGCTGCCAAGCTGGAGAATTAGGCTCACTATATTTCATTGCCTTTCACTCAATGATTCAACCAATATTGCTCGGGCACCCCTTAAACAGAGTGTGGTTAGCCTCTGTGAGGGAGGCAGAGATGAATTTCCTGCCCTAGGGGAGCTTGCTTGTATGGTAGAAGAGAGAAGTACCCCCAAGGAAGGTTCTGGAAAGGGAGAGCCTATAACAGAGTACTGGCTGTCCAGCAGTGAAATGGATTTTGGGTTGGAAGAAGGCCACAGTGTTTGAGTCAGGTCTTACCTATTTCACTTGTGAGCCGGTGTTCTCAGGCCTCCCCAGTTTGATGTGATCAGGGAGGCCTGTTAACACGAACACCTACATTTCAGGGCCTCTTGGCCCTTGCCTACATAATTACAGGACCCTTGCACTGCTGTAGAGCCTCCCTGGGGACTATTAGGAGCCCCCAGCGTGCTCATCCCCTGGTGGAGCCCCCGTGAGGGAGGGCAGAATCTGCTTCCCAGCTACTGGGCTGCCACACCCCCCCAGGTCCTCTCAGATGCTGTCTCTGTGTTCAGCACAAAGGTGGGAAGATTCTCCTTCTCGCCCCAGATTTCACAAGATACCTCACCAGTGGAGGCCCCTCAGTCTGATTCCCCCAGTCTAGGTCTCAGTCTGTGGTACCTGAGGGGAGAGAAGACCCAAGACTGGGTCCCTTGCTCTGCCTTTGTCTCAACTCAGCCCGACTCACCTAAGCTCAGACACTTCCGTCACCCCAGGCAAAGGGGCTTATGCACATCAATTCCTTCAAATAAAGCCTGAGACTGGGGAAGTGACCTCCCTTCCAGTGGCTCTGTAATTCATCCCCAAGCCAGGAGAGGTAGGAGAGAATTAAATGTAAACCGGATGGGACAGAAGGCATAGTCGGGACTGTCTCAGGAGGCCTGTGGCCACTCTCATCCCCATCACCCTGGGGTTGTGCCCCGCTGGCACTGCCCCAGACTCTGCGGACTCGGTGCTGAATTTACATCTACCAGCCCAAAGTCGCAAAATAAACACCATGCCCAAATCGCAACTGTCTGCCTAGAAATAGTAAGACAGGATTGGTGTAGAGGTTTGAATTTCCACCATATTGACTCAACCCACCGTGGAAGCCAGAGACCCCAGCTTAGGAGATGGCTATTTGCAGCCCGGTTGGTGTCATTTTGGGGGCAAAACAAGGAAAGCCTCTCTGACCAGGGCGATTTTCTCCTCACTTGTACTGAAATGCTGCTGCATCCGAAGGGATCTTATTTAAGATCAGAATCATCCGTTGCGGGTTGATACCTTGACCAGCTTTCTCCCTGGACTTGGGAGCACAGTGTTTGTAGACATTCGTCTCCAGCCAGGTCCAGCCATCTTCGCCTTACAGCTGGGTTTTCTCTGGAGAGACGGCTGTTTAAAGCTCAGCCCAACACTTCCTGACTTTACTGTGCTCGTATCTACAGCAAAACTGCAGTCACTGGTTTGAATGGACTAATC
Organism: Panthera onca; assembly: GCF_046562875.1. Taxonomy (NCBI): domain Eukaryota; kingdom Metazoa; phylum Chordata; class Mammalia; order Carnivora; family Felidae; genus Panthera; species Panthera onca. Next base: position 30,863,435 of record NC_138341.1, on the reverse strand, counting down.
AAGACCTATGGCTTGCTGTCTGCACTAATCACCACTTTCCCAGAGATCAAAGCCACGTGGCTGTGGAGACAGGCTTTCAGCAGCTTTTCTCGCATCCTTTCCTGATCAGAGTGATGTATTACCCGAGTGCCATGATCAGCTCAGGGTATCTTTACTTCAGCTATTTGGTACCAGACTGTGGAGTATTTGATGATTTAACAGTTTGCGTCTATGCTTAACCTGCCTTGTAAATAACCCTCGGATTTAAAAAGAAAAAGGAAAAAGGGAAAGGAAAAGAAGAAGAAAAAAAGAAAAAAGGAAGACAAAGAGAAAGGGAAATGAGAAAAAGAAAAAGAAAAAGAAAAAGAAAAAAAAAGCCTTTTTCATGTGAGTCTATGAAACGGAAGGAGGTGATACTTGGGAAATAGAAAAGGCCCCATTCAGTCCCGGGGATAGACAAGCACGCTGGGAGGAGGAAGGGCTGCAAGGTCTGGATGAAATGGAGCATGCCCAATCGGAACAACTCTCAGAGGAGGCGGCCCCAGGGCACGCGCTCCTGGCACTGGGCTCACCCTCCTAGCTATGGGAAGCATACCCGTGGGATTCCCACAGACGAAGAAGCCTCTAGGGCAAATCCCAGGTTTCAGGGCCCCTGCGATCTTCCTGCTAACCACCTCAGAGAATGAAGTACAACCATCTAAGCGTTTGGATTCTTTCTGTGCTGCCCCTGTGGGAGCAAAAGGTCTATTCTGAGTCTGTACCAGGCGTTCACATTCAGGTGAGCTGGGTACTGAGCAAGTGGGGCAACAGCTCCGTGGAGGAGGGTTGCAGACCAGCTCTCCAGGTTGCTATGACCACAGAGCCCCGGAGCTCCATGGGATCAGCTATCTCCCCATCCCCCACAGCCCCCCCGAAAGGCTCCCTGAGTACCACTCAGGCTCTTGTGCTGAGTACTGCCTCCCTCATCTTTGCGCTGCCACGTGATCTCCCGGGACTAACCTGACCTGCCCGGCCTCATCTTGATAGCACCTTCCCCATGGTGTGTATTTAGCACTTGGACAAGGAGGCCGCCAGGTGGTTCCAAAGGCGCTTACTGGTGGCTCAATAAATATTTGGTGGATGAATGAATGAATGAATGAATGAGTTGTAAAATTCCAGGTCTGCCTCCTCCCAGCTCAGACTGGGAGGGTGAGGGGAGTGGTTTGAGCTGCCCACCACCCGCTCCAGTCTGAAGACTGGGAAGAGACACCAGAGTTATGGGAGCAAGAGGGGGACTCCTTGCTCGGGACGCTTTCTCTAGTGCTGCTGCCACAGGGGCAGGGCAAGGCTCTCTTGTCAGGATGAGGGAGGAAGGAGCATCTCCTCTGAAGCCCCCGCTAAGCGCAAACGACCGCAGCATTTCTCCGTTTGGAGCCTGGAGTGCATGCAGGACACAAAGCACACAAGCGATGAGTGCTTCTTCCCTGACCCTCAGAGCTCCCTCGTTAGGTTGTTTGTGACCGCATGATCCCCTGGACGAAACGATCCCTACAGCCATCACTCAGATGCCCACGAACAGGAGTTTCCATGTCACAAGACCTCATCTGCTGGAACTAGCCTACTGCGCTCACGGCATCACAAGGCGAGGCGGCTACTGCCCGAGCCTCCTGACAACCAGCCTCCTTGGCTCACCTTGAAGGCAGAGCTTCACGGAAGCTGAGTGCGAAGGGGGAATGTGTTAAACCAGGTGTCTTCGGAATCCTCCGGAAAATGTTATAACCAGACTGGCTCTGCAGAGTCTGATAAGTGCCAGAGACGGAAAGGGTGGGGTTGGGTGGTGTCACAGTCAGTTATAAAGCTGCGATGCAGGCTGTGTGTCCCCTGTGTGTGCTCTCAAAGTCAATTCGTAAGACAGACAGTCCGGAAGAGTGTCTGACAATGGCAGGGGCTCAGTAGATAGTTGTTGATGGACTGGTGTCGCATTGTCCCCAGCTTCCTGAGTACCCGGTGGTATAGAGCCATCTTCCCAGAGGCCAAGGCGTATCCCATCATGGTTCTGACCCACCCGGGCTCGAGGCACAGGTAGCCTGTCCACTTCAGACATCCACGCCCCATGTTGGCCAGAAGAGAAGCTCTGAATGGTCACGTAACTGTGTTTTGCTGTTAAAAAGTGCAAACCCTGGATACGAGCTCACAAGCTATTTCTTTCCCTGTGGAAAAGTGGGCTCTACACCAGGAAGCAAGCTTCTTCCTTGCCCAGAAGATTCATAGTCAAATGCTTGTAGGGGAGATTACTGAAACTCCAAAAAGGTCAGAAATGCCTCCCGCCTTTCTCGAGCGTTCATTCTAACCCAAAGGGATGGCTCAGTACAGGCTTGTTCGCACCCTGGCTGTGTGAGCACTGGGCAGCTCGAGGAGCCTTGGGCAGAAAGCACATGCGTACCTGGCAGAAGCCACATTGACAGGTGAGGTCTGAAGTGAAGGCAAAAGGAAATGATTTTGTGAAGCCTCGGGTTGACCAGAAACACCCACCTCTTGACCTTGGCCTTGCCACTCAGGGTGATTCACAGGGCGTCCTCAGGGAATCTCACCAGTGCTCTCCAGCAGAGGTATTTGTCACGTGCTGGTATTTCCAGCACTCGTCTTCCAGCTGACCTCCTCTCTGGGGGCTGCTGGGGGCCCATTAAGCTACCCAGGATGGCGAGTCAGCAAGCTGACATCCTTAAGAAGGTGATGGTTGGCTTTGACTCAGGAGCACCCCGGACTGAACGTTCTCTCTCCCTTGCCTAACCGAACCCCCAAGATCACCTTTCCTAAGAAAGAGCTTCTCCAGAACATCTCAATCTTAGCTCCTTCTGCTGTCCCTGCCATGTGGGCAGCCCCTAGGTGACAGTACTTGCCGTCACTTCATGGGTGGTGGCACTGTACTGGTTGCACAGCGATCACTTACGGAGTTTCTTGAAAATCCAGATTCCTAGGTGCCACACAAGAAGCTTCCTGTGGGGGAGACAGGACATGGAGAAGAGCAGCTCATATTCTGACTCATTCTCAGGTGCTTCTACGACACCGCAAGGACTGGGGACCACTGGCAATTAGAGCATCGAGACTTTGAAAGTGCATTCATTCAAATATCCGTGCCTCTGTTCAGACGTCCGGAAAAGCAAATTTGACTGTTTTGCTTCCTGACAGCGTTAGAAGAAGCCGTTCCCTCTTTTCCTAAAACAAGGTTGTTCTCTGGCTTCTTGATACATCCTAGACCAGCGGGAATCTGCAAGTGGCTCCAAGGCGATGCGGCCAACAAAGGGCCTTCCTAAGCAAGCATTCCAGACTCCCACAGACGCAGGTCCAGCATGTTCCCAAACTGCTGGAAAGGAGTGAGGCTGGGAGTTTTCCTTCAGGGCTCACCAGATCCCAAAAGCTTCTAGAAGGAGTTTTCCTGGGCTAGCAAGAATTTACAGCTCGGGAAGAGATCCTACTTGATGCATGTTTTGCAGAAAAAACTCCTGGAAATGGCTAAATTCCCCATATCACACGAGGGACAGAAGTGTGTCTTAAAAAAAAAAAAAAAAAAAAAAAAGGCAGGGTATATGTTGCTAATAACAAGACTGAATTAAGTTCTTAGATTCTGCTTGTTGCCAGTGCTGAGGCAGGAAATAATTCATTCTCCTTTAATTAATCTTTTTGTTTACATTATTTGCTCCCCAGGACTGGCTGAGAGAAGCCCTGTTTCTTTGTTTTGTTTTGCAGTCCTTGGTCAGTCAGATTTGGTGGCATTGTTCCTCAGCCCAGGGGGTCCTATGGGCAAAGCCCTTGTCACAACACACCCACGGTGGAATGAAGGAGGCGCACAGCAAAGACCAGCAACAGGCCCACCCAGTCCTGCAGTCGGGGTAGCACCTGTCCTGTCCATCAGCACTGCCCCTGACCACTGCCAGCTGGGCCAGGTAGGACTCGCCTGTGTGTTGGGGGTAGAGGGAGGGGGAGGGGAGCCATGTCTGCCTCGCTCACACTTGGAAGCCCTGTTCTTGGCAAGGGGTTAATGAACATCGAATGCAAGAATGATAGGGTGAGGGAAAAACAGATGACTTCTAAAGTGGGCTGGACCGGTTTCTCCATCTCAGTCTCTTCACGCACGTATACATCTAGCGCAGTCGGGGTGGGGGAGGGGAGGGAAGAGGGAGGGAAGGAGGAAGAGAGATGGAGAAGAGGAGGAGAGGAAGGGAGGGAAAGAGGGAGAGACAATGATAAAAGCACAAGGTACTCCATGGGTCAAAATCATAGATGTTGCCAGGGGGTGAAGGCAGGGTCCCCGGTCACAGTGGCTTGGAGATTCCAGGCCCATCAACGGCTCACTTCACCGTGTCCATTCCTCACGTGCCGCGTCAAGAGGTCAGAGCAGGCCATCCTAAGTGGTTCTAGACTGGACAGGCAATGTCTGCCCACCCTGCTCCCGGCCCGCCGTCTCCAGCCCCAGAACGCCCAGGGGAGGCATGTGGAGTCCTGCTTTTTTCACAGGTTGGTTCTTTATCTCTTTAAATTCAAGAAGCCACTGGTTTGATCTCTGGTTTACTCACTTCATGACACTGGGGGACCAGAGGGGGCCCCACCTCTTCCCAGTATTGTCAGCCCAGGTCAGGGAGAGAAGGCCCAGGAGCCAATGCTCATGAGGGTGGCAGCCATCACATTTAACCCCTTCCTCCCCTATCTGCTTGCTTCCCGGCAAAGGCATGTCCTGGCAAGGTCAGCTGAGTCCGTCTAAGTGTCCATGGTTCCATGGCATGGCACACGCCCTTGGTGAAGAAAGCGGCTCTTCTCGTGTGCAATGGAGAGATCCTACTTTATATATATTTTTTCGGCTTTCAAATAACAGGAGAACATTGCTGTTCTTTTGGCTCAAGCAAAAATAAGATGGTTTTGTTTTTGAAAACCCTATTTAAAGGGTTCATTATCTCACAGGCTGCTAACTATATACTCTGCGCCACACTCAATAAAAGCTTCATATAACTGTCTTTGAAATTAACAGCCACCTCTTGTGCTTTTCAAGTTATTAAAGACGCTGGCATGGTGGAGAGACTGTAAACTTTCTATACTGGTGATTAGTCAGCGGGGCCACATCCCACCAAATCCCCCAGGGCGTTCCCAACAAAAAGTTCCTTGTGACCCAAGCACCAATTTTTCTTTCTTGTCTGTTCATTCTAATTCCACTCAATTACTCCTGAGCAAGCTGTTTTATTCCTGTCAACTCATGTTATTTACTGGAGCCTGTCAGGAGGACTGGAGTGGAGGCTGATATTATGTAGGATGTTTTGAGACTCATTAAAACACTTTAAAACAATCACCTATTGTGATATTCACGGCCCTATATGGGGTGGCCTTGCCTGGGCCATTTGGAGCCTGGATCACTTTATTTATATGCTATTAAAAGTTTCAGATGAGAATGCTTTTTCTTGCTACAAAAATTTTGGACCTGGGAACCCAGGATTGGGTCTGGGCTTCTGGAGGCTTCTGGGCAAAGATCCAAAAGTTAACAGATTAAGTGTGTGTGTGTGTGTGTGTGTGTGTGTGTGTGTGTGTGTAAGGGTGTGTAAGGGTGTGTAAGGGTGTTATCCAGGAGCAGCTCTACCTCTGACTAATGGGCTGAAGAGGAATGGGGGTCAACAGGCAGTTCCAAATAGCAAGAGACGCTTGCCTTCTGGAAGAGAAGGTGGTTTCCCTGGGACAGCGTGTGTAAGAGCAGTTTTCCTCTGCAGATGGAAAGGTTCCCTGCTGTGTCACTCTTGGTCCATCATTATATAATCACAGAGCAATTTGTAGGAACAAGGCACCACGCTTAGATGTCCTGAGGGCGTAAAGCAGATAAGTTCATAGTCCTTGCATCATTCGATGAAGGATCCACTTTGCTGGCAGCATGCGGTGTCAGGTGCCAGGTGAGTACGTGAGCCGGTGAGGGACCAGAGCAGTCACATTATGTCTGCCCCCCCACCCCCCCCACCTTCCTCTTGCTTCCCACGGCGGCCTCTCGGCTTCCTGTGCTCCTGCGGCTCGTCCTCGTCTCTTCTGCTACCCCTGGTGACCCCAGGGCAGCCTAGATAGTCCCTGTGGCTGGAGGTCGACTCCTGTGCTCCAGGCGCCTGGACTCCAATGAAGAAGCCGTGCTCAAGCTGGGGAGGAAGTAGAGAATTTTTGCTCACCAGGTCCCCAAATCTGGAATTGCTCTTTTCTTCAGTGGTTCTAAGATGTTCTATGACGGCAGTGGTTGCTACGGACTCAAAGCAATGCTCAGGAAAAGTCTAAGTTAGGGGCACCTGGGTGGCTCAGTTGGTTGAGTGTCCAACTCTTGATTTTGGTTCAGGTGATGGTCTCACGATTCATGAGTTCGAGCCCTGCGTTGGGCTCTGTGCTCATAGCTTGGAACCTGCTTGGGATTCTCTCTCTCTCTCTCTCTCTCTCTCTCTCTCTCTCTCTCTCCCTTTGCCCCTCCCTCGAGTTCTCTCTCTCTCTCAAATAACAAGTTTTTTTTTTTTAAAGAAAAAGTCCAAGTCAAAACAGCATACATCACCTCACACACTTCTAGAACATGGTTTTCCCACAAGTGTCTCATCTGCTCACAAATGCCATTCTCACCCAAGTCAGGGAAATAGAAGGGATCATTCCAAAGCAGCACCGGCAGGGGAAGTGAGCCTGCGGGTCTAGAGCTATGTGCCATGGGGCACAGCAGTTCTCCTTCTTCAAATGCATAAAGAGGAGATTGAACTAGACCAACATTCCCATGCTGTACTTTAGGCATGAGATGCCAATCTATGCTCCAAGAGAAGTTGATTTCCAGTCAGATCCACTGAGGAAACGCTACTTGCTATCTCCCTAGTTCCTAGACTGGCATCCTGCTCCCATGAATTTAGAAAGTGCTGTGTTAGCTGATGTTCAGAACTTGTCCCAGCTGGAAATTCTAGGATGCAACAAACAGGAAATGTGGATATCCAAAGTTATACGGCATTTGTCCAGGCACCTGGGGGGACATACATAAAAATAAAATCAAACCCACAGACCTATCTCTTAGCCTGGGGTGAACCCAGCATTTGCATTTCCAACAACTCCCCAGTCAGTTGTGATGGGTAGCAAGCATCATACTGATAAGTTGGGGCCCAATTTAGACCCAGATGCTTTCACAGGGCAAGGAAATGAGGGAAGAGTGAAAGCAAGGTTTTGTGGGGTTTTTTTTTTTTTTAGAGTTTATTTATTTTTTGTGCACGTGTGTGTGTGTGTGTGAGAGAGAGAGAGAGAGAGAGAGAGAGAGTGCCCAAGCAGAGGAGAGGAAGAGAGAGAATCCCAAGGAGGCTCCACACTGTCAGAGCAGGGCTAGAACTCATGAACTGAGAGATCATGACCTGAGCTGAAATCGAGAGTCAGACGCTCCACCAACAAGGCCACCCAGGTGCCCCAGAGAGCAAGGTTTTCAATTGCTCGCTTCTGTTCACAGGAGGGCTGATTGTGCCTTTAGAAGACACTTCACCAGAAGTCAACAGTTGAAGATGCAGTGGGGCAGAATTTGTTTGGTTTGGTTTTAAACCTCAGACCAAGGGGCGCCTGGGTGGCTCAGTCGGTTAAGCATCCGACTTCAGCTCAGGTCACGATCTCACGGTCTGTGAGTTCGAGCCCCGCGTCGGGCTCTGGGCTGATGGCCCAGAGCCTGGAGCCTGCTTCCAATTCTGTGTCTCCCTCTCTCTCTGCTCCTCCCCCGTTCATGCTCTGTCTCTCTCTGTCTCAAAAATAAATAAACGTTAAAAAAAAAAAAAAAAAAAAACCTCAGACCGACACTCAGACTATATCCTAAGGGCAAACGTCTATGGCTCAGTTGCTAGGTAGCCATTGCCTGGGGCCAGATGGAAAGTGATGCTGGCTGTCGGCTCTAGAGGCTTTGGGGACCTGAGAGAAGGGCGCCTGTGAGACGTGGCCTTCTCAGTGTCCTCTGGCTGCAAGCAGAGCTGACCCAGCCTTCTGTCCAGGGGCTTAGAGCTTTGGGGCAGAGAAGGCAGGAGTTCAGGAACAGGGCCAGATCAGCTTCCCAGGCCCGCGAGGTTAGTTCTCACCAACTAGGCCTAGTTTCTCACCGGGGAAAAACCACTGCTGCCCCTGTATCCCTGGCCTTCATCCACACACACACAGGAGAGCTGCTCGGCCCCCTGCCCACTGGCAAGGCCGCCTGCTGACTGAGAGAGTCTGCTCTCCCCAGGAGGACAAGCCAGAAGTGATGGATCTTGCACAGACTGAAGTTCAAGGTGAAGTGCAAGCCTGGAAAATAAGCCTTATTACTACTCCCTCTCATATATTCCACAACCCAGACGAGCTAGATGACTCACCACTGTTTAGACAGATTCCGTTCTCCTCCTTGAGCATATTAGCTTCTGTTTTTCCTTCCCCACCCGTCCGTTGGACTCCTACACATACTTCAAGGCCTATGTCAAATGCCTCTTCCACTGATCTCTCCATTAGATGCAGGGATATCACTCCCCTTCGGAATTGCCAGAGTATATTATTTGCATCTATCAACTGGCATTTTTTTTTTTTTATATACGATAGTTGTTTTCTGTCTCCTTCTCTCAGAAGCTGGAAGCCGGAAGGCGGCATGTTTCAACATTGTGCTTTCTGTGTAGCAGGTACGCGGTGACCATTTATGGAATGGAACGTATTGTCCTTGCCGACAGTCCTTGCAAAGCATCACAGCCCTCGCTACCTGTTGGAGGGCAACCGTTGGCACTGTCTCCATCTCTGCAGCATGGTGCCATCATCAAGCACGTGACGTGACACTGACGGTGTGGGGGTGCCTCCTGAGCAGAGTCAGCATCTTGACTGAAGTGTCTGGACCCCTTTGAGTTCCAGTCCCCACATGGGGTTGAAAGACACTCCGTTCTCCATTGAATTTGCAATCCTCAAGAAATAATGAAAAAAATGGAAATTTATTCCACCGAGAATATAACTTGGGCGTACACGTGGGCCACATTTTGCAACAGATGGGTAACTTATCTGATTAACAGCGCTGATCATTTGTCATAACGTAACACGTTATATCCCATCTTTATCATCTAGAATTTTCATGTTTGTAAATCTCACCTCCCTAAGAATGACGAAGCTTCGTGAGAACAGAATGAGTGACTTACCCAAAGGTGGAGAAGCCATGGGTGTTAGAGTCAGATCTGGATCCAAAGTTTGGTATCATTGCTACTTAGCCAGCCACCTTGGGTGAGCTGCCGAGCAACTTTGAGCTGGTTTCCTCATTTTTAAAACCAGAGCAATGCTGCCCACCCCTGTGGGAACCAAACATGCCAACGGTACAGATTACTGGCACGTTACCTGTCCTGAACTAGGGGTTCCGTGCCTCCCCTTCCCTTCTCTCCTCCTCTGCTCATCCTGTAAAATACACAGATGCTCTAAGATTTCTGCCACCAAGTTTTCCGAACCTAATGCTGAGCGAAAGTGATCCTGGTATACTTATCAGGATGTGCACACAAAAATATTAGAAATTAGGACTGTCACAGGAAATGCAAAACATGTGGCCGCTGTGTTAGGACACTACTTGTTCAGAAGAAGAAAACAAAAACACTCCCTAACGACTCTTGCCACATGGAGAAGTCTTAACATGATTTCCAAACCACCACTTCTCCTTGGGCCACGGGGCCACAGCGTACAAGGGGCAAGAAGGCCATCCTGCTGCTCTGAGCCCTGCAACGGGAGGCACCTTCTCAGATTTATCACCCGGAAACTTCACCTCCGTGACTCCGAGGAGAAGGTTTCCATGCGGTCTGCCCACCTGCTGACCCTGGGGCATGATGTCCCATTTTCCATGCATTCTTCCATTCGTGTCCTGTCCCGTGACATTTGCCTCGCAAGCACTTGAGAACATCAGGCATCTGCTATTTAGTCTATAACCTGACACTCAAATTAAGAAAAATAAATGAGCTTACGCTGGCCTTGGGTATTTCCAGTAGCTGGAAATTCCCGTGGCTGAGAAACCTCGTGAAGCCATCTTACTGCAGCATTTTATAAATTTGGCTGCAGGGGCCAAATTACCCTGCCCAGTGAGGTGGGCAGAAAGAAAGCCTGCTGATGACAAAATCTCTTTTCAACTAAATGATTATTTTTGTCTTGATGTATGTGTGGTTATGTTGTTATGAATGACGGTGGTTTTGTTTTGTTTTTTTTTTCTTTCCCAAAGTTTCAGAGAGAAGAGAGGCATGTCTTTAATTCACTACCCAGGAAACAGCGAGCGTGGTTCTTCTTCCAAAATCCCCATCCAAGAAGCTGATGGCAGGCCTCTGAAACAGACCACCTGTGGGCACGTCACGAAGAAGTGGGCTTTGTTTTGACCAGGGCCTGTGGAAGGGGACGCTCAGTGCTCCGTCCCTTAAATGCACTAAACGGTCGTTAGCCAAAGTGGATTTAACACACAGCCTCAAAACCAGCAGCTGTCTTTGCCACAGACATTGACCCCATCCCGCGTATAGACAGGCATCGTGTGTAATTACCCGGAGCATTTCCCTCACTGCGGAGTAAACTCGGGGTCTTCCCACCGGGGACGTTGCTGTGATAGAGTGGCCTGGATGTGGCCTGAGAAAGAATAGTTGTGGTGTACATACTCCATCCCAACTGCTTGTTCCCTCTCCGTGACCTACCCTTTGTGGGAAGCCAGGAATGCCAAATATTTCTTGCCGCTCTGCCCAGGCCTTTACTTACACTCCTCCCCACTCTGCGGCCCCAGACCTGGCCTTCTCCCTGGGCAGCTCAGGGCCCTCTGTCTCTCTCCTTGTTGAACGACTGCATTTTTGTTGGAGATGGTACATGAAACGTATTTCAAATAAAGCAAGAAGAAAGCATAAAATGATGTCTACGGGACCACATGCCGCCGTGCTCTGGCAGGGTAGATGTGCAATCCCCACGTAGGAGACTTCCTTGATAATGGCACAGTGTATCAAAGTTTCTAGGCTGGAGATACAATCACTTTTTTCCAAAAATGAAATGAGAGCCAGTCAACTGCAGACCAAAGGAACACAAGGTGGAAAATGGATGGGGAATGTTTTTAAAGAACCCACTGGCCACGCTGGGTGTTTGTTTCCTGAAGGGGAGAATTAAGCTCTCAGATCAGGTCTTTCATTTTTTGGTTTCGTTTCTAATTCTAGAATCTCCTCCGACCGCACTGGGAGGGCAAAGGGGGAAGACGGCTTCTTCTGTAGTTTTTGCTCCACATTTGTGAGGACATTTTCTTCAACAAATCTGTTTTGCCCCAAGGTACATTCTCAAAATATTTCCAGGCAGTATAACTCCAGAGGTGGGGCCTCAGGGAAGCTATGAATGTCTTCATTGCAAATCTACTGAAGAGAAGAGGTAGGCGTCCTGAAAAGTTTCCTCTGGCTAATAGCCATGTGTCTCCGTGTGCCTGGGACAGGCTCCATTCATATCTGTTGACCTGTTATGATTATGAATAGCTGCCTCTTTCAAAAGTGTCCTGTTTGGATGATAACTTGTGTGGACATCCCTCCTGTCACGAAAAGTATCATGTCTTATGTCCATGTCAAATATGGTGTAGAAGTAACTGGTTCTGCAGCTGGCCTGGCAGGTGGCCTGGCTCTCAGGAGGGAAGGGATGACATCTGAACACACAGGTGGTGCCGTGGTCTTACAGGCCACCGTGCTGTCCATCCCTCGGGGCAGGTCCTGAGCTTTACACCCAGCTGCTGACTGCACGATATTAATGGGAATAATTGAAAATAAGACACTTGGCTTTAGATTAGAAGGCAAAGTAGACCACTGGGTCTCTTCCCTGTCTCAAGACCTCATGCTCCTTAAGACTCCACCAACATCTGCAGAGTAGACGGTGACCCTGCTGGCTGAGGCAGGACCCCCTCAGCCCAGTTTTTCTTCCATGCCAGGATAGGTGGAACATCCCCAGATAGAAAAACAAAAACAAAAAACAAAAACAAACCCACCCAATACATCTTTGTCAACAAATGCCTAAAATACAATAACGAGCATGTCCCGGACATTATTGCTTGCCCAGATGAGCTATTGGACCCATTTGGAATCCTATGTGGGTATTTAGGTAGTGAGAGAAAGTTTGGAGACAAGGGGGAAAGGAACAAAGAATGGATTGACTGATGATTGTATCCTAGACTCTGAGCTCAAGGCGTGACTATTTGCCTACTGAACATGTACATAATTGCATTGGTGTGGGGAGATTTTTGTCCACTCTTAATTATTTTGAATACATGAGAAGGTTTACTTTTAAGAACAATTCACAGTAACATATATAGCCATTTGTGGACATTCTTCCTAAAGATAAGTGTTTTGTTATCTTTCATTTTACTCCTTATGCAAAACTCATTTATGATTCTGACAGTGTGCCTACAGAATTAATATTCAAAAAAACCTGTTTGATTTGTGTTACTTTTTATTTTAACTGGGGTTCATTTTAAATGGATTGAGAAGAAACTTATGATGCTTTGTCAGCTTCCAAGCTAACCATGACATTGATGGACACGAGACAGATGCAGGGTCTGTTACCAACACTTGCTTGCCAGGTCCCATGTGGTTGAATTCAGAGCGATGTTGCACAAAAGAAATGGTTTTGATTAAATCCTAGGGCTAAAAGAAGTTAAAAAAAAAAAAAAGAATTATCAAACCAATCCACAGCCATCTGCATGTGCCATGAGATCTCAATAGGGTAAGAGATAGGAGCATTGAGAAAATAAAACATGTTGGTTTTAACGTGGGAGTATCTTTCTTCCCTGTTTTATACCTGAGCTAATAGGCTGATGGCTAAATAGTAGAGTATTTAGAACTGGAAAATTATCAGTGGACTATAAAGATATCTCTGCATTCTGTAATCTACTCTGGAGAGACCTTCTAACAGAGGGCACACGCTGCTCAAATAAGGGATGAACACAATGGAAAGAGCCGAAATAAAGCTCACGTACTGAATACCCACGCGTTGGTGAGCTAAACAAACTGAAACGAGTTTTTGGTAATTTACAATAAGAGTGTCTCTTTTGATAAACCGTTTTCGGATGGCAACTTTTCACATCTGCTTTACTAGATGCTTCATCATGTACTGTTTCCTGTGCGCAAAGAACACCTCCATGTAGTTGCTTTGGGACTCAAGGGGCAGCGCTCTGTTTACAGAGAGCTGGTGCTGAGGGACCGCCTCCCCTTCTTTTACTAATTAACATTCTTGACATTTGACTTGACAATAGTATTAGAGAGGCCTAACACACAACTTTTGTAAACACAAATAATCTTCTTGGTGGGAGTTACTGCTGAGTCAATACTGTTTCCGGATATAGTTTGATTTGTCAGTTACAAGTTTCTAAGGTTTCTGTTGTTTTCTAGTTGCTTCAGAACCCACCAGGGACTTCTTCTACAATGAACCTGGTACGGAATTACTCAGCTTTAAAAAAAAAAAAAAAAAATAGCTGCCTCGTGAAACAATTGGAATGTGTTGGAGTTGTTTATTTATACATTTAAAAGTGTGTTTTGCATGTGGTGTATGATATGGATGTCATTTGGTCATGGCACCAAAATGGGTGTAAAGAATAGTATAAATACACGAATATATATAATATGTATACTATATAGAGACCATATACATACACATACATATTTGTATCTGTATATAATATATCCGTGTGTGTGTGTGTGTGTGTGTGATGTGTAGACACTGCTCCTTTTCTAAGGAAAGTGCTATTTCAACCTGTACCAAACGGTGTTTTCCTTGGTGCATCGCCAAAGCAGACTACACCCCTTCTGATGTCTATTCTGTATTTGTCATGTTCTGCTACCTCCGAGAGGTAACGTAGTGTTTGACTTCTTTCCTTATTCCTCCGATTAAAGTAACATGCAATCTTTGAAATTAGGCTGGAAATATATTAATAATTACTTTAAAAGTGTCATGAATATACAAACTTCTGCTGGTACGGAATGTACAATCGATTTGGTCCTGGACAGACCAAACATTTACCAATATATTAATAACACCAGATATAATAGGTTGCAGACATTAAACATTTACCTCGACAAACTTCTTTCTCTGAATATCCTGCATATCTAAAACTATTCATTGGAGCCATCATACACCTAATAGCAATGTTTACTTACTATCTGCATTAGTTATTAGCTATTTTTACCTGTGTCTCCATTTATTTCACTGAGGAAAAGTTTTATATTTCAAAAGTAAGATCAAAATCCAACTTTCTCTTGACATTGTTTAATACATCTTTGTGCTCTTTTCTAGCTACATTTTGAAACAATTTTAGACTTAGGAAAGTTCCCTTTGCCCTTCACTCAACTTCCCCTATGGTAGCCTCTTACACAACCACAACACAATGAATGGAAGGATGAACATCAAGGCAATACTAATAACTAGACATGGGAGGCGGTTAAAGAGTATCCGAACACCAATTACGTGTTTTTGGATAGTTTCCCCACCAATGTCCATTTTCTGGTCCAGGAGCCAATCCAGGATCCACATTGTTCTTACAGCCTTTCAATATGCCCCTGTCCTTCTGTGAGCACTTCCTTATTACCTGTCAAGCTCTTTTTTGTTTTAATGTTTATTTACTTATTGAGAGAGAGAGAGAGAGAGAGAGAGAGAGAGAGAGAGAACCCTAAGCAGGCTCAGTGCTGTCAGCCAGAGCCAGACACGGGGCTCGAACACATGTTCCACGAGATCATAACTCAGCCAAAGTCAGACACTTAACCAACTGAGCCATCCAGGCATCTTAAAGCTATTTTTAATAAAAACCATTAAACATAATTCCACTTGAATTTAATAGAAGAAAAAGAAACTAAAATATAATTAGATGTGCTGAATTTCAGGTAAACATTTCTTTATAAGACTATGTCCTAAATTATCTCTCCAAAGGCAAGAAAAAGATTATGAAATACATTCAGATATTTATCAGTTAGGATTTGGTGCCTAATGAACCACTCTAAAGCTTTGTGGCTGAAAACAAACACCATTTCTCATTGCACACAGCTCTACAGGTCCGGGTTGGGGTGGTGGGGGTTGGAGGGGGAAGTGCAGTTCTGTAGCTCTGGATTGGCTGATCTTGGGTGAATTGCCTTGGGTGAAAAGCATCTATGGTTAGGACATGCGTCTGGGTCTGGAGCCTGGCTGCCCTGGGATCCCCACATCACATATGTGGTAAGAGTTGGTTATCTCTCAGCAGGGGCAAAGGGGGTGGCCTGATCATGTGATCTCTCATCCCGGGGCAGGATCAGGATAGCCCAGGCTTGCTCACATAATGGTAACAGAGTTGCAAGAAAGAGACTGGAAGTACACAAGGCCTCTTGGAACAGGCTCAGAGCTGACACAATCTGCTCTTGGTCAAAGCCAGGCACCGGACCAGCCCAGAATCAAGGCTGCTTATTCTATTCTTCTTCTTCTTTTTTTTTTTTTCTTTTTTAAATGTTTATTCATTTTTTTGAGAGACGGAGAGAGACAGGGCGTGAGTGGGGGAGGGGCAGAGAGAGAAAGAGAGAGAGAGAGAGAGAGAGAGGAGACGGAAGCCAAAGCAGGCTCCAGGCTCTGAGCTGTCAGCACAAAGCCCGATGCAGGGCTCGAACCCGTGACCTGAATCGAAGGCAGATGCTTAACCGACTGAGCCACCAAGGCACCCCTGCTTATCCTATTTTCCTTATGTACTGATGTTGGTCATTCAAATACAGAGTGCTCATGACAGCATTATGCTTTCGGATTCTAAGCATTCAGCAGATTTAAGCACTTATTTGGGGATTATTTTTCCTACTATATTTTTGAACGTATTTCCTATTTTATTTGTTCATTTTTTTCTTTGCAAACACCAGTTATGTATTTTTGGATACACTTTAACTGTCACTCATGTCTATCCTCTTCCTTATAACCTCTTTTTGCTACTATTATATACACCTAGAATGTCCCTTTAGAAATTTGCAGGCCTAAAAGTGTCACGTTATTAATCCAGGTTTTAGATAAAATGCCACATGGTTAGAGAGACCTCTCCTAGTCACCCAATCTAAAGAAGACCTTACCTTTTCATCTCCTATCACATAGTCTTGTTTTACTTTTTTTACTAGGACTACATATATTTATTCTATGTATTTTATTTTTTCTACCCCCTCCCCCACCATCCTAGATTATAAACTCTATGAAGGCAGAGATGCTTCTAATCTTAAACCCCGCTAAAACTCCAGCATTCAGCAGCGCTCCTGGCATATAGGGGGTATTCAGTAATTGGTTGTTGAATGAATGAATGAAAGTCCTGTCTGTTTTAAGGTAAATTTTTTTAATGTTTATTTATTTTTGAGAGAGACAGAGCGTGAGTGGTGGGGGGCAGAGAGAGAGGGGGCTACAGAATCTGAAGCAGGCTCCAGGCTCTGAGCTGTCAGCACAGAACCTGACGCAGGGCTCGAACTCATGAACTGTGAGATCATGACCTGAGCTGAAGTCGGACGCTCAACCAACTGAGTCACCCAGGCAGCCCTGCTTTAAGGTAAATTTATTCTAATTTTGTTGCATATAGTATAGCCTTCTTCTCTGTAATATTTTTCATTTACATTTATCTCCTATAATGTCCTTGAGATCATAGAGAAAACTCTTTGTCTGAACTCTTTCTCTGTTTCCTTGGAAAATTTCTCCTGTTGTTATTTATTTTCCTTTGTCTTACTTTTTTGTTGTTGTTAAAGTAAACTCTACACCCAAGGTGGGGTTCAAACTCAAGAGTCGTGCACTCCACCGACTGAGCCAGCCAGGCGCCCCCTTCCTTACATTCTTTTTTTCTTTATTTTCTCTCTCATTTCAAAGCAGACCTGTGTGGGTGATTCTTTCTGATCATGGTTCATCTCCTATACTTGCTGAAAGGTAGTCCGTAGAGGCAGGGAAGCAATGTTGGTAAGCTCGAACATACTGCTTCCTGTAGCCTCTCACCAAACCTATTACTTTCCTTAACCTGTGAATGTGCACCATCGTGCAGTTTTCATCATTTAAGAGATTGGCAATTTGCAAAATGCCGTGTTCCTCCGATGTCTACATCTCACCTCACTTCCGGTCGTCTCCACAGTGAAGAGAGTAAGTAGCGGATGAGAATTGTGTCACCCCAGGTTCTCCTTCATTTTCATCGGCCATGTGCTGTGGTGTCAAAGTCGGTCTCTACGGGGAGAGTCTTCTCCTGCAGTGAGTGGCCCTCTGTGCCCCTAGATCTTACACCACTTGAAGAATCCTTGTGGGGCTCCTGGGTGGCTCAGTCGTTGAGCCTCTGACTCTTGATTTTGGCTCAGGCCATGATCCCAGGGTCTGCACTGAGTGTGGAGCCTGCTTAGGATTCTCTCTCTTTCTCCCTCTGCCCCTCCCTCCCACCCCCCTGCTCTCTCTTTAAAAAAAAAAAAAAAAAAAAAAAAAAAAAGAGTCCTTGCCTGCATTTCAGGGTAACCTCTGTTGCTTTGGGGGAAATGGCCATCTTGCCTAAGGTCTGAGGATATGTTGTTAGTTCCCAGTGTTCTTCCTCATTTTGGTCCAGATTTCACAGCATTTGGCAGATTTGCTACATTGTTTGTGGTTCAAGAATGTAGTCGCATCCGTATTTTACTGGCAACTAAAATGTGCCTCCATTTTCTGTTCTTTTTGAGATTTTTGAGGAAGAGAGGGGGAGAATTAACATCTGTACACCATGATCTTTAACCAAAACTCGCTTTGTACTCTGAATTGCATTCAGTAAATGTGTGTTACGCAGTGTGGGAGAGGCCTTTCACCTACCAGGCTTGGGACCGAGATCTGAATTCTCACAAGGTTTATCTAAAATTTTATGGCACAATCTTGCCCCCGCTCCATGTCCTTTCTTCTCCATCCATTTTGCTCTGCTTTTCTGTACCTCCAAATCTCTAGAGGTTTTTGGTTATTTTTGGCCTCCTGGTGCAGCTCAATGTGCTCTCTTCCTCCTTTGACAGCGATTTTCTTTGTCGTTTTTGTGGCGAGAGCTTTCCCGGGCCCTCATCTCCCTAACTTCTCCAACTTAATCCCCAGGGTTGCCTGACCTCAAAGGAGTAGTGAGTTGATAACAACCACCCTCTCCTGCCCCCATCACTGCCTCTGCTTATCTGCATTTACTTTATCCAAGCAATGTTGCCAAAGCTGGTGTGTGTATTATCCCAGGTAATCCTTCCAAAAACCCTGCAAAGTTAATATGATAACCTGCAATTTAAACATAAGGATGTGAACGGGATTTTTTTTTCCCCCTAAAACTGACTCCAGATTTATACTCAGAGATGTCACTGTGTGTGTTCAGGAAAATACTTTGAAAGATGGTTTTGGGGGTGATTGGGCTCTCAGGGTGTCAGAAGAGGTTGGAAAGGAGAAATTGTTGCTTTGCTGCAGGAAGGAAAAGGGGGAAAAGAAAGGAAAGGAGGGGAAAGAAGTTAGAGGCCAGACCTGAAAAAGAGCCAGTAAACTCCCAGGACTGCCCCCGCTGAGGTGTTAGAATGCCATTCCTGTACAAGGTGGCTGTGCCCCCTCCTGGATCTCTCCCATCCCCCAATCTTCCACCCATCCGCTGTGCACCCAATTGCTCGGACGGGGGTAGGGGGTGGTTTCTACAGTTCTTACAGAAAGGTCTTCTTGGCCGACACCTCAAAAGTCAAACGTGCACACCGCAGACCAGGGGCTGGGACACAGAAGGGGCATGAGCACAGAGCCCCTCCGCAAAGGGAACATCTTTGAGCAGGAAGGTTTGGACTTTTTTTTTTTTTTTTTTTTTTTTTTTTTTTAGCCACAGGATTGTGGTGGTTGTGGTTGTAGAGATAGGCAGATGCCTTGAGCCAATTTTTCCTCTGTCTTAAGAGAGAAAGAGGCCACAGGGTTTTTATGACATCTGGGCTTTACGTCCATACGAAAAACGAGGCTCAGAGAAAGCAAACAACGTGCCTCAGGACACTCGAAATATGGAGGGCCTCTTGTTATTTAACAAACCTGCCCAGTTCTTTCCTGCTCAGGATGTTTCAGGGCAATGTTTTCCCCCAAATCTGTGCCTTGCCAGAACACTCCCCAATCACTCCCAAATCACTCCCCCAGAGATGTTTTCCTCTACTTCCTATGAGGTACCCCCCTGCCCACGCTCCATCTCTCGCTCCTTATCATGCTTCATTTTTCTGAAGAATCGCAGATAGCCCCACCAGGGGCAATGTTACAAATGTAATTTTTAGGCTAGCTTCTCTAATAGGATAGAAGCTTCTGGAGGATAGAGATTTTTGTCTTTCAGTCACCACTGTGTCCAAAATGCCGAGTATAGAGAGCTTAGCATTTAGATGGTGCTCAATAAAGATGGGTGCTCAATACACTCAATAAACGTTCACAGGGTGCCTCCTCCATGTAGGGATGGTCTCCTGTCTTTCTCATTTCCAACTGATCAAATGCAACCCAGTCCGCTCATTTCGAAGCCAGTCACAGAGACACTGTACTTTCTTCAGAACTGAGCCAAACAATGCATTAGGCCTAGTCTCACAAGTAGCTGCCTCTATTTATTGACTTACTTTGAAGGGAACTTCAAGGAGCTTTGGTGGGGAGCCATTACTACATTAGTCAGATATGAATCTGCTGTTGTATTCTCTCCTCCACACGTGAAGCCATAAGTCTACAGGGCCGGAGACACTCGAGCCCCATGGCTTAAATTTTATGCAACTTTCTCTGGAACAATCATATGCCCATTTCTCAACTCCTCATGTCTGCTGTCTGGGCTACAGGTCAGCCAACAGTGGGTGGAAGGTACCAGGCCATCCTTGCAAAAGACTTCTCCATCCTTTGGCCGAGGGAGAAGGATGTCCAAAGGGGAAGGACGCTTCATTTCATTCCATGTTTTCCCTCACATATTTCTCACGTGATGCTAGCTACGCAGATGAAGCAGGCTACAAACGCTTCGGCCACGAGCTCCAGCCACACCAACTTTGAAGAGCTACAGTAATAATACCTGGGTCTTTCTTTGCTCACCTTGAGACCATGCGGCATTCTTGAACCTCTCATTTCATTGTCTTGGTGAGATCATCTACCCATCAGCAGGATAAATCATTGGTAAGATGTTGGAATGTCACATGCCCAGAAAATTCCTAGGAAGAATATGGCCATAAAAATAAAATCACACTGTTGGGGAAGAAAAAACAACAAGCAACAACAACAGAGACAAAAACATAAATTAATGCAATAAAACACATCTATTGGGAATGACTGGGGCAGGGCAGAGGGCTCTTTCTACATGCCGAACTGAAATGTTCTATTAAGGTTTAAGAAATCATGTTTACAGCAGATATAAATTAAATTAACTGTGAGTCCATAAAAGAGGACAGCTGTTCTCCATCTCCAGTGATGATAGAACAAGAGGAAAGGCTGGTCAGAGGTAAGGAAGACTTTCTTCCTGGCGGTGGGACCTATAACAACATTAAGGGGATAATGTGGGGACACAAGAGTGCTGTGAAGCTGTCGCCTCTGACACACATTGGGAGGGCACAGATCACATGAATTTTACATGTGCCTTGATGTCCTTTGCCCTTGACCAAGATTTCATAATAGCCCCTGATTTCTCTGTACATTCAGCTCTTCCACCGTAAATAAATGGGACTCCTTACACGGAAGCTCCAAGAATGCAAATGCACATCTCAAAGTGAAAACGATCATCTTGTCCTGGCTGCAATAGCGTGGCTCAAGGCTAGGTTGCTGAGTGACTGAAGGGATCTCTGATCCCGCAGGCTTCAAGACCATGCTCAACGGCTGAGTTCACCAGACACACATAATGCCTGGGTCATTCCTATCTCTACTTGCTGGCCTGGTGCCTTCCCTAACATGCTGCATCTGTGACGGGGATCCCACGTGTCTGCCTTGCCTACCAAGCTGCACCTTCACCTCTTGCCCCCACTCCACAGGGCTCTGGAAGCAGCAAATGGAAATGCAGATAAGGAGGAAGAAAAGTATGTGATATCTGGGAATTGTGGCAGGAATCCAGGAATGTCCTAGGGACCATATTGAATTCTGCTTTTCTGATGAGGTTTGATTCATATGAATGAACTACTTTAGGTTTTGGTCAACTCCAGTGTATTATACTGGACAATGTTCCGGAGATAATAATTTCTTAAAGTTACAAAGGCATCTTCAACTTACAAAGTTGTCTGGAGGGATTTTATGTTTGCTTTATTTTTGACTTGGTAGGTTGTTTTATTTATTTTATTTTATTTTATTTTATTTTATTTTATTTTATTTTTGTTGTTGTTGAATGCTTTTAATATAGTGGTTTTTAGATTAAGTGTGTGCATGTGTGTGTGTGTGTGTGTGTGTGCAGTAATATATAAAAAGGATTATATACCATGACCAAGTGGAATTTATCCCAGGAATGTGAGGGTGATTCAACATACAAAAAATAATTTATGTCATATGCTATATCAATATAATAAAAGACAAAAACCACGTGATTATCTCAACAGATTCAGAAAAAGTATTTGGCAAAATCTAATATCCCTTCATGATAAAACAAAACAAACAAATTAGGAATAGAATGGAAATTCTTCGGCCTGATAAGGGAATCTCCAAAGCAAACAAACCCACAGCAAATATCACAGTAATGGTGAAAGACCAAAAAGCTTTCTCCCTAAGATCAAGCAGAAGACAAGGATATCTACTCTGACCACTTCTATCTTGTATTGGAAGTTCTAGCCAGGGCAATTAGGCAATAAATAAATAAATAAATA
Organism: Panthera onca; assembly: GCF_046562875.1. Classification (NCBI taxonomy): domain Eukaryota; kingdom Metazoa; phylum Chordata; class Mammalia; order Carnivora; family Felidae; genus Panthera; species Panthera onca. The sequence continues at coordinate 30,841,734 of NC_138341.1, read as the reverse complement.
AATAAATAAATAAATAACATCCAAATTGTGAAAGATGAAGCGAAATTATCTCCATTCACAGATGGCACGATCTTCTATATGGACAATCCATACATACAAATAATCTAGCAAAAGTAATAAATGAGTTTAGCAAAACTTTAGGATGCAAAATCAATAACAAAAGTCAACTGCATTTCTCTATACTAGCAATGAATAATTCATAAATTAAACACACATTCCATTTAAACTGGCATAAAAAGAAGGAAATACTTAGGCATACGTTTAATAAAAGTGGGGCAACACTCATACACTGAAAACTACAAAACGTTGTTGAAAGAAATGAACAAAGACCAGAATGGACGGAAAGACATTCCAAGTTCATGAATTGGGAGGCTCAATATCATTAAAACAAATAATTCCAAAGGAGGTCTACAGATTCAATCCTATCAAAATCCCAGCTGCCTTTTTTCCTTTTTTGCAGAAATTGATAAATGGATCCTCATACGCATACAGAAATGCAGACAACCCAGAATAAACAAAACAGTCTTGACTAAAGAAGAACAAAATTTGTGGAATCACCCTTCTTACTTTGAAAATTACTATACAGCTACAGCAGCTAAGACAGTGCAGTTCTGGAGTCAGGGTGTACATAGAGATCACGGGAATAGAAAAGAGATCCCAGAAATAAATCCTTGCATTTATGGTCAATTGGGATTTCAACAAGTGTATCTGTCAGGTTTTTTTCAGAAAAATGGAACCAATAGAATATATGTACGTGTGAATTAAGAGATTTATTTTTGGGGGACACCTGGGTGGCTCAGTCAGCTAAGCATCTGACTTCAGCTCAGGTCATGATCTCACAATACGTGAATTTGAGCCTCACATCAGTCTCTCTGCTGTCAGCACAGAGCCCACTTGGGATCCTCTGTCCCTCTCTCTCTCTGCCCCTCCCTCACTCTCTTTCTCTCTTTCAAAAATAAATGCACATCTAAGAAGCAACTGGTTACCAAAACTCTTTAAAAAGAGAGAGAGAGATTTATTTTTGAGGAATTGACTCATGTAATGTGGGAACTGGCAAGTCTAAAATCTGTAGGGCATGCTGGCAGGCTGGAAACTCAGGTGAGTTGATATTACTGTCTTAAGTCTGAAATCTGTAGGGCAGGCCCAAAGGCTGAAAACACAGGCAAGATTTCTGTGTTGTTGTCTTGAGGTAGAATTCTTTCTTCTCCGGGAAACCTCTGTTTTCACTCTAACGGTCTTCTACTGATTGGATGAGTCCCACCCACATTATCAAAAGTAAGATCTTGTCAACTTAAAATCAACTGACTGTGTATGTTAATCACATCTACAAAATACATCCACGGCAATGTCTAGACTAGTGTTTGAAGGAATGATTGGACACCACAGCTAAGCCAAACTGACACATAAATTTAACCATCACAAGAAGGGTGCCAAGACAATTCAATAGGGAAAAGATAATCTCTTCAACAAATGGTGCTGGGGCAACTGGACACCTACACGAGAAAGTATCAAGTTGGACCTCTTCCTCATATCATATACAAAGTTTAATTCAAAATGGATCTGAGATTTAAATGTAAGAGCTGAAACCATAAAATTCTTAGAAGAAAGCACAGGAGTACTTTGTGAATTTGAATTAGAGAACAGTTGGTTAGATATGACACCAAAGGCACAAGTGACAAAGAAAAAATTAATTGGACTTCACTAAGATAAAAACTTTGTGCTTCAAAGGACACC